>NC_068427.1:20168738-20493738 GCF_023373465.1 Oncorhynchus keta | reverse complement strand
CATAACGTTTTGCATTGTTGCCAAAAAGTTCAATTTTGGTTTCATCTGACCAGAGCACCTTCTTCCACATGTTTGGTGTGTCTCCCAGGTGGCTTGTGGCAAACTTTAAACAACACTTTTTATGGATATTTTTAAGAAATGGCTTTCTTCTTGCCACTCTTCCATAAGGCCAGATTTGTGCAATATACGACTGATTGTTGTCCTATGGACAGAGTCTCCCACCTCAGCTGTAGATCTCTGCAGTTCATCCAGAGTGATCATGGGCCTCTTGGCTGCATCTCTGATCAGTCTTCTCCTTGTATGAGCTGAACGTTTAGAGGGACGGCCAGGTGTTGGTAGATTTGCAGTGGTCTGATACTCCTTCCATTTCAATATTATCGCTTGCACAGTGCTCCTTGGGATGTTTAAAGCTTGGGAAATCTTTTTGTATCCAAATCCGGCTTTAAACTTCTTCACAACAGTATCTCGGACCTGCCTGGTGTGTTCCTTGTTCTTCATGATGCTCTCTGCGCTTTTAACGGACCTCTGAGACTATCACAGTGCAGGTGCATTTATACGGAGACTTTATTACACACAGGTGGATTGTAATTTATCATCATTAGTCATTTAGGTCAACATTGGATCATTCAGAGATCATCACTGAACTTCTGGAGAGAGTTTGCTGCACTGAAAGTAAAGGGTCGTTCCACTTCATGATTGTGTCCCACTTGTTGTTGATTCTTCACAAAAAAATACAGTTTTATATCTTTATGTTTGAAGCCTGAAATGTGGCAAAAGGTCGCAAAGTTCAAGGGGGCCGAATACTTTCGCAAGGCACTGTACATTACAACGTTTTTAACTTACTGCTTGTGCACATTGATCTACAATCAATTTCTAAATGACTTCAAAGACAAGGTTGGGCTAGCTGCAGAGACAGGGTCTAGTGTGCCTGTGTGTGTTTATGCGCAAGAGAGTGTGTGCCCGTGCCTGGAAGCATGAGCACGAGCGTGTGAGTGTGTCCGTCTGTGCATGCGTCTGCTTGCACGTGTGTGTCTTGGCCACTGTGATCAGCAGCGTGAGGTCCCTGTAGCTTGCTGCATAGAGAGAAATGTAGTGTTGTGACCTTTGTGTTAATGCCACTGAAGTTCACCAGGCTGAGTCACTAACAACCACTATGCTCCTATTGGGAAGAGAGTACAACTGGCTCCCTTCTCACCAGCCATCCATCAATATAGACCTTTTTCTCCACAGTTGTTCTTTCTTTCTTCTTTCTTTTACCAGAAAAGAGACGAGGGAAAGGCGTTGTCGTTTCCTCTCTCACTCTCAACATCATCCACCTCCACAAGATGACATCAGTTTACCCCAAAGAGGACAGGGTAACAAAGTCTGGATCACTCGTTCTGTCATGTCCTCCAAACTAAATTACCTCAGAGAGAAATATTCTAAATCCCTCATACTAATCCTCTGTCACAAGCCCAAGCCTAACTGCTGAATCATTTTGCTGTTAGTTTGAATGAAGACGTACCAAGACATGTACACTTACTGTATTTCCAACTAAATGTATTTGTCTCACCTTTTATTTTGTTTGGATTATTATCTTCCTTTTGGAGCAGCCTTGTTTAAACTCCTGCTATCTCGTATATTCTTTCCCCATTACCACACTAAAGCTTGAGAGCTCGCTGACAAAATTGTTTTTTTGCTGTGCGATTGTGTCTGGAAGTTTGTACTGAGCAAAATACCAAATTGGCAAAATAAAACAGATTCCAACGAAGAAAGGAATTATGCTAAAATAATTAGCAAAACCCTCCGGTGTTATTATTCAAAGTGTTTCCTGCAGGGAAGTTGTAACTAACCGAGAGACCGAGGCCCTATAAATAAAGACAAAATAATAACAGAACTACGCTGGAGGCATGAATTCAGATTAAACCAAAAAACGCTTCAACAAATGAATACCTTTGGGTTCATTGATGAAATACACAGACAATGCTGTAAGCACCTGTATTGATGAGAAAACATTTCCCCACAGATCACAGTTAAACTAAGCAGGGCTAAAGGGCAAGACAACATTCATGGATTACACTGTCAACTCACTCTTTAGTTTACTGCACCTCCTGCAAGAAAAACTATCCTTAAAGCAACAAGACAGTACTCAAATTTAGCAGCAGATTAGAGAGAGGAGAGACAGAGACAGTCCACAAAAATAAATAAAAGAAAGTGTGCATGAGAAAAAGAGTGCCCATTCCACCCGCCACTTGACACAATCATATAAAAAGGTCCACATCTCCCCCTCAATTTCTCAGGGTGTCAATTGTTCCACTGAGAAGAGATATGAGTGACATCACCTCAACCGAATCAGCTCGGTCAGGTGCTAAAGTATCGGAGTTGTCGTTGTCTCCCTCCGGCCCTCTGAGGCCTCGGCCGTGTGGGTGAAATGCACCCTGGAAAGTGATGAGAGGTCTGCTGTCTTGACTTACTGCTAGACAGAGAGGAGGTGGTGATGATGTCCTCAACGTGGGACAGGCTCAGTAGCCGTTCATCCCGAAAGGTGTTCGATGGGGTTGAGGTCAGGGTTCTGTGCAGGCCAGTCAATTTCTTCCACACCGATCTCAACAAAACATTTCTGTATGGACCTCGCTTTGTGCACAGGGGCATTGACATGCTGAAACAGGAAAGGGCCTTCCCCAAACTGTTGCAACAAAGTTGGAACCTCTGCAATGTCATTGTATGCTGTTGCGTTAAGATTTCTCTTCACTAGAACTAAGGAGCCTAGCCCGAACCATGAAAAACAGCCCCAGACCATTATTCCTCCTTCAACAAACATTACAGTTGGCACTATGCAAATCAAATCAAATGTTATTAGTCACATACACATGGTTAGCAGATGTTAATGCGAGTGTAGCGAAATGCTTGTGCTTTTAGTTCCGACCATGCAGTAATATCTAACAAGTAATCTAACAATTTCACAACAACAAAGGAATTAATAAGAATACGTACATATAAATATATGGATGAGCGATGGCCGAACGGCATAGGCAAGATGCAGTAGATGATATAGTACAGTATATACATAGGAGATGGGTAATGTAGGGTATGTCAACTTTATTTAAAGTGGCATTGTACAAAGTAACTAGTGATACATTTATTACATCCATTTTTTAAATGATTAAAGTGGCTAAAGTTTTGAGTCAGTATGTTGGCAGCAGCCACTCAATGTTAGTGATGGCTGTTTAACAGTCTGATGCCACTCCAGCCGACGCTTGGCACTGCGCAAGCAAAAAAAGAAACATCCTCTCACTGTCAAATGCATTTATTTTCAGCAAACTTAACATGTGTAAATATTTGTATGAACATAACAAGACTCAACAACTGAGACATAAACTGAACAAGTTCCACAGACATGTGACTAACAGAAATTGAATAATGTGTCCCTGAACAAAGGGGGGCAAAATCAAAAGCAACAGTCAGTATCTGGTGTGGCCACCAGCTGCATTAAGTACTGCAGTGCATCTGGTGCAGTCCATGAGGGCTCTTCGCTGGCCATGACAGAACACTGGCATTCCTGTCTTGCAGGAAATCACGAACAGAACGGGCAGTATGGCTGGTGGCATTGTCATGCTGGAGGGTCATGTCAGGATGAGCCTGCAGGAAGGGTACCACATGAGGGAGAAGGATTTCCCTGTAACGCACAGCGTTGAGATACTGTTACACACCGCCCCAGACCATGACGGACCCTCCACCTCCAAATCGATCCCGCTCCAGTCCTCGGTGTAACGCTTATTCCTTCGAAGATAAGCGCAAATCCGACCATCACCCATGGTGAGACAAAACCGCCACTCATCAGTGAAGAGAACTTTTTGCCAGTCCTTTCTGGTCCAGCGACGGTGGGTTTTTGCCCATAGACAACGTTGTTGCCGGTGATGTCTGGTGAGGACCTGCCTTTACAACAGGCCTACAAGCCCGCAGTCCAGCCTCTCTCAGCCTATTGCAGACAGTCTGAGCATTCCTGGTGTTGCCATCCTGTACCTGTCCCGCAGGTGTGATGTTCGGATGTACCGATCCTGTGCAGGTATTGTTCCACGTGGGCTGCCACTGTGAGGACGATCAGCTGTCCGTCCTGTCTCCCTGTTGCGCTGTCTTAGGCGTCTCACAATACGGACATTGCAATGTATTGCCGTGGCCACATCTGCAGTCCTCATTCCTACTTGCAGCAAGTTCACGGAGATGAGCAGGGACCCTGTGGGCATCTTTCTTTTGGTATTTTTCAGAGTCAGTAGAAAGACCTCTTTATTGTCCTGAGTTTTCATAACTGTGACCTTAATTGCCTACCGTCTGTAAGCTGTTAGTGGCTTAGCGACCGTTCCACAGGTGCATGTTCAGTCATTTTTTATGGGAAACAGTGTTTAAACTCTTTACAATGAAGATATTTGGATTTTTAAGAATTATCGTTGAAAGAAAAGGGTCCTGAAAAAGGAATGTTTCTTTTATTTAATTTTAATTTTATAGTGTATGTCTGTGTGTGTCACGACTTCTGCCGAAGTCGTTGCCTCTCCTTGTTCGGGCGGTGCTCGGCGTTCGACGTCACCGGTCTTCTAGCCATCATTGATCCTTTTTTCATTTTCCATTGCTTTGTCTTGTCTTCCCACACACCTGTTTTCAATCCAATTCATTACCTGTTGTGTATTTAACCCTCTGTTTCCCCTCATGTCTTTGTCAGAGATTGATTTGTTGTCAGTGTAGTGTTATTGTTTGTATAGGTGCGCGTCGGGTCCTCGTACCCATGTTTTGTTTGTTTGTACATTTATTGTTATGGAGCATACTCTTGGAACTTTATTAAAAGACTCCATATTTACACTCCATTTGACTCTCCTGCGCCTGACTTCCCTGCCACCTATTACACCTATGCATGACAGTGTGGGGTAAGTCTGTGAGGCATGTTTATGAGATAGGTATGTGAGTTAAGTCTGTGAATTATATGTATGGGGTAAGTCTGTGGTAAGTGTATGAGGTAAGCCTGTGGTAAGTGTATGAGGTAAGTCTGGTAAGTGTATGAGGTAAGCCTGTGGTAAGTGTATGAGGTAAGCCTGTGGTAAGTGTATGAGGTAAGCCTGTGGTAAGTGTATGAGGTAAGCCTGTGGTAAGTGTATGAGGTAAGTCTGGTAAGTGTATGAGGTAAGCCTGTGGTAAGTGTATGAGGTAAGCCTGTGGTAAGTGTATGAGGTAAGCCTGTGGTAAGTGTATGAGGTAAGCCTGTGGTAAGTGTATGAGGTAAGCCTGTGGTAAGTGTATGAGGTAAGCCTGTGGTAAGATAAGGTGAGGAAAGTCAGTCATGTGTAGTAACGGTGGGTTACAATATCATGCTTTTCCAAAAGATGGAACATGACTGATTTTGAGGGTAATTTTATTCAATAACACCTTTTGAACAATTGCTACATCCCCTTTTAAAAAATGTTAAGGCTACTTAGTGCAGTTCCTGTGTTATTTTAGGAATAAAATATCAACCTGTGTCTTGACCTGTGAACGGAACTCAGAGGGTAGATCGAGTTTTGGTCGGTTTCGACCAAATCCACAAAATGTGCTGATTCACAGACTATGGAAGTCATTTAGCAAAGTCTGGCTAAGTCTTAGGAAGTGGATGAGAGAAGAGGAAACTTAGAAGAGAGGTCACGTGAAGGTCCTAGCTCCCCCACTGTTTATGCAAGCCTAATTAAAGCCATTCAGGTTCCAGGTAATGTTTGCTCGGAGGAGATAGGAGAGCTTCAAATACCCATCTGCCTCTGATCGCTCCCTTTCTACAGTGCAGCATGTGTGTTGTGTTGTGAGATGATCAGATGGCACCGTCGATGAAAGCAGGCCTGATTAAATTATCCCCCCAAAATCATTCTCACACACAAGCACAGCAATCGGCAAAACCTCTTTGAAGACGGCGGATGTGGATGAGGTGGTGTATTTGTGATGAAAAGAGAGAGATAGCGGGGGTGTTAGTATTGTATTCCATGACCTTTGTAAGTAAAGCAAATCTAACTTGTTTTTTCCCCTCCAAACACTCGTGGCCAGAGCTCACATGACCAGCCAGCCGCATGTCCATTGCCTCCAGATTCTTGCGAGTGTTACTACGTCGGCATATCCAGGCCCCTCCACCCAAGGCCGAGTCTGCGTTAGAAATACCTTGACCTTCATTCCTAGAAAGCATTATTAAGCCCATCAAAGCTTGGGGATGATTCCCTCCATGGTTATCCAACACTTCCTTAGAGGAGAGAGCATGCTTAAAGGTCTGGGCCTATAGAGCACATAATAAAATAACACTAACACATACTGCCACAATTTTTCCCTTACAGACAAACACCTTTTCTACTGAGCAACATTTTGTTTCTTCAAGAGAGAGTGCCCTTTAAGCTACTCAGTGGGCGGTCTGTCTTCCGCCTTTATCCACTAAATACAGAACTTGAATAAAGAAATCTTATGCAATCTGTCAAATACATTCACAGAAACAGCATGCAGAGATTCACAGACACAAACGGAGAGCAAAAATGGAGAGCAAATTAGAGACGAACAATGTGTGTGAAGTGTTCAAATACCATTTCAAATATTGAAATTACTTCATTCATTACTACATTTTGAAGTATTCTGATATTTTTCATTTGAAAAGACAAGTAGTTGAATATTGGAATGTACTGTATGTGGAAATATAGTTGGAAAGTATTGGCATGTATCTGAAAATACTCACATGCATTTAACTCAGGTACTGTATTTGAAATAAGTATTTGAAAATACTTGCAAATAGTAGGCTACTTATAGGAAATTATTGAAAATACTTTCAAGTAGCCTATTTCCAATGGAAATACACAAAAAAGAATACAGATGAACCCAGGCATGGTGTGAAGTGTGTTCAGTCAGGCTTAGCTCACATACTGGAAAGCCCTCGTCTGGGATCCGCTACCAAACACCTATAAAAAACAAGGTGAAATGAAACATAATAAGAATGTTATTGTCATGTCCACCATGTGCAGAGAAAAGTAGTAGATGCTGAATCATAGAGGGAGGGAGAGAGATTCAAGTCAGTCTGTCCATCTGTCAGACTGCCCAGAGAAAAATGAGTGAGAGTGAGCGAGTTGTTGAGAAGTGATAGTAACACTAAAAGGGGTAGAGTGTGTGAGAGCAGAAATATCGGTGAGGGACCAGTAGCGTCAGAGGAAAAGTGAGAGTGAGCGAGATAGTAACCGTGCTAGTAGTAGTGGACGTACGGTGATGGCCTCTCCCTGTAGAGCCTGCAGTATGAAGTTTCTGACCACGCGGCCATCATTCATGTTCATCCGGGAGCCAAAGGTGTTAAAGATGCGTGCCACCCTCACCTCCACTCCTTCCGGTGGGCACAGGGAGAGGAAATAAAGGGGTGAGAATAGAAGTACACAAATCCTACCATGGCACAGGACAAAAGAGGGGGGTTATGGTTAGTGTCATAGGGCTACCCTAATGTACCCACTCTACCCCTTTTAGTGTTACTATCACTTCTCAACAACTCGCTCACTCTCACTCATTAATGTACCGATGAAACAACTGGATAGGTTGAGGATATTAAGTCATTAATGAGTTATTGTCATGTAATTACCATTTTACAGTACATTTCTAATACCAGGTGAAGAGCAGACCATAAAGTAAACCAATGTAACCAAATAGACTGAAAGTCAGAGTTGAGAGTAAAACTACAGGCTCTGTGGCTTCATCAGACTAGTCAAATACCGAATGGATATGGAGGATTAAAACCACCAGGCACAAAATTCATACCCTTTCTGAACCTGTTTACAGAACATTAAAGACAGGCACACACGATCAGATCATTAAGTCAGGATAAAACATCTTAAACTCTGATGGCATTTTCCAAATGACGCATAATATTGTATACTACTCTCATAACATACATTTTGGTTTCAAAACTATAAGTTCTACAAACACATGAATTAGTACTGAGAGAAAAGGTAAGAACTGTGGGATTCTGATAAAGGATAATGTGACTACTACAGAGCCTGAGATACAACAGGCCAAAAACCCCTGATTCCACATGTGTTATTTCATAGTTTTCATGTCTTGAAATAGTAAAACTAAAGAAAAACCCTGGAATGAGTCGGTGTGTCCAAACTTTTGACTGGTACTGTACACAAGACCCAGACAGGTGAAGAAACTTCAGACTTATTTTACCATTCCCCTTTCCTATCATGACATTGCCAGCAGTAAGATATGAGTTAGATTTTCAAAAAAAAGTCCTGCAGCTTTCAAATGATATGTCACTTTATATCTTCTAGAAAACATTTTTGGAGGGTGGGGTTCCACCCAAACACGCTGGACCCGGTACTGCGTCCAAAACAACCATTCAGAGTTTTACAGATTAGGAAAACATTTGTTTTACCGATCTAACATGCTAGCGCCATTTGGCATTTTGTTTTTAAAGTCAATAGAAAAAAAGATGTCTTCACAGGATTTCCTCCAGAATCTGTTGTTCGCCATCTGATGCAAAGTCTATTGTGATCTGTGTACACCAGAGTATTTAATATACGTAAACAGAGAACATCATATTCTGGGGATTGAGGGATTAGCAACATCGACTGTTGGGATCGGACGAGCGCTGGTGTGCGCACGCACGCACGCACGCACGCACGCACGCACGCACGCACGCACGCACGCACGCACGCACGCACACACACACACACACACACACACACACACACACACACACACACACACACACACACACACACACACACACACACACACACACACACACACACACACACACACACACACAGCTCCATAGGACACCAGATCCTATGTTGTTCCAGAAAGATGTTTAAACAAATTCAGGATTTCCTGAACATATCCATCTTGTCTTAACCAGATGAGGAAGTCTGGGCTCCAGAGCGGCTGCTTCTCGATGAAATGAATAAGCTAAGCAAAGTGCAGATGACCTCTCAACTGGCGCGTGCACGTAACATTGAAAAAGTCCTCACGTCGTTGACAGAAAAAACACAATCTACACACAATACCCCATAATGATAAAGCAAAAACATGGGGCGGCAGGGTTGCCTAGTGGTTAGAGCGTTGGACTAGTAACCGAAAGGTTGCAAGTTCGAATCCTGAGCTGACAAGGTACAAATCTGTTGTTCTGCCCCTGAAGAACCCACTGTTCCTAGGTTGTCATTGAAAATAAGAATTTGTTCTTAACTGACTTGCCTAGTAAAATAAAGGTAAAATAAGCATTCAGACCCTTTACTGTGTTGAAGCACCTTTGGCAGTGATTACAGCTTTGAGTCTTTTTGGGTATGACGCTTGGCACACCTGTATTTGGGAAGTTTCTCCCTTTCTTCTCTAAAGATCCTCTCAAGCTCTGTCAGGTTGGATGGGGAGCGTCGCTGCACATAGCTATTTTCCGGTCTCTTCAGAGATGTTCGATCGGGTTCAAGTCGGGCTCTGGCTGGGCAACTCAAGGACATTCAGAGGCTTGTCCCGAAGCCACACCTGCGTTGTCTTGGCTGTGTGCTTAGGGTCGTTATCCCGTTATAAGGTGAACCTTCGCCCCAGCCGGAGGTCCTGAGTGCTCTGGAGCAGGCTTTCATCAAGGACCTCTCTGTACTTTGCTCTGTTCATCTTTCCCTCAATCCTGGCTAGTCTCTCAGTACCTGTCGCTGAAAAACATCCCCACAGCATGCTGCTGTCAACACCATGGTCTGAGAGTCTTTTAGTGCCTTTTGGCAAACTGCAAGCGAGCTGTCATGTGCCTTTTACTGAGGAGTGGCTTCCATCTGGCCACTCTACAATAAAGGCCTGATTGGTGGAAAGCTGCAGAGATGGTTGTCCTTCTGGAAGGTTCTCTCATCTCCACAGAGGAACTCTAGCACTCTTTCAGAGTGACCATCGGGTTGTTGGTCACCTCCCTGACCAAGGCCGTTCTCCCCTGGCTGCTCAGTTGCCTGGGCGGTCAGCTCCAGGATGAGTCTTAGTGTTTCAAAACTTCTTCCATTCAAGAATGATGGAGGCCACTGTGTTCTGGGGGACCATCAATGCTGGAGGAATTTTTTGGTACCCTTCCCCAGATCTTTGCCTCGACACAATCCTGTCTCAGAGCTCTACGGACAATTCCATTTGACCTCATGGCTTGGTTTTTGCTCTGACATGCACTGTCAACTGTGGGACCTTATATAGACAGGTGTGTGCCTTTCCAATTAATGTCCAATCAATTGAATTTACCACAAGTTGTAGAAATATCTCAAGGATGATCAATGGAAACAGGATGCACCTGAGCTCAATTTCGAGTCTCGTTGCGAAGGGTCTGAATACTTGTGTAAATACAGTATTTCTGTTTTTGCTTAGTCATTATGGGGTATTGTGTGTAGATTTGAGAAGAAAAATTCATCCATTTTAGAATAAGGCTGCAACGTAACAAAATGTGGAAAAAGTCAAGGGTCTGAAAATTTTCCGAAGGCACAGTATATGCTCAATAATTTTTTCCCTTTGTAAAGCACGGCAAACAATGTATGTTCTGATGTCAAGTGAATTTTCCAAGAAAGGACAGGCAATAGTGACAAAAAATAATCTGATTGGCCAAGATATTATTGGCCCATATTTATTCGCTGCTATGATCAGGCTCTCTTTCCAGAGCCAGAGTTCTGGAAAAATCTTGGTAAATCACTAATCAATACCCCCCTGGTGAGCAAACAGACAAAACGACTACAATCACAATCACACGCAAACAAAAACACATACACATTGAGCACACATACAGGCACTGTATGATTTCTCGGCCAGGTTCGGAGAGTTAGACCTACTACAGGGCTTTGCACCATCCCAACACTAACACACCAGTCCTGGGCTAAAACAATATTCAGTAGCTCTTCAGGCATTGGACACCCCAATGGCCCACAATCTTAAACTATCCCTGCATGTAAAATGCTGACCTAATCTAATGGATGGATAGATCCTTCTGCAATCTTCCAATGGTGCATGAGTTGTTCCTAAGTGATAACCAATCGATCACACAACCCAGGTTGCACACAAAGTGAGTACATGTTGATCTGATGGTTTCTCTAACTAATCCACACAAAAGCTTCTACAAACTGTGTTTGGACTCAGGAGATTGACCCTTGTACAATGGATGGGTCTAACCCTGAATGCTGATTGGCTTGAATGCGGTTTTAACCAATGTCTATTCCACAAGTTACCACCCGCTAAATCTATGACGTTAAAATGCCAATTTATTCTGTTTAATCTGACTGCGCAATCCACTGTCTCATCAGCCCAGCCAGGCACTATATAAACTTGATCTCCACTATAAAAGGCATCTAGACATTATCTCACATTTCTTTTAGACTAAAATGGAGTTTTCAACTGCAGAGATTTGTATAAACCTTGCTGTCTGTTTCTCCGGCATTTGCAACATTGTTTCAATATTCAAATTTGATCTCCTGCCGTCCCATAGTAACGAACGTGTCGGGAGTCAGGACGAAAAAGAAAGGCAGTCAGCATTACTCAGCCAGTCGAAATCATGAATCAGCTTACATCATTTTTATGGAATTATACAAAGAAATATCAATAGAATAGTGCAGCTAATTTGCAGTCTTTCCAGCTTCAGTTTGAAGTGATTGTGTTGGCTGTGTTGTTGGCTAGCTCCTCTGAACAACAATGTCCTGACGAGAGAGCACATTTTCTTTGCCAGGCGAAATCGCACTTCATTAGCTCATTGTTATGGATGTGTCCAAATAAATGTAACCAGAAAACAACTTTAAAAAATGCAGCTACTATGCTGTTATTCTGGCTGCACGTGTCGTGGAAATATTCGGCCAATAATACTTCTCAGATACCGGAACTTGTGAATTCAAATAGACTTTATTACAAGGTAACAAGCCAAGCTGGCCCATGGGCCAACTAAACTTTCCAGTCTCAGCACTCTCCTTTTATACAGTTTTACCCTTACATAACACATCAATCACTCCACTTTATGTAAATGATTAATACAATCTAACCTTATGCCACCATTATCTTTCAGTCTCACTTCTGAGTTATTTACGCCCAGATGATTGTGGACTACAGGAAAAGGAGGACCAAGCACGCCCCATTCTCATCGACGGGGCTGTAGCGGAGCAGGTTGAGAGCTTCAAGTTCCTCGGTGTCCACATCACCAACAAACTAGAATGGTTCAAACACACCAACACAGTTGTGAAGAGGGCACGACAAAGCCTATTCCCCCTCAGGAAACTAAAAATATTTGGCATGGGTCTTCAAATCCTCAAAAGGTTCTACAGCTGCAACATCAAGAGCACTGGTTGCATCACTGCCCCAAAGAACTGGAAAATCCCCAAACACGTGACTGTAAGTTAGCCGTAGTTGGCTAGCTAACAAGCAAGGGTTAAGAACGTTTGCTTGTTAGTATGACCATGGAATATTTAGAACGTTTCTCTGGCAACCTAACAGACAGAACGAACGACCAGCCGCCTTGGGTAGAAACCCTAGATTTGTGTCGGGACTATATCTTGTGGAAGGATGAAATAAACTCAGCAAAAAAAGAAACGTCCCTTTTTCAGGACCCTGGATTTCAAAGAGAATTAGTAAAAATCCAAATAACGTCACAGTTCTGTATTTTAAAGGGTTTAAATACTGTTTCCCATACTTGTTCAATGAACCATACCAAATGAATGAACATGCACCTATGGAACACCAGGAGTGCACAATCCCTCCAACAGTGCTCAACCTGTCCGCAATAGGCTGAAAGATGCTGGACTGAGGGCTTGTAGGCCTGTTGTAAGGCAGGTCCTCATCAGACATCACTGGCAACAACATCACCTATGGGCACAAACCCACCGTTGCTGGACCAGACAGGATTGACAAAAAGTGCTCTTCACTGACGAGTCGCAGTTTTGTCTTACCAGGGGTGATGGTCGGATTCACGTTTATCGTTGAAGGAATGAGCGTTACAAACGAGGCCTGTACTCTGGAGTGAGATCGATTTGGAGGTGGAGGGTCCGTCATGGTCTGGGGCGGTGTGTCACAGCATCATCGGACTAAGTTTGTTGTCATTGCAGTCAATATCAACGCTGTTTGTTACAGGGAAGACCTCCTCCTCCCACATGTGGTACCCTTCCTGCAGACTCCACCTTGACATGACCCTCCAGTATGACAATGCCACCAGCCACACTGCTCGTTCTGTGCGTGATTTCCTGCAAGACAGGAATGTCAGTGTTCTGCCATGGCCAGGAAAGAGCCTGGATCTCAATCTGATTGAGCACGTCTGGGATCTGTTGGATCGGAGGGTGAGGGCTGGGGTCATTCCCACCAGAAATGTCCGGGAACTTGCAGGTGCCTTGGTGGAAGAGTGGGGTAACATCTCTCAGCAAGATCTGGCAAATCTGGTGCAGTCCATGAGGAGGAGATGCACTGCAGTACTTAATGCAGCTGGTGGCCACACCAGATACTGACAGTTACTTTTGATTTTCAGGGACACATTATTCCATTTCTGTTAGTCACATGTCTGTGGAACTTGTTCAGTTTATCTCTCAGTTGATGAATCATGTTCATACAAATATTTACACGTTAAGTTTGCTGAAAATAAACGCAGTTAACAGTGAGAGGATGTTTGTTTTGGTATGAATAAATTAATCCAAATAATGTTTTTAATAAAAATATGTCAATCATTATTTGAATATTTTGTTGTATAAAAGTGATAATGCCCTCGAAGCCGGCTTCTCTGACATCGACCAATCGTGAAATGCAAATTAATAACTTAAATATCATACAATATAATTTTCTGGATTTTTGTTTTAGATTCCATCTCGCACAGTTGAAGTATACCTATGATAACAAAATGACCGACCTGTACATGCTTTGTAAGTAGGAAAACCTGCACAATCGGCAGTGTATCAAATACTTCTCCCCACTGTATGTGTCCTATAGAGAAAACAAACCAGATCCACACACATCGTTATCACCACCACAGACTGAACTTACACGATACACTAACTAAATATATTTTTTTGGGGATTACACAATTAAAAACAGTATAAAAACACTCAAACACAAGGCCACACAACACACACAAGATGCCTACACAACCAAAAACGCACATAGGCTATCAATTCTGCCTGGTTACATCACCTTTATAACAAGGACAGTCGCCCCCCTTTTCATCTCCAAAGCGACAACTTCAATGAGTCCTATTTTTAGTGTTAAAACATGAATAAAAACATGAAGACCTTATGAAACAGGCTATCTTGAAGATGTAGAACAGACTGGTAATATATACTGTATGGTAAACAAGGACATAATAAGGACAGAGTGGACTTCCTGGAAAGGAAAACAGCTGAAATAGGAGGGGCAAGCGCTAAATAAGTTGGGTAAAGAATAAAAGAAAGCATGTGTGCGCATGGCAGGGTGTGTGTTCATTCACAAGGCTGTAAATAGGGTCTAATGAGACCTTGAAGTCAGAAAGAGTCATGAAGAGAGGTGCCTTAGAGAAAGTGTGTGCCCTGGTTGTGGAGGGCTCTTTATCTCTCAACACAATAGATGAGGGAGATAATTGTGTTCTGCTCTGTGTTAGAGGAACGCCCTGGGTGATTCCTAATCTTCCTCATAATTACAAGTAATCCTTTATGACGCACGCACGCGCACACGCGTACACACACAGGGGTATAATGGAAGCAAAAAAAGCGCTATTAAGATAGTCCATGCTTAATAACAACAGAGAACACAAGGCATCAGGGAGACTCACAGGATTAAAGGATGAACAGTGATGATTTAGTGAATAACTTACAATAATTTAGTGAATAATCCCAGCGCTAGTCAAGCGGGTTACAAAACAAAGGAAAAGCCCTCAAGGCGCTGAGGAGACAGTCATGACACCTTGGCCGAAACGTGACCCTTTCACCTGAGTTAAATTCTTACAATATCTACAAATAGCTGGGTAATTACTTAAAGGGGAAATCTGCAGTTGCTAAGCATTGACACGATTTGTCATTTTGAATTATGTAAAGTGTGGAAGAGGTGAAAAAAAATATTGTTTTCTATCAACAATGACAAGCCAAGTCTGACAACATGGATGGAAAATTACTGAGCATAGTAGCGGACTATATTGCTACTCCTATTTTCCAAATCTTCAATCTAAGCCTACTAGAGACCATGAGCCCTCAGGCCTGGAGGGAAGCAAAAGTAATTTCACTATGCCAAAATAGTAAAGCACCTTTACTGGCTCAAATAGTCGACCAATCAGCCTGTTACCAACCCTTAGTAAACTTTTGGAAAAAATTGTGTTTGACCAGATACAATGCTATTTTACTGTAAACAAACTGACAACAGACTTTCAGCACACTTATAGGGAAGGATATTCAACAAGCACGGCACTTACACAAATGACTGATGGTTGGCTGAGAGAAATGGATGATAAAAAGGTTTGTGGGGGCTGTTTTGGTAGATTTGAGTGCTGCTTTTGACATTATCAATCATAGTCTGCTGATGGAAAACATATGTGTTATGGCTTTTACACCCCCTGCTATATTGTGGATAAAGAGTTACATGTCTAACAGGAAGCCTCTCCAATATAATCCAGGTAGAATCAGCAATTCCCCAAGGCAGCGTTCTAGGCCCCTTACTTTTTTCAGTCTTTACTAATATGCCACTGGCCTTGAGTAAAGCCAGTGTGTCTATGTATGTGGATGACTCAACACTATACACGTCAGCTACTACAGAAAGTGAAATGACTGCAACACTTAACAAAGAGCTGCAGTTAGTTTCAGAATGGGTGGTAAGGAATAAGACAAATATTTCAAAAACTAAACGAATTGTATTTGGGACATATCATTCACCAAACCCTAAACTTCAACTTGTAATAAATAATGTGAAATTGAGCAAGTTGAGGTGACTGTCATGATCAGTTTACATGTTGATACAACAGTAGCTAAGATGGGTAGAAGTCTGTCCATAATAAAGCGCTGTTCTGCATTTTTAACAACACTATCAACAAGGCAGGTCCTATAGGCTCTAGTTTTGTCGCACCTGGACTTCTGTTCAGTCGTGTGGTCAGATAGCCCTTAAATGTACACAAAGAGCTAACATTAATAATATGCATGTAAATCTCTCATGGCTCAAAATGGAGGAGAGATTGACTTCATCGCTACTTGTTTTTGTAAGAAGTGTTGACATGCTGAATGCACTGAGGTGTCTGTTAAAACTACTAGCACACAGCTCGGACACCCATGCATACCCCACAATACATGCCACCAAAGGTCTCATCCGTCAAGAACAGATTATGGGAGGTGCACAGTACTACATAGAGCCATGGCTACATGGAATTATTCCACATCAGGTAACTGATGCAAGCAGTAGAATCAGATTTATAACTGCCTTAAGTTGTTGGACCCCAGGAAGAGTAGCAGCCAATGGGGATCCTTAAATAATACAAATACATACATTTTTGGACTTATAAATACATGCAATGTACCCATTGATTTTTGAAGTACATAACTTATGAGCTTAGTTCAACAGTTATACCTCATCAGTGTCACGGCTGTTGAAAGAACTGGACCAAGGTGCAGCGTGGTGAGCGTACAGGGTGACGCCGACAAAACAATACAAAACAAACCGTGAAGCTTAAGGCTATGTGCCATCAAACAAAGTTAACTTCCCACAAACACAGGTGGGAAAAAGGGTACCTAAGTATGGTTCCCAATCAGAGACAACAATAGACAGTTGTCCCTTATTGAGAACCATACCCGGCCAAAACCTAGAAATAGAAAATCATAGAAACACAAAACGTAGAATGCCCACCCCAACTCACGCCCTGACCAAACCAAAATAGAGACACAGTATATCACAAAAGTGAGTACACCCCTCACATTTCTGTAAATATTTGAGCATATCTTTTCATGTGACAACACTGAAGAAATGACACTTTGTTACAATGTAAAGTAGTGAGTGTACAGCTTGTATAATAGTGTAAATTTGCTGTCCCCTCAAAATAACTCAACACACAGCCATTACGCCTGTACTCTCCCACCACCTGTTGGATCGGAGGGTGAGGGCTAGGGCCATTCGCCCCAGAAATATCCGGGAACTTGCAGGTGCCTTGGTGGAAGAGTGGAGTAACATCTCACAGCAAGAACTGGCACATCTGGTGCAGTCCATGACGAGGAGATGCACTGCAGTACTTAATGCAGCTGGTGGTCACACCAGATACTGACTGTTACTTTTGATTTTGACCCCCCTTTGTTCAGGGACACATTATTCCATTTCTGTTAGTCACATGTCTATGGAACTTGTTCAGTTTATGTCTCACTTGTTGAATCTTGTTATGTTCATTCAAATATTTACACATGTTAAGTTTGCTGAAAATAAACGCAGTTGACAGTGAGAGGATGTTTCTTTTTTTGCTGAGTTTAGTTGCTCCTGCTGTCTTTATAGTATAGTTTATGTATTTGATTGATAAGCACTATTTTTAGTTCCTCTGTGCCTGTCGTCTGTGTGATTGCTGCTTGCGGTCTCTACCCTGTGTATTTACAGTGTACAAGGCCAGACGAAAGGTGCAGAACAATTCCTTTTGACACAACTAGAGGGAGGAGAATAGGAACACAGAGTACCAAGAAAAAACACAGAGTACCAAGAAAAAACACAGAGTACCAAGAAAAAACACAGAGTACCAAGAAAAAACACAGAGTACCAAAACAGATGGAAAAATTGTCTCAACTGATGGAGGTGCCTGTCATGCTGTGGCCTAAAAGCCTTCCTTTCCCAGTCACTCCAAATACCATACTTGTCTGTCAGGGTAAACTCTGCCCTGGGTTTCACCATCACAGCGCAAGGCAGAGAGAGAGATATGTTTTTTCTCTAGGGGGAGGAGAGAACATTTCATTCTCTCAGAGAGATAGAAAGAGAGGAGTGGATGGGGTCATGACATGGATGAAAATACTTTCGATACACTTCTGTTAAAGGTTGTTTTGTTCCACAGCTTTTAGAACCTGTAGTCTGAAGTGGTGCAGTGTGTACACACATGGACAAAACCCTGTCACGGTGGTAACAGCGATAAGGTCTGAGGTCTTGGCTTTTTTATTGGCGGTCTATTTACCTCGCTGTTTGTTTGCCTGATTGCCTCTATATGCAGAGTAATGATTGTGAGGCCAGACATTAAAGGTATGTGAAAACACCACACAGACAGATGACAGGCTGTACATACAGACAGGAAATAAAGTGGTGGGCAGGAAAGAGACAGGGGGAGGAATAGAGAGGAATGGAAGTGGGGGGAGTTTAGGAGAGGGGATGAGGGACAGAGTGGAAAAGATGATTCCAGATCTGACAAAGAGGAAAGGAGGTGAGAGTGAGCAGAGAAAGAAAGTAAAAATTATAAAATGTTATGTTTTTCAAGAGTAGATGAGAGGAGAGAAGAGAAGGGAAGAGGAGAGTAGAGAAGGGAAGAGGAGAAGAAAGAAGAGGCGAGAAGGGAAGAGCAGAGTAGAGTAGAGTAGAGAAGAGAAGAGAAGTAAAGAGGAGAGGAGAGGATAGAAGGGAAGAGGAGAGAGGCTCAGCTGGGTGTGATGTGGACTAATGGTAAGACAATCTGACAGGCCAGAGGGGGGTCTGGATAGCAGCATGTCTGTCATCATGTGATTTCATTCAGCTTATTGAAGGCTGGATATCAGTGGCGATGTGTGTGTGTGCGTCTGTGTGAGTGCATGAGAGGCCTGTAGACATGAATAGCATATGGATAGTGATACAGATTGCTTATAAACCACCCACAGCATTTATAATGTGATGGTAGGATATGAGGGAGGAGAGAGGAGAGAAAAAGAGAGGGGGGAGGTGGTGAGAAAGGAGGGATAGTTTCAGGGTTTATGTGCATATTTATTCAAGCATGTAAAACAAGGAGGTGAAAAACAACACCAGGCAATTGAAAGCATTACTAGTTGACGGGTATAGAGAAAAAAACATTATTAAGGACATTCTGTAAATAAATAAAATACATCCAATAAATTAACTCTGATTAATTAGCATGCAACCCCCTTACGGATACTCACCCATTATATCACACATCACACACAATAAATGTTTAACATAAATAATGTTTGTATCATGTTTTGTGCTGCTACCATGTTGTGTTGCTAGCATGTTATTGTCACGTTGTGTTGCTACCATGGTGTGTTGTCATGTGTTGCTGCCTTGCTATGTTGTTGTCTCTGTAGGTCTCTCTTTATGTAGTGTTGTGTTGTCTCTCTTGTAGATCATGTATTTTCAGAGATACCCACAGGACTATCACTCCGTAGAACTGACATCTGTAGCCATGAAATGCATTGAAAGGCTGGTCATGGCTCACATCAACACCATCATCCTAGACAGTCTTGGGCCCACTCCAATTCGCCAACAGATCCACAGATGACGTGTCCCACCTGGACAAAAGGAACATCTATGTGCGAATGCTGTTCATTGACTATAGCTCAGCGTTCAACATCATAGTGCCCTCCAAGATCATCACCAAGCTCAGGACCCTGGGACTGAACACCTCCCTCTGCAACTAGATCTTGGACTTCCTACCTGCCTGGCTCCAGATGCGGAGGGTAGGCAACAACACATATTCCATGCTGACCCTCAACACAGGAGCCCCTCAGCAAACATGTGCTCCTCAGTAAAGGGCACATGACAGCCAGCTTGGAGTTTGCCAAAAGACGACTAAAGGACAATGAGAAAAGACAATGAGAAACAAGATTCTCTTTTTGATAAAACCAAGGTCTGAATGCCATGCATCACGTCTGGAGGAAATCAGGCACTGCTCATCACCTGATCATTACCATCCCTACGGTGAAGCATGGTGGTGGCAGCATCATGCCGTGGGGATGTTTTTCAGCGTCAGGGACTGGGAGACTAGTCAGGATCGATGGAAAGATGAATAGAGCAAAGTACAGAGAGATCATTGATGAAAACCTGCTCCAGAGCACTCAGGACCTTAGATTGGGGAAAAAAATTCACCTTGCAACAGGACAACAACCCTGAGCACACAGCCAAGACAACGCAGGAGTGGCTTCGGGACAAGTCTCTGAATGTCCTTAGGTGACCCAGCCAGAGCCTGGACTGGAACCCGATCGAACATCTCTGGAGAAACCTGAAAATAGCTGTGCAGCAACGCGCCCCATCCAACCTGACAGAGCTTGAGAGGATCTGCAGGGAGAATGGGAGAAACTCCCTCAATACAGGTGTTCCAAGCTTGCAGCGTCATACCCAAGAAGACTGTAAGCTGTAATCGCTGCCAAAGGCACTTCAACTAAATACTGAGTAAAGCGTCTGAATACTTATGTAAAATGTGATCCTTTTTTCATTATACATTTGCAAAAATAAAAAATAAACAGTTTTTGCTTTGTCATTATGGGGTATTGTGAGTAGATTGATGAGGGGGAAAATGTGTTTTAATTAATTTTAGAATAAGGCTGTAAATTAACAAAATGTGGAAAAAGAGGTCTGAATACTTGTATAAAGCCAATGTAATCGTTGCTCATTGTGTATTTATTCCTCGTGTTATAAGTTTTCAATTTTTCTCTCTGCATTCTTGGGAAGGTTTGTAAGTAAGCATTTCACTGTTTGTCTACACCTGTTGTTCACAAAATATGTGACAAATAAAATGTGATTTGATTCAAAGCAACTGCTCTCTATCCCTCCTGACTGCACAGCTTCTGTTTTTTCTGTGAGAGCAAAATTGTAAGATTTCTATAAATACTGATATTATTATTGCATCAAATGGTTATTTTATACAACAGAACAGGGGGGTCTTAAACACTCATCTGTGTATTTTACTGAGAATGGGCCTCTGGAAGATGTAATGCTGACAGAAGATTTACGATGTCTTTGGTTGATTAACCTAACAAGACCGCATTCCATAGCATGAGTTGGTGTTTCTGTGCAGAGGTACCAGGGTGGAGATGGCTCCAGTATGGAGTAGGGGGTCAGAGCCTGGTTTCTACACAATGAGAACAGTCTTTACAGCAGATACTGTCTGCTGTGCATTATTAGGATAGGGTTACCTAGGATAGGGTAAGTAAGGGTAAGTAATCCTTCTCCCCCCCCCCAACAAGATTTAGATGCAAGTGGCTGTTCCACTGGTTGTCATAAGGTGTATGCACCAATTTGTAAGTCGCTCTGGATAAGAGCGTCTGCTAAATGACTTAAATGTAAATGTATTAGTATCTTTCATATGAATCTTAACCTTGTGACCCATACATCTGTTGTTAGTCATGAACATCCAGGAGGATGGACTTTACTATTAAATGCTGTGGCTCAAAACCGCTCATTGGGCTCTCAACTAATCACCTACAGGGGGGTCGTTGACAAGCGCCATTACTGCAGTAATTAAATAATAAAGTTGACTTGTTTTTAAGAAATGTAAGTCTCTCCTTTTGATTAGAATAACTCCATGACATTTCTCTCCCTCTCCGTGTCTGCCCCACACAGACCAGACAAGTAGAAGCGCAATGGTACAACTTCCTAAACCATCGCAGACTTTGGGCTAGATCTGATTTATCTCTAGAGAAACTGTGATTGGAGCTTACAGGAAAAAACGAAATAAATAGATTTCAAATAATTGAACCGATGTCGGTCAATTCGTTGATTAAAAACCGAAAAATAACCACTAAGCACTAGCATGCATAAAAGTATTTTCATCCAACAGAAATTATGAACAGAAAAACAAAGATTCTTTATGTTAGACGTGACTCTAAACCTATAATGTTAGCCAGCTAACTAGCTAGGTAGAGTGGCTAGCTAGCTGATCTGTTACATGTACGTGCTAACGTATCATCACGCAGGATACGTTGTGTCGAGCTTGGTGGAATGCTAATGCACTTCAACCAATAAAAATGTGTGGTGAGCCAAGCCGACCGGTGCCACGGTGAGCGGTACTTGAAACGGTAGGGGTCCAACCAATAAAAAAAACACACCGCTCCTATTCAATGTCTGGTCAGAGTTTAACCACCACCTAATCTAACCAATAGAGACCACCCTGCGACCACCCAGAGACATGCGTCTTGCCAATCATCCTCTATTATGTGGTATGGAGGTAGAGAAACATGCCTCCCCCTCCTCTTCCCAACCTATACTCAACTTGTTTTAAATGTCAACACATTTCAATGAAAGGGGGTCGGTTGACAGGTGCAATTTGCGATATTAAAATTCCACCTACCTCCATGATGGACAGCTGCCTAATGAGGGACGGGCTCGTTCTTTGAATTTTCCCCGAGTTAGCGATGAGATGGATGGCGGGACGAGATAAAAAATACCACCAGCCGGACATGAAAGGCAAGAACAAACAATGGAATGAGATTGCCAAAAGCTGGTGTCAGCCAGGAGGGAGAGAAAGTGGAATATTCATCTATTAATCTAAAAGAAGGTGTGCAAATAGCAGAGTAAGAATAAGGGTCCATCTGTCCATCCATCACACCGTAAATAGCACATGTGGATCAAATTGAGGAAATAGTAGATGTGTCAAGTCACCCAGACAACGGAGCACAGTCAGTATACATCTAACACACAACTGCATCTCTTTTACACACCCTTTCACTTACACACACACACACAAACCTTGTGTGATTGAGTTCATGAGGGTTGGTGGTGTGAGAGCCTTTTCATCTCCACAGTGTTGTTCTCCTGGCCTCAGTGATCTGTCTTGGTGACCTGTTTGGTTTAGTCAACTCACTCTGCCCTCAGATCGACTTATCCTCTCTGGATGACACTTTCCCGCTCTTTCTCCCTTCTTCCCTACTTCCTCCAGCTGATTCAGCCTGTTTACAGTGTTAGAGTTAGCTTCCATTCATGGAGGTAGGGCTGATTGAGCTAAAAGAACTGATGAGAAACAGAGATGTGACAAACAGAGAGGGAGGAGGAAGAGGACGGGGAATATGAAGAGGGAGAGAGGAAGGAGGAATAGGAAGACAAAGAAATAGAAGAGAGAAGTAGCCCTCGGAGAGTATGGTATAGGAGGATGGGTCCATTACAGCCCTTTCATCCTAGAATATAGTTATATTTTTTCCCTTTTTCAATTTGTCCAGCTCTTCAGATAGCTTTGCAGGGACATCCCCAACTCAAATCATACACAGTGACGCAAACTCATCTGAATGTCACTCAAAAATGTGGATGGGGAAGTCATGCAAGGAGAGAATTTTGTCTGCGGAAAAACAAAACTTTAAAAGCACAAGGAAATAACATAAATTGATTGCCCCCTGTAGGTCTGTCAGCTCAATGCATAGTACAATACACTTCCATCACAATTCATCAAATGCATTTACAAAATAACCATACATCTCATAGCCTGGGTGGTTTACTGCACACTTTATGCCACAAGAAATCATGGGAAAGCCGTCCAGCACTCACACACACAAAAACCTGGATCGGGGCAGGCAGGATGTGTGTGTCGACAGAGGTGTTACACATTTAATATTTCTCCTCTGTGCGGTAGCTGGTAAAGGAACCAGCTGGTAAAGGAACTACAG
The DNA here is from genome assembly GCF_023373465.1 of Oncorhynchus keta. Lineage (NCBI taxonomy): Eukaryota > Metazoa > Chordata > Actinopteri > Salmoniformes > Salmonidae > Oncorhynchus > Oncorhynchus keta. The sequence continues at coordinate 20,470,270 of NC_068427.1, read as the reverse complement.
TAATACCAGCCACATTGGGGATACCATTCTATAAACAAAACATGTTTAAATAAGGAGAGAGAGCTTTTAATTAAGCAGATAGAGGGAGACAGATAGAAAGATAGAGAGTCACAGCAATATCTTTTGTATGATCTCTTATACACTATTTCATGCCCGACTGTTGGAAATTTGGCATTCCTGGATATACCCCCTACATTGTGATCACTGCATCTAATGGGTACGGATGCAGCTTTAGAACAAAGTTATACAGCATTAGTAAAAATGTGATCTATACATGTGGATGATCTTGTTCTTGTAGTGTTTGTAAACACAGTGGTAGGTTGATTAATAACCTGAATCAGATTACAGGCACTGGTTACACTGAGAAGCTTCCTCTTGAGCGGACAGCTTGATGAAAACCACTTAATATTCAGGTCCCCAAGAAAGTAGACCTCTCTGTTTTCATCACTAAACATACACTAAGCATTTCACACATATTATGTAGATACTGACTGTTAGCACTTGGTGGCCTATAGCAACACCCCAAAAGAAAAGGCTTTAGATGTGCCAAGTGAACCATTCCCCCCCTACCTCCACCCCCCTTCCCTCTGGAAGGCTGCTGCCACTCTGTTGTTATTTTCACTTCGTCACTTAAATAACTCTACCTACATGTACATATTACCTCAATTACCTCGACACCGGTGCCCCCTGTATATAGCCCCACTATTGTTATTTACTGCTGCTCTATAATTATTTGTTATTCTTATCTCTTACTTTTTTGGTGGGTATTTTCTTACAACTGCATTGTTGGTTAAGGGCTTGTAAGTAAGCATTTCACTGTGACAAATACAATTTGATTTGATGCATACGAAAACACGATAACATTCGCACTACACACATACATACACATGGATTTTGTATTGTAGATACAGTACCAGTCAAAAGTTTGGACACGCCTACTCATTCCAGGGAGACTGCGTGAATCAGGCCTTCATGGTTGAATTGCTGCAAAGAAACCACTACTAAAGGACACCAACAAGAAGAAGAGACTTGATTGGGCCAAGAAACACGAGCAATGGATATTAAACTGGTGGAAATCTGTCCTTGGGTCTGAGTCCAAATTTGAGATTGTGTAGTTCCCACCGTGAAGCATGGAGGTGAAGGTGTGATGGTGATTTGCTTGTGACACTGTCAGTGATTTATTTAGAATTCAAGGCACACTTAACCAGCATGGCTACCACAGCAATCTGCCTCAATACACCTTCCCATTTATTTTGCGCTTAGTGGGACTATCATTTGTTTTTCCAACATGACAATGACCCAACACACCTCTGGGATGTGTAAGGTTTATTTGACCGAGAACAAGGGTGATGAGGGCTGCATCAGATGACCTGGCCTCCACAATCAACCGACCTCAACCCAACTGACATGGTTTGGGATGAGTTGGACCACAGAGTGAAGAAAAAGCAGCAAACAAGTGCTCAGCATACGTGGGAACTCCTTCAAGACTGTTGGAAAAGCATTCCATGCTGGTTGAGAGAATGCTAAGAGTGTGCAAAGCTCGGGGTCTGAGTTGGGGGGAAATACAGACAGACAGACAGACAGACAGACAGACAGACAGACAGACAGACAGACAGACAGACAGACAGACAGACAGACAGACAGACAGACAGACAGGGGTAAGTCACCAAGAATATAGCCACCTGTTCTGTATAATGCTAATTCCACTGAAACAGAATCCACTCATATGCATTACACAGGCAATGAGTAGTCGTTGTTCAGGATGTAAAATGAAATCATTCTTGCAACTGTCTGAAATGTACTCCACATAAAGAGTAAACTAAATAATGTACATCGACTAAAAGCCATGCTTAGAGAAAATAGTAATTTTGTGAGAAGCGGCACACACATACACAGTTAAGTGAGAAGGGTTTACCAAGAAAAACTTAGTGTGTGTGTAGCTCAATACTGTGTGGTGTACACAGCTAACCTTTTTCACAACAAGGCAACAAACTAAAGCACACATTCAGACCAACTAAAACACACACTCAGACCAACTAAAACACACTCAGACCAACTAAAACACACACTCAGACCAACTAAAACACACTCAGACCAACTAAAACACATTCAGACCAACTAAAACACACTCAGACCAACTAAAACACATTCAGACCAACTAAAACACACACTCAGACCAACTAAAACACACACTCAGACCAACTAAAACACACACTCAGACCAACTAAAACACACACTCAGACTAACTAAAACACACACTCAGACCTACTAAAACACACTCAGACCTACTAAAACACACACTCAGACCAACTAAAACACACTCAGACCAACTAAAACACACACTCAGACCTACTAAAACACACACTCAGACCAACTAAAACACACTCAGACCTACTAAAACACACACTCAGACCAACTAAAACACACTCAGACCTACTAAAACACACACTCAGACCAACTAAAACACACACTCAGACCAACTAAAACACACACTCAGACCAACTAAAACACACACTCAGACCTACTAAAACACACACTCAGACCTACTAAAACACACACTCAGACCAACTAAAACACACACTCAGACCTACTAAAACACACAGTCAGACCTACTAAAACACACACTCAGACCAACTAAAACACACACTCAGACCTACTAAAACACACTCAGACCTACTAAAACACACACTCAGACCTACTAAAACACACACTCAGACCAACTAAAACACACACTCAGACCTACTAAAACACACACTCAGACCTACTAAAACACACACTCAGACCAACTAAAACACACACTCAGACCAACTAAAACACACACTCAGACCTACTAAAACACACACTCAGACCTACTAAAACACACACTCAGACCAACTAAAACACACACTCAGACCTACTAAAACACACACTCAGACCTACTAAAACACACACTCAGACCTACTAAAACACACACTCAGACCTACTAAAACACACTCAGACCAACTAAAACACACACTCAGACCTACTAAAACACACATTCAGACCAACTAAAACACACATTCAGACCAACTAAAACACATATTCAGACCAACTAAAACACACACTCAGACCAACTAAAACACACACTCAGACCAACTAAAACACACATTCAGACCAACTAAAACACACACTCAGACCAACTAAAACACACACTCAGACCTACTAAAACACACACTCAGACCAACTAAAACACACTCAGACCTACTAAAACACACACTCAGACTAACTAAAACACACTCAGACCTACTAAAACACACACTCAGACCTACTAAAACACACTCAGACCAACTAAAACACACACTCAGACCAACTAAAACACACACTCACACTACTCGGGGGAGAAAATGAATGGGAGTTTGTGGGTGAGTTACAGTAAATTAGGTCAGTCTTACTGATGTGCTTTTGTGTCAAACTGTAGCCCAAATCTAAGTGATGAGGGACAGAGAGAGACACTATGCTCAGGTCCCTCAGGAGAGTCTCTCTCATACACACTTAAAAGCATCTTAAAAGCAATACAGTAATTGGTTCCTCAGTGCACTGTTTTCTTTATCCAGAGACATGGCGAGTGGAGCTGTGCATAGTTACAAAGAAATACCATGCAAGCAAAAACCACACAGCATCAACATTCCCGGGTACAGTCACTAAAAGTTACTGTTACTACTGTGGCTAAAGTTACTGTACGGAAGGACAACAAAACAAAGTTAATTTGCATAAGAAAGTGACATGTTGACGAACTTTAACTGGGTCTTAAGGGGATTCACAGTCACCATAACTCCATGACTAAAATTAGCATTGCCGTTAACGTTACAGTACGTTTTTATCAAAACTCCTTAACGTGATTTACACTTATATCAGTACACTCGTAACAACCTAAGCATGATGAAACTTCTACTCGATCAAATAAGCTTCACCTATCTAAATAGCAGTTCACTTTTATCCGAACCAAATTTGACACACTCATTGCACCCCATACAAAAATTCCTCACTTGGTCTGCTATATTTGCGAGGACAGATTTTGGACAGAGTCGACCTTCTTGCTTCACCTCTTCCTCTCTGGCATAGCATACTGTAGCCTAGAGATCAATAAGGGGCCAGGCGGAAGGCTCTGGCAATAAGTGGTCAACTCTCTAGGCTACACTGTCCATTGCATCTTAGCCGCTCTGTCACTGCTCATCCATGTATTTTATACTTATATATTCTTATCTCATTCCTTTACTAGATTGTGTGTATTAGTTTATATTAGCTGTTAGATACTGCTGCACTGTTGGATCTAGAAGCATAAGCATTTCGCATTCACTCGCAATAACATCTGCTAATCATGTGTATGTGACCAATAAAATTTGATTAGATTTTTTAAATATACATATGTATAATGTAGATGTAGCCCCAGGAAGACCATCACCCACCCCTCACTAACTCTGCCACTGCTGCTAAAATAAATCCTTGGGGAAACACCGTCAGGTGGACAGAGAGGGAGACGAGGGGGAAATAGTGAGAGAGTGCATCGGAGGATTGACAAAATCAATCATTTCCTTTGTGTATGTGTGTATGCATGCTCATGCATGCATACAGTTGAAGTCGGAAGTTTACATACACCTTAGCCAAATACATTTAAACTCAGTTTTTCACAATTCCTGTTTTAGGTCAGTTAGGATCACCACATTAATTATAAGAATGTGAAATGTCAGAATAATCGCAGAGAAAATGATTTATTTCAGCTTTTATTTCTTTCATCAGATTCCCAGTGGGTCAGACACTTACTCTATTAGTATTTGGTAGCATTGCCTTAATTTTTGCCCATTCCTCCTGACAGAGCTGGTGTAACTGAGTCAGGTTTGTAGGCCTCCTTGCTCGCACATGTTTTCTGACTTCTGACCCACTGGAATTGTGATACAGTGAATTATAAGTGAAATAATCTGTCTGTAAACAATTGTTGGAAAAATGACTTGCGTCTTGCACAAAGTAGATGTCCTAACCGATTTTGCAAAACTATAGTTTGTTAACAAGAAATTTGTGGAGTGGTTGAAAAATGAGTTTTAATGACTCTAACCTAAGAGTATGTAAACTTCCGACTTCAACTGTACATGCGTATTCAGGGTGTTTGTGGAGATAGCCAGGTAGCCTGGAGACCCGTTTACCCTGCTGACCTTGCTCTGGCTCTGGTCAGGATTGGACAGGGCTGATATAGCAGGCAGCAGGCGTAGCACAGCCCAGACACAGCACAGCCCAGACACATTATCTTACCTCCCCAGAGACATCTCTCTGACCTGTGGCTTGAACTAAACTTGCCACAATAACAATAGCCGCTGCCTCACCACTTAAATGTACACAGAACACCAGTATGTGTCAGGGAGAGAAAGATTATGTGCCGCCGTTGGGTTGTAATACTGTGAAATATGGTGTTACACTGCTCTGGCCATGTCTAGTAAAGCCCTGTGAAATATGGTGTTACACTGCTCTGGCCATGTCTAGTAAAGCCCTGTGAAATATGGTGTTACACTGCTCTGGCCATGTCTAGTAAAGCCCTGTGAAATATGGTGTTACACTGCTCTGGCCATGTCTAGTAAAGCCCTGTGAAATATGGTGTTACACTGCTCTGGCCATGTCTAGTAAAGCCCTGTGAAATATGGTGTTACACTGCTCTGGCCATGTCTAGTAAAGCCCTGTGAAATATGGTGTTACACTGCTCTGGCCATGTCTAGTAAAGCCCTGTGAAATATGGTGTTACACTGCTCTGGCCATGTCTAGTAAAGCCCTGTGAAATATGGTGTTACACTGCTCTGGCCATGTCTAGTAAAGCCCTGTGAAATATGGTGTTACACTGCTCTGGCCATGTCTAGTAAAGCCCTGTGAAATATGGTGTTACACTGCTCTGGCCATGTCTAGTAAAGCCCTGTGAAATATGGTGTTACACTGCTCTGGCAATGTCTAGTAAAGCCCTGTGAAATATGGTGTTACACTGCTCTGGCCATGTCTAGTAAAGCCGTGTGAAATATGGTGTTACACTGCTCTGGCCATGTCTAGTAAAGCCCTGTGAAATATGGTGTTACACTGCTCTGGCCATGTCTAGTAAAGCCCTGTGAAATATGGTGTTACACTGCTCTGGCCATGTCTAGTAAAGCCCTGTGAAATATGGTGTTACACTGCTCTGGCCATGTCTAGTAAAGCCCTGTGAAATTTGTGAAATGGACCTGGCACTCACTCTACATGCTGGGTAAAACGTGTGTGTGTCTTACCTCCATACACCTCAGACGTAGAAGCCAGCAGTAGACGGGCTCCCACGCGCTTCGCCAACCCTGGGGACACATAAGACAAAGGCAATAAGACCCAGAGCCAAAAAACCTGGAGAGAGGCAGAATAGATCAATCAAACCCAGAGCCCGTCCTGGGGAGAGTCACAGTCACAGATCAATCAAAGCTAGCGTGGAGCCTGGGGAGAGAGTCAGGCCGGAGTAATCAAACCAGTCATCACATCTGTGGAGAGGCAGACAAGATCAATTCAACTCAGAGTGGATACTGTGGTGGGACAAAGCAGAGAGATCAGAGCAGAATTAGTATGGGAGGAGAAGTTGGGAGGGGTAATCAGACCAGAGCAGTGGGACTGGAACCAGATAAACTTTCTCATACACTTACACAGTGTCCAAGATCTGTATATGCCAACTCCTCAAACTATACAAGTTGGCGAAAGCACAGCTGAGCACAGACCGAGCTGGCACCGAGCTTTCACTTGGAAAGAAAGACTTCAAAGTCTGTGGAGAGAGGAACCTAGGCATATGTACAGTGCATACAGAAAGTATTCAGACCACTTGACTTTGTCCACATTATTTTACCTTATAGCCTTATTCTAAAACGGGTGAAATGAAAAAAAAATCCATATCAATTTACACACACAATGCGAAAACAGGTTTTTAGATTTTTTTTCTCTCTCAAATGTATGATAAAAAAAACAACTAAAATATCACAAGTATTCAGACCCTTTATTCAATACTTTGTTGAAGCACTTTTGGCAGCGATTACAGCCTGAAGTTTTCTTGAGTATGATGCTACAAGCTTGGCACACCTGTATTTGGGGAGTTTCTCCCATTCTTCTCTGCAAAGGCAAGCCTAAATCAGTTCAGAAGTAAAATGTGGCTTAACAAGTCATCTAATAAGTTATATGGACTCACTCTGTGTAAAATAATAAGGGTTGACATGATTTTTGAATGACTACCCCTTCCTCTGTCCCCAATACACACAACATATAAGGTAAGGTCGCTCAGTCAAGTATTGAATTAAGCACAGATTCAACTACAAAGACGAGGGAGATTTTCAAAACTTTCAAAGAAGGGCAGTGATTGGTAGATGAGTAATAATAACAAAACAGACATTGAATATATCAACAACACAATAATGACCTAAATGACAAAGTAAAAAATAAAATAAAAAACATACGGAAAACATGCATATGTTGGTACAACATGGTATTAAAGTAACATTGCAACAAAAGAAACATGGCAAAGAAATACACATTTTGGTCTAAATGCAAAGCCTTATGTTTGGAGCAAATCCAACAGCACGTCACTGAGTAACTGCCTCGTTATTTTCAAGCATGGTGGTGGCAGCATCATGGAGCAGTATGGGTAGGCAAAGACTGGGGAGTTTTTCAGGATGAAAAGAAAAGGGATGAAGCTAAGCACAGGCAAAATCCTTGAGGGAAACCTGCTTCAGTCCCCACCTGACACTGGGAGAGGAATTCACCTTTCAGCAGGACATTAACCTACAACACAAAGCCAAATCTACACTGGAGTTGCAAGGTTAGCGGCCAAGTTACAGTTGAAGTTTTACTTAAATTTGCTTAAAAATCTATGGCAAGACTTGAAAATTGCTGCCTAGCCATGATCCCAAACACCTTGACAGAGCTTGACGAATTTTGAAAAGAATAATGGCCAAATATTGCACAAAACAGTTGAGACTTTCCCAAGACTCACAGCTATAATCGCTGCCAAAGATGTTTCTAACATATTGACTCAGGGGTGAATACTTATCTACTTCAGGTATATTAGTGTTATATCTTTCATTCATCTTTAAAAATATATATTACTTATCTTCCACTTAGACATTACAGTATTTTGTGTAGATGATAGATTTCTCATTTTTTTTGTCAATCTACTCAAAAGAACCCCTTCTTTACCTGACTGTCTGTCTGTACACATTGACGAGCTGACAGTAGTACCTGCGGGGCCCATGCTGGTAGTCTAGTCTTTAATGATCTTGCTATCAGAGTGAATAGAATGCAACCTTATCAGTCAGTTTAAAATGTCACACTTACGCCTTGAAAGAGCAAACCGGCACATGTTGGGTTGAGAAGGAATGTGAGGAGAATGTTGGGTCATTGAGTCAATCAGATGCCATTGCCGTGGGTGACGGTATGACTCCCCCCCCTCTGTTGACCCCCACATGACACCTGGGTTCTCCTTCTCCGTGGCGAAGTAAGATATTTGAGCATGTTAACCCTCGCAAGGCTGCTGGCCCAGACATCATCCCTAGCCATGTCCATGTCCACGTCCTGAGAGCATGCGCAGACCAGCTGGCTGGAGTGTTTACAGATATATTCAATCTCTCCCTATCCCAGTCTGTTGTCCCCACATGCTTCAAGATGTCCACCATTGTTCCTGTACCCAAGAAAGCAAAGATAACAGAACTAAATTACTATCGCTCCGTAGCACTCACTTCTGTCATCATGAAGTGCTTTGAGAGATGAATCAAGGATCATAAATCCCCTCTACCTTACCAGACAACCTATGCCCACTTGTTTACCACCCCAATAGATCCACAGACGATGCAATCACCATCGCACTGTACACTGCCCTATCCCATCTGGACAAGAGGAATACCTACCATTCTATGTAAGAATGCTGTTCATTGACAATAACTCAGCATTCAACATGATAGCACTCTCCAAGCTTATCATTAAGCTCGAGGCCCTGGGTCTGAACCCGCCCTGTGCAACTGGGTCCTGGACTTCCTGACGGGCCACCGCCAGGTGGTGAAGGTAAGCAACAGCACCTCCACTTCGCTGATCCTCAACACCGGGGCCCCACAAGGATGTGTGCTCAGCCCCTCCTGTACTCCGTGTTCACCCATGACTGCGTGGCCACACACGCCTCCAACTCAAATCATCAATTTTGCAGACGACACAACAGTAGTAGGCCTGATTACCAACAATGACGTGACAGCCTACAGGGAGGAGGTGAGGGCCCTGTGAGTGTGGTGCCAGGAAAATAACCTCTCACCCAATGTCAACAAATCAAAGAAACTGATTGTAGACAGGAAAAAGCAGAGGGAGCACCCCCTTATCCACACCGACGGGACCGCAGTGGAAAGCTTCAAGTTCCTCGGTGTACACATCACTGACAAACTGAAATGGTCCACCCACACAGACCGTGTGGTTAAGAAGGCGCAACAGGGCCTCTTCAATCTCAGGAGGTTGAAGAAATTTGGCTTGGCACCTAAAACCCTCACAAACTTTTACAGATGCACAATTGAGAGCATTCTGTCGAGCTGTATCACTGACTGGTACGGCAACGGCACCGCCCACAACAGCAGGGCTCTCCAGAGGGTGGAGCGATCTGCCCAACGCATCACCGGGGGCAAACTACCTGCATTCAAAGACACCTTCAGCACCCGATGTCACAGGAAGGCCAAAAAGATAATCAAGGACAGCAACCACCCGAGCCACTGCCTGTTCACCCCGCTATTTTCCAGAAGGCGAGGTCAGTACAGGTGCATCAAAGCTGGGACCGAGAGACTGAAAAATAGCTGCCCTATATACATAGACTTGAAATCACTGGCCACTTTAATAATTGGAACACTAGTCACATTAAAAATGTTTACATATTTTGCATTACTCATCTCATGTATATATTATATTCTATTCTACTGTATCTTAGTCTATGCCGTTCTGACATTGCTCATCCAAATATTTATATATTCTTCCTATACTTTAGATTGTGTGTATTGTTAGAGATAACTGCACTGTTGGCGCTAGAAACACAAGCTTTTAGCTACACACGCAATAACATCTGCTAAACACGTGTATGTAACAAATAAAATTTGATTTGATCTGATGACCTCTGTGGAAGGGGTCACCAACCCTTGTCCTGTAAGCAAACTGGTGGCCTTGAGCTGATCTCATGTCTCTACTCTGCTGTGTGATGGGAGAATGTGAGCTCAATTCAACCACTAGCACATAGGCAGACAGAGGAGGAAGATCGTCTGCACTTTGTGGAGGAAGCAAGATGGGGAGGGAAAATACAGGGAACAGGCCTGTTATATGTACATTTTCGACCCCCTTTTTTCGTTTCTAAAAGGTGTTAGGTGCCAAGCCAAATTGTTGGAAACAATTGTTGGAAAAATTACTTGTGCCATGCACAAAGTAGATGTCCTAACCAACTTGTCAAAACCATAGTTTGTTAACAAGAAATTTGTGGAGTGGTTGAAAAAGACTTCCACTGTATGTATGCACTACCACGCACACCTATAGAGAGAGAGAATCAGTTAATGACAATAATAAAATAAAAGTCTATTTGACAAGCACGCAGAATACAACAGGTATACAGTGATAGGCTTACTTACAAGCCCTAACCAACAGTGCAATTTTTAAGTAAAAAATAGGTATTAGGTAAACAATAGATAAGTAAGGAAATACAAAATAAAAATAAAACAGTAAAATGACAGTGAAAATAACAGGAGCGAGGCTAAATACAGGTGGTACCGGTACAGAGTCAATGTGCGGGCCACCGGTTAGTCGGACTAATTGAGGTAATATGTACATATAGGTATAGTTGAAGTGACAATGCATAGATGATAAACAGAGAGTAGCAGCAGTATAAAAGAGGGGGTTGGCGGGTGGCGGGACACAATTCAAATAGACCGGGTAGCCATTTGATGAACTGTTCAGGAGTCTTATGGCTTGGGGGTCAAAAGCTGTTGAGAAGCCCTTTTGTCCTAGACTTGGCGTTCCGGTACTGCTTGCCATGCGGTTGCAGAGAGAACAGTCTGTGACTGGGGTGGCTGTGGTCTTTGACAATCTTTAGGGCCTTCCTCTGACAACGTCTAGAGTAGAGGTCCTGGATGGCAGGCAGGTTAGGCCCAGTGATGTACTGGGCCGTACGCACTACCCTCTGTAGTGCCTTGTGGTCGGAGGCCCGAGCAGTTGCCGTACCAGGCAGTGATGCAATCCGTCAGGATGCTCTTGATGTTGCAGCTGTAGAACCTTTTGAGGCTCTGAGGACCCATACCAAATCGTTTTAGTTTCCTGAGGGGGAATAGGCTTTGTCGTGCCCTCTTCACGACGGTCTTGGTCTGTTTGGACCATTCTAGTTTGTTGGTGATGTGGACACCAAGGAACTTGAAGCTCTCAACCTGCTCCACTACAGCCCTGTCGACGAGAATGGGGGCGTGCTTGGTCCTCCTTTATATGTTGTCCACAATCATCTTCTTTGTCTTGATTACGTTGAGGGATAGGTTGTTATTCTGGCACCACCCGGCCAGGTCTCTGACCTCATCCCTATAGGCTGTCTCAGTGTTATCGGTGATCAGGCTAACAACTGTTGTGTCGTCTACAAACGTAATGATGCTGTTGGAGTCGTGCCTGGCCATACAGTCGTGGGTGAACAGGGAGTCCAGGAGGCGACTGAGCACGAACCCCTGAGAGGCTCCAGTGTTGAGGATCAGTGTGGCAGATGTGTTGCTACCTACCCTCACCACCTGGGGGCAGCCCGTCAGGAAGTCCAGGATCCAGTTGCAGAGGGAGGTGTTTAGTCCCAGGGTCCTTAGCTTAGTGATGAGCTTTGAGGGCTCTATGGTGTTGAACGCTGAGCTGCAGTCAATGAATAGCATTCTCACGTTGGTGTTCCTTTTGTCCAGGTGGGAAAGGGAAGTGTGGAGTGCAATAGAGATTGCATCATCTGTGGATCTGTTTGAGTGGTATGCAAATTAGGGTGGGTCTAGGGTTTCTGGGATAATGGTGTTAATGTGAGCCATTGCCAGCCTTTCAAAGCAGTTCATGGCTACAGACGTGAGTGCTACGGGTGTGTAGTCATTTAGGCAGTGCTCTTAGTGCTCTTGGGAACAGGGACTATGGTGGTCTGCTTGAAGCATGTTGGTATTACAGACTCAATCAAGGACATGTTGAAAATGTAGAACGATTTAATCTTAGTCCTGTATTGGCGCTTTGCCTGTTTGATGGTTCATCTGAGGGCATAGTGGGATTTCTTATAATCTTCGGAGTTAGAGACCAGCACCTTGAAAGCGGCAGCTCTAACCTTTAGCTCAGTTTGAATGTTGCCTGTAATCCATGGCTTCCGGTTGGGGTATGTACGTACAGTCACTGTAGGGACGATGTCCTCGATGCACTTATTGATAAAGCCAGTGACTGGTGTGGTGTACTCCTCAATGCCATCGGAAGAATCCCGGAACATATTCCACTCTGTGCTAGCAAAAAAGTAATTTAGTTTAGCATCTGCTTCATCTGACCACTTTTGTATAGACAGAGTCACTGGTGCTTCCTGCTTTAATTTTTGCTTGTAAGCAGGAATCAGGAGGATAGAATTATGGTCAGATTTACCAAATGGAAGGCGAAGAAAAGCTTTGAATGTGTCTCTGTGTGTTGAGTAAAGGTGATCTAGAATTTTTTTCCACTCTGGTTGCGCATTTAACATGGTGACAGAAATGAGGTAAAACTGATTTAAGTTTCTCTGCATTAAAGTCAAATCAAATCAAATCAAATTGTATTTGTCACATACACATGGTTAGCAGATGTTAATGCGAGTGTAGCGAAATGCTTGTGCTTCTAGTTCCGACAATGCAGTGATAACCAACAAGTAATCTAACTAACAATTCCAAAACTACTGTCTTATACACAGTGTAAGGGGATAAGGAATATGTACATAAGGATATATGAATGAGTGATGGTACAGAGCAGCATACAGTAGATGGTATCGAGTACAGTATATACATATGAGATGAGTATGTAGACAAAGTAAACAAAGTGGCATAGTTAAAGTGGCTAGAGATACATGTATTACATAAGGATGCAGGCGATGATGTAGAGTACAGTATATACATATGCATATGAGATGAATAATGTAGGGTAAGTAACATTATATAAGGTAGCATTGTTTAAAGTGGCTAGTGATATATTTACATCATTTCCCATCAATTCCCATTATTAAAGTGGCTGGAGTTGGGTCAGTGTCAATGACAGTGTGTTGGCAGCAGCCACTCAATGTTAGTGGTGGCTGTTTAACAGTCTGATGGCCTTGAGATAGAAGCTGTTTTTCAGTCTCTCGGTCCCAGCTTTGATGCACCTGTACTGACCTCGCCTTCTGGATGATAGCGGGGTGAACAGGCAGTGGTTCGGGTGGTTAATGTCCTTGATGATCTTTATGGCCTTCCTGTAACATCGGGTGGTGTAGGTGTCCTGGAGGGCAGGTAGTTTGCCCCCGGTGATGCGTTGTGCAGACCTCACTACCCTCTGGAGAGCCTTACGGTTGAGGGCGGAGCAGTTGCCGTACCAGGCGGTGATACAGCCCGCCAGGATGCTCTCGATTGTGCATCTGTAGAAGTTTGTGAGTGCTTTTGGTGACAAGCCGAATTTCTTCAGCCTCCTGAGGTTGAAGAGGCGACCAGGCCACCAGGAGCGCCACCTCTGGGTGAGCGGTTAGGTTATTTCCTTATACAGCTAACTCAGTGCGGTCTTAGTGCCACCATCCGTCTGTGGTGGTAAATATTATCAGCAGCGTAAAAGAGGGGGTTGGCAGGTGGTGGGACACAATGCAAATAGTCCGGGTAGGCAATTGATTACCTGTTCAGGAGTCTTATGGCTTGGGGGTCAAAAGCTGTTGAGAAGGCTGGGTTTATGCACAGCACTTTGAGATATCAGCTGAAGGGCTTTATAAATACATTTGATTTGATGAGATACTCTACTTCATGTGAGCAAAATCGCGAGACTTCCTTAGATTTCCTGCACCAGCTGTTGTTTACAAATATGCAAAGACTGCCCCCCCCTTGTCTTACCGGAGTGTGCTGTTTTATCTAGCCGGTGCAAGCTGAATATTTTCCATGTCGTCATTCAGCCACGATTCGGTGAAACATAAGATGTTACGGTTTTTGATGTCCCGTTGGTAGGATAATCTTGACCGTACCTCGTCTAATTTATTGTCCAACGATTGTATGTTGGCAGGCAAGTAATATTGATGGTAAGGGCAGATTTCCCACTCGCCGTCAGCCGATCCCTACGAGGCACCCTCTTGCCAATGACGGGGATTTCGGCCTTGTGGGGTGTCTGAAGAACATCCTGTTTCTAGTAGAAAAGAACATCTTAGTGAATGATGTTGCTACTGCACTGGAAGGATGTTATGACCAGGCGCTACCGCACTGGAAGGATGTTATGACCAGCTGGTACTGCACTGGAAGAATGTTATGACCAGCGCACTGGAAGGATGTTATGACCAGCTGGTACTGCACTGGAAGGATGTTATGACCAGCGCACTGGAAGGATGTTATGACCAGCTGGTACTGCACTGGAAGGATGTTATGACCAGCGCACTGGAAGGATGTTATGACCAGCTGCTACTGCACTGGAAGGATGTTATGACCAGCTGCTACTGCACTGGAAGGATGTTATGACCAGCTGCTACCGCACTGGAAGGATGTTATGACCAGGCGCTACTGCACTAGAAGGATGTTATGACCAGGCACTACTGCACTGGAAGGATGTTATGACCAGGCGCTACCACACTGGAAGGATGTTATGACCAGCTGGTACTGCACTGGAAGGATGTTATGACCAGCTGGTACTGCACTGGAAGGATGTTATGACCAGCGCACTGGAAGGATGTTATGACCAGCTGCTACTGCACTGGAAGGATGTTATGACCAGCTGCTACCGCACTGGAAGGATGTTATGACCAGCTGGTACTGCACTGGAAGGATGTTATGACCAGCGCACTGGAAGGATGTTATGACCAGCTGCTACTGCACTGGAAGGATGTTATGACCAGCTGCTACCGCACTGGAAGGATGTTATGACCAGCTGGTACTGCACTGAAAGGATGTTATGACCAGCGCACTGGAAGGATGTTATGACCAGCTGCTACTGCACTGGAAGGATGTTATGACCAGGCGCTACTGCACTGGAAGGATGTTATGACCAGGCGCTACTGCACTGGAAGGATGTTATGACCAGCTGCTACTGCACTGGAAGGACGTTATGACCAGCTGCTACTGCCCTGGAAGGATGTTATGACCAGCTGCTACTGCACTGGAATGATGTTATGACCAGCTGCTACCGCACTGGAAGGATGTTATGACCAGCTGGTACTGCACTGAAAGGATGTTATGACCAGCGCACTGGAAGGATGTTATGACCAGCTGCTACTGCACTGGAAGGATGTTATGACCAGGCGCTACTGCACTGGAAGGATGTTATGACCAGGCGCTACTGCACTGGAAGGATGTTATGACCAGCTGCTACTGCACTGGAAGGACGTTATGACCAGCTGCTACTGCCCTGGAAGGATGTTATGACCAGCTGCTACTGCACTGGAATGATGTTATGACCAGCTGCTACTGCACTGGAAGGATGTTATGACCAGGCACTACTGCACTGGAAGGATGTTATGACCAGGTGCTACCACACTGGAAGGATGTTATGACCAGCTGGTACTGCACTGGAAGGATGTTATGACCAGCTGGTACTGCACTGGAAGGATGTTATGACCAGCGCACTGGAAGGATGTTATGACCAGCTGCTACTGCACTGGAAGGATGTTATGACCAGCTGCTACCGCACTGGAAGGATGTTATGACCAGCTGGTACTGCACTGGAAGGATGTTATGACCAGCGCACTGGAAGGATGTTATGACCAGCTGCTACTGCACTGGAAGGATGTTATGACCAGCTGCTACCGCACTGGAAGGATGTTATGACCAG
Source organism: Oncorhynchus keta (assembly GCF_023373465.1). Classification (NCBI taxonomy): domain Eukaryota; kingdom Metazoa; phylum Chordata; class Actinopteri; order Salmoniformes; family Salmonidae; genus Oncorhynchus; species Oncorhynchus keta. The sequence continues at coordinate 20,454,277 of NC_068427.1, read as the reverse complement.
CTGGTACTGCACTGAAAGGATGTTATGACCAGCGCACTGGAAGGATGTTATGACCAGCTGCTACTGCACTGGAAGGATGTTATGACCAGGCGCTACTGCACTGGAAGGATGTTATGACCAGGCGCTACTGCACTGGAAGGATGTTATGACCAGCTGCTACTGCACTGGAAGGACGTTATGACCAGCTGCTACTGCCCTGGAAGGATGTTATGACCAGCTGCTACTGCACTGGAATGATGTTATGACCAGCTGCTACTGCACTGGAAGGATGTTATGACCAGGCGCTACTGTACTGGATGGATGTTACGACCAGCGCACTGGAAGGATGTTATGACCAGGTGGTACTGCACTGGAATTCTTCAGTCACAAGATACAATATTGCCTTGGATTCCACCAGGCCAGCCTATTCTCAAAGGCATGCAGACTTTATCCTAAAGGATACTCAGGCAATCTGAAGAGAAGTCTGAGGATCATAACACACACACACACACACACACACACACACACACACACACACACACACACACACACACACACAGTTGAGTTGAAGGGTGTCAAATTCTACAAATGTATCATATGAAGTACTTACAAATGTATTCCATGTAAAGTAGCCTATATCCCGCATAGCAGTTTCTCCAGAGGCTTGGGCTGTCATGTGTCATGGCGACATCTGAGAGTTGAGTATAATGAAGACAAAAGCAAGGAGATGTGAGGTATGCACAGAGGAGGCTGAACAGAAAAGTAGCATGAGAGAGAGAAGGCCATGCAGCATTGAAAGAGAATGTTTACGCATATCTTAAGTTGAATAAGATAAGAATACAATAAATTGAATATCCAAGCAAAGGAGCATGACTAATTAATAACTTATTACTAAAACTATGGTTGCATAATTCTGGGAACATTCAATAAATTCCCTGGTTTTCCAGAAATCCTGGTTGGAGGATTCTGGATTTCCTGCTTATTCCCTCCTGATTCCAGGAATAATCCAACCAGGATTTCGTGGAAAACAGGGAATTTATTGAAAGTTCACAGTATTTTACATCCTTAAGTAAAACTATAGAAAGGTAATGTCCACTCAATGTTTTCAGCTCCCAAGATCTATACACTCACAGGTATATGCAGAGATGAAATCACACACGCACATCCATATCCCTGTGAGGTCTGTCACCTGACAAAGGCCGAAGATGTTTTTCCATTATAATCCACCAAAACAAATATGAGACATTGTTTGAGATTTGCGGTCTCTGCCATTCAGGAGAGTTGACGTACCCATGTCACCTGTGTCTACCACTGTTCCCTACACCAAAACCTCTCTCTGCCCTCGCTCAAAACCCCCAATGAACTTCTGTCAAATCAACCATTTCACTGTCCCCCAATCCCTTACTCACACCTCTCTAACCAGTTTCCTCCACCACTTCTTTTCACCTATCTTTATCCACTGTAATCCCTCACCCACCTTTAGGAACTCAGAAAAAGTAACTGCTGCTATCGCAACAGCTAATGGGGATCCTAATAAAATACTAAAATAATACATACAGTACCAGTCAAAAGCTTGGACACACCTACTCATTCAATGGTTTTTCTTTACTTTTACTATTTTCTACATTGTAGAATAATAGTGAAGACACCAAAACTATGAAATAAAACATTGAATCATGTAGTTACCAAAAAAAAGATTGCCTTAGCCTTGCACACTCTTGACATTCTGTCAACCAGCATCACCTGGGATGCTTTTCCATCAGTCTTGAAGGAGTTACCACATATGCTGAGCACTTGTTGGCTGCTTTTCCTTCACTCTGCAGTCCAACTCATCCCAAACCATCTCATTTGGGTTGAGGTTGGTGATTGTGGAGGCCAGGTCATCTAATGCAGCACTCCATCACTCTCCTTCTTGGTCAAATAGCCCTTACACAGCCTGGAGATCTGTTGGGTCATTTTCATGATGAAAAACAAATGATAGTCCCATTAAGCTAGAACCAGATGGGATGGCGTATCTCTGAAGAATGCTGTGGTAGCCATGCTGGTTAAGTGTGCCTTAAATTCTAAATAAATCACTGACAGTGTCACCAGCAAAGCACCCCCACACCATCACACCGCCTTCTACATGCTTCACGGTGGGAACCACACATGCAGAGAGCATCCGTTCACCTACTCTGCGTCTCATCAGACCAAAGGACAGATTTCCACCGGTCTAATGTCCATTGCTCGTGTTTCTTGGCCCAAGCAAGTCTCTTCTTATTGGTGTCCTTTAGTAGTGGTTTATTTGCAGCAATTAGACCATGAAGGCCTGATTCATGTAGTCTCCTCTGAACAGTTGATGTTGAGATGTGTGTCTGTTACTTTAACTCTGCGAAGCATTTATTTGGCTGGCAATTTTATGAACTTGTCCTCTGCAGCAAAGGTAACTATGGGTCTTCCTTTCCTTTGGCAGTCCTCATCAGAGCCAGTTTCATCATAGCACTTGATGGTTTTTGCGACTGCACTTTAAGAAACAAAAATTCTGGAAATTTTCCAGATTAAGACATGAAGGTCAGTCAAAGTAATGATGGACTGTCGTTTCTCTTTGCTTATTTGAACTTTTTCTTGGCATAATATGGACTTGGTATTTTACCAAATAGGGTAATCTTCTGTATACCACGAGTACCTTGTCACAACTGATTGGCTCGAATGCATTAAGAAGACATGTCCTGTTAATTGAAATGCATTCCAGGTGACTACCTCATGAAGCTGGTTGAGAGTGCCAAGAGTGTGCAAGCTGTCATCAAGGCAAAGGGTGGCTATTTTGAAAAATCTCAAATATATTTTGATCCGGTTAACACTTTTTTGGTTGCTACATGACTCCATATGTTTTACTTATTAGTTTTGGTGTCTTCACTATTATTCCACAATGTAGAAACTAGTGCAAATAAAGAAAAACCCTGGAATGAGTAGGTATGTCAAAATTTGACTGGTACTATATTTTTAAATACTACCTCTCATCTCCTTTGTCCTTTGTCCTATTCTTTCATTCCATCCCTTCTCTTCTCCACCGTGCCTTTCATCTCCAACCCCGCTGGCCCCTCTCAACATCCCCACAACAGTGGCCGAAACTGGTTGCAATGACGTTAAGATTTATTGGTTAGGTTGCGTAAGGACGATTTATCAATGTATTTTTAGCAACAAGAAAAATATGTATTTATCTGGTTAAAAAACAAATCTGACCAGATAACATCCTAAATATGACATATTTCCCTGAACACCTTTATCTGGTCATGAAAAAAGACATCTATAACAAATGTTGCCTGCTCGGACAGAGCTTTCAGGTCACAATGGTCTGCTGTGAAAAGCTGGTTACAAGATCACTGGTGTCACTGACAGAATAAGTTGAAGTGAAAATGGAAGGCAGATGGTGAAAGGGTAGAGAATGGTTTACTGTGTTATGATCTATTCCCCATGCTTTAGGCGTACACATACAATACACAAACACACTCGCAGGCACATGTATGTATGTGTGTGTGTGTGTGTGCGTGTGTTGACACTATCTTTCAGGGACATCGAGCACCATTTTGACATGGGACATTTCCAAGATGAAGAGGTGTGTAGTCAGCTAGTGGAATATCTTGTTCTTGTTAGATCCTCATCAACATGATGGAAAACTCCAACTTTGTCTGTGAGCTGTATGTGCTCTGAATGAATGTTCTGTTTACATCATGTGGTGCATGTGGTTGTACGAGTTGTGTGTGCATGTGCGCACAAGTGTGTGTGTGTGTGTCCACTTACCCTCGATGTAGAGCCACGTCGTGGTTGATGAGCTCAAAGTTCTTGTGGCCGATCCAGTGCTCCACGTTCCTCTTGCGGCCCGTGAAGAAGTTGTCCACCACCGTTACCTCGTGGCCATCCATCATCAGCTTATCAGTCAGGTGGGAGCCCACGAAGCCCGCCCCTCCCGTTGTCTGAGTGAAAGAGGGTTACACCATGAGAGAGGAATGGGGTGGGTAGTGATGGGGGGAGAAAGAGAGCCCACGAAGCCGGCCCTGCCCATGATCTAGGGCCCTCAAATTCAAATTTGGATCTCGAAGCCAGTTCCACTGCTTCGTTTTTTATTGCTTCTCACTAAGGGTTGAATATTAACTTAAAATACAATAAATAACTTTGGAGATCTAACTTGAGGGAGCATTACTTGAGAGTATAAGATCATTAGTACAGCTTGAGGTAAATAGAAAGCTGTTGACATAGAGATTACGTCAGCACCATTCCAGTAAGATAGACCTGCCTTGAATCATATGCACAATCCCCAGTGTGCCTTCAAGCTAGTTGCAGCTAGTTGTCCATCAAAGAGGATGTGTAATGTGTTTGGATAAGGGTCTAGCATCCAACCAACCAGACAGACACTACAGACCTGTCCTAAAGTTGAAGTATCAGCTGGTTGGCTGACTGAGGGCAGGAAGAAAGAAGGAGAGGAATAAAGGCTGAGTAGAGGAGGGGGAGAGGGCGCTGTGGAACAGATTCAAGCTTTAAGTCCAGGAGTGGGATCTCTGAAATAAGAGAGGAATGTTTGTGTGTGTGTTCAGCATTCGTGCATGTGTGCATGCATTTGGAAACACTCACCAAAATCCTTTTCCAAATCCTTTTCTATTTCTGAGAGAAACTGGAAATCAAAAGAACGATTCCAGGAGCGAAAGCTTTAATAGGAAGATGGTACATTAATGCAAATCAAAGAAATGGAATCCATCTAGAAGTAACGTGTGAGTATCATGTTGATTGTGCTGATGAGAGCTGTAAGGCTATTGGGCATATTATACGGAGAGCAGAGTCACATTACAGAACAGTAGCGGACTTCATTAAGGATATCATTGGGGCTTATTCTCAAGCTTGGTCCATCTGGCCTAGGGGTTTACACTGTGTGATTATGGCAGGGAGCAGAATGTGTCATGCATGGGAAGGGCAGCAACGTTGTTGCCCTCCATATCCCTTAAGAAGTAAGACTGTGTTGTGTTGTGGCAGTTGGAAAAACCACATAACCAGAACTGGAATCCTTTCCTCCTCTGGGGAATGCTAATGGCTGATTGAGTTGGAAGTGGGATTACAATATCAAACAGTTTCCCTCTTTCACACACACACACCACATTGTAAATATTGATTGAGTGATTAAACAAGCAAAGAATATGATCCAAATTGTATTCCTTTAATTTACTAATCCAAGATGGCGCAGCAGTAAGACGTGGTTGTTTTCGTCCCATGTAAATATTGTCTTTTTCTGGGGGTTTTGTGTACATCGTAATCTCTCTTCGAATGAAGTATACCTTCCTGCAACCCGCCTCACCCAATGTGGTACGGATCAGCATTTTTTTTTTACCTTATAACTGGAACCTCCATCAGCAGCTAGCCAGCTAATTAGCTACTCGCTATTTAGTCATTGTTAGCCTCTGCTAGCAAATCAAATCAAATGTATTTATATAGCCCTTCGTACATCAGCTGATATCTCAAAGTGCTGTACAGAAACCCAGCCTAAAACCCCAAACAGCAAGCAATGCAGGTGTAGAAGCACGGTGGCTAGGAAAAACTTCCTAGAAAGGCCAAAACCTAGGAAGAAACCTAGAGAGGAACCAGGCTATGTGGGGTGGCCAGTCCTCTTTTGGCTGTGCCGGGTGGAGATTATAACAGAACGTTCATACGTTCAAATGTTCATAAATGACCAAAATGGTCAAATAATAATAATCACAGGCAGAACAGTTGAAACTGGAGCATCAGCACGGCCAGGTGGACTGGGGACAGCAAGGAGTCATCATGTCAGGTAGTCCTGAGGCATGGTCCTAGGGCTCAGGTCCTCCGAGAGAGAGAAAGAAAGAGAGAAAGAGAGAGAGAATTAGAGAGAGCATACTTAAATTCACACAGGACACCGGATAGGACAGGAGAAGTACTCCAGATATAACAAACTGACCCTAGACCCCCGACACATAAACTACTGCAGCATAAATACTGGAGGCTGAGACAGGAGGGGTCAGGAGACACTGTGGCCCCATCCGATGACACCCCCGGACAGGGCCAAACAAGAAGGATATAACCCCACCCACTTTGCCAAAGCACAGCCCCCACACCACTAGAGGGATATCTTCAACCACCAACTTACCATCCTGAGACAAGGCCGAGTATAGCCCACAAAGATCTCCGCCACGGCACAACCCAAGGGGGGGGGGGCGCCAACGCAGACAGGAAGATCACATCAGTGACTCAACCCACTCAAGTGACGCACCCCTCCTAGGGACGGTATGAAAGAGCCCTAGTAAGCCAGTGACTCAGCCCCTGTAATGGATCATATTATTTGCTTGTTTAACAACGAAGCGGTCTTTACCTTTAGCTCGGACTTCTGCCGCTTTCGCCTGGATAGCCCGGATAATACCTGCCAGTCTGCCAATCACCGGATGCCTGCCGCAAGCTCTGGACCATTACACCGGATCTTTGCAGCTAGCTAGTTTCTACAGAGTGGCTATTGTGGCTAACACCCTTGTCCAGAAGCATGCACCAGTTAGCCTCGAGCTAGGCCCATCTCCCAGCTAGGAAACGAAGTACACCAACTACAACACTTCTCTTGCCAAATGTCCTGGACCCTTTGTCGGCACGGAGCCCCGCCGATCCATCAAGACTGGTCTGCTGGTCTGCTGACGTAACTCGGCCGATGTGTTCTAAACCGGCCTCTGCGTCATGGATGTTTGGTGATGATCCATCTGCTAGCCCCGGCCTGCTAGCTCCCTGAACGCCATTTCTCCCGCTCGCTCAACGTACATTTACATTTACATTTAAGTCATTTAGCAGACGCTCTTATCCAGAGCGACTTCCAAAATTGGTGCATTCACCTTATGACATCCAGTAGAATAGTCACTTTACAATAGTGCATCTAAATCTTAAAGGGGGGAGAAGGATTACTTATCCTAACCTAGGTATTCCTTAAAGAGGTGGGGTTTCAGGTGTCTCCGGAAGGTGGTGATTGACTCCGCTGTCCGTAGTAATCGACGACCGAACGGTTCCGTTTCATCTATTGCTGCTCATTGGACCCTATGATTACTCGACTACACAGCCGATGCCTGCTGGACTGTCCATTAACATGGTACTTAATTTTGTTTATCTGTCTGCCCCAGCCCCAGCCTCAGGACCTGTGTGTAGCTAGCTGACCCTCTCTGCCCATTCATCGCCATTTACCCTTTGTTGTTGTCTTAGCTGTTTACCCGTTGTTGTCTCACCCGTTGCTGTCTTAGCTCTCCCAATCAACACCTGGGATTGCTTATGCCTTTCTCTACTGTCAATATGCCTTGTATTCTGTTGTTTAGAGCAGCTCTCGTTGTTTAATTTTACTGCAGAGCTTCCGGCGCCGAAAGAGATGACTGCCTCACTTCACGTTCCTAGTAAACTATGCAGTATTTTGTCTTTTTACGTGTTATTTCTTACATTGTTACCCCAGCTAATCTTAGGTTTTATTACATACAGTCGGGAGGAACTACTGGATATAAGAGCAACGTCAACTCACCATCATTGAGACCAGGAATACGACTTCCCCGAAGCGGATCCTCTGTTTTGCCCACCACCCAGGACAATGGATCAGATCCCAGCCAGCGAACCAAAACAACAACGCCGTAAAAGGGGCAGACGAAGCGGTCTTCTGGTCAGGCTCCAGAGATGGGCACATCTCGCACCGCCAATGTCCAGTCTCTTGACAACAAAGTTGATGAAATCCGAGCAAAGGTAGCATTCTAGAGAGACATAAGAGACTACCGTTCTTTGCTTCAAGGAAACATGGCTCACTCGAGACACGCTATCGGAGTCGGTACAGCCAGCTGGTGTCTTCACGCATTGCACCAACAGAAACAAGCATATTTCTGGTAAGAAGAGTTGCGGGGGGGTATGCCTTATGATTAACGAGACGTGTTGTGATCATAACAACTTACAGGAACTCAAGTCCTTCTATTCACCTGACTTGATTCCTCACAATCAAATGTCGACCGCATTATCTACCAAGGGAATTCTCTTCGATTATAATCACAGCCGCATATATTCCCCCAAGCAGACACATCAACGGCCCTGAACAAACTTTATTTGACTCTATGTAAACTGGACACCACATATCCTGAGGCTGCATTCATTGTAGCTGAGGATTTTAACAAGGCTAATCGGAAAACAAGGCTCCCTAAATTCTATCAGCATATCGATTGTGCTACCAGGGCTGGTAAAACCCTGGATCATTGTTATTCTAACTTCCGCGATGCCTATAAGGCCCTCCCCCGCCCTGCTTTCGGAAAAGCTGACCACGACTCCATTTTGTTGCTTCCAGCCTATAGACAGAGACTAAAACAGGAAGCTCCCGCGCTCAGGTCTGTTCAACACTGGTCCGACCAATCTGATTCCACGCTTCAAGATTGCTTCGATCACGTGGACTGGGAAATCTTCCGCATTGCGTCAAACAACAACATTGACGAATATCACCGATTCGGTGAGCGAGTTTATTAGCAAGTGCATCGGTGATGTCATACCCACAGCAACTATTAAAACCTACCCAAACCAGAAACCGTGGATTGATGGCAGCATTCACGCGAACCACTGCTTTTAATCAGGGCAAGGTGACTGGAAACATGACCGAATACAAACAGTGTAGCTTTTCCCTCCACAAGGCAATCAAACAAGCTAAGTGTCCATATAGAGACAAAGTAGAGTCGCAATTCAACGGCTCAGATACAAGAGGTATGTGGCAGGGTCTACAGTCAATCACGGATTACAAAAAGAAAACCGGCCCCGTCGCAGACCAGGATGTCTTGCTCCCAGACAAACTAAACAAATTATTTGCTCACTTTGAGGACAATACAGTGCCACTGACACGTCCCGCTACCAAAACCTGCGGACTCTCCTTCACTGCAGCCGACATGATTTTTTACACCTCCTCTGTTCCTCTGGTGATGTAGAGGTTAACCCAGGCCCTGTGTGTCCCCAGGCGCTCTCATTTGTTGACTTCTGCAACCGTAAAAGCCTCCTCCCTAAGTTTGTTTTATGCACTGCTTTAGCACAATCCGCCAAACCTGATGTGCTAGCCGTGTCTGAATCCTGGCTTAGGAAGGCCACCAAAAACTCTTAAATTTCCATACCCAATTACAACATTTTCCATCAAGACAGAACTACTAAAGGGGGTGGAATTGCAATCTACTGTAGAGATAGCCTGCAGAGTTCTGTCATACTATCCAGGTCTATGCCCAAACAGTTCGAGCTTCTACTTTTAAAGATCCATCTCCAGAAAAAAGTCCCTCACTGTTGGCGCTTGTTATAGACCCCCCTCAGCTCCTAGCCATGTCCTGGACACCATATGTGAATTGATTGCCTCCCATCTATCGTCAGAGTTCGTACTGCTAGGTGACCTAAATTGGCATATGCTTAACACCCCGGCCGTCATACAATCTAAGTTAGATGCCATCAAACTCACACAAATTATCAAGGAACCTACCAGGTACAACGCTAAATCTGTAAACATTGGCACACTCCTGACCAACTTGCCCTCTAAATGCACCTCTGCTGTTTTCAACCAGGATCTCAGCTATCACTGCCTCATTGCATGCCTCCATAATGGGTCCGCTGTCAAATGAACACCCCTCATCACTGTCAAACGCTCCCTAAAACACTTCTGCGAGCAGGCCTTTCTAATCGACCTGGCCAGGATATCCTGGAAGGATATTGACCTCATCCCGTCAGTCGAGGATGCCTGGTTGTTCCTTAAAAGTGCTTTCCTCACCATCTTAAATAAGCATGCCCCTTTCAAAAAAATGAACTAAGAACAGATACAGCCTTTGGTTCACTACAAACTTGACTTCCCTTGACCAGCAAAAAAACACTGTGGCGCACTGCGGTGTACTGCACTAGCTGCAATAGTCCCCGCAACATGAAACTTTTCAGGGAAGTCAGGAACCAATACACACAGTCAGTTAGGAAAGCAAAAGCTACCTTTTTCAAACAGAAATGTTCATCCTGCAGCACTAATTCCAAAACGATTTGGGACACAGTAAAGTCCATGGAGAATAAGAGTACCTCCTCCCAGCTGCCCAGTGCACTAGGAAACACTGTCACCACAGAGGCTAGGAAACACTGTCACCACCGATAAATCCACAATAATTGAGAATTTCAATAAGCATCTCTCTACTGCTGGCCATGCTTCCACCTGGCTACCCCAACCCCAGCCAAAAGCTCTGCACCCCCCACAACAATTGGCCCAAGTGCCCCCTCCCCCGCTTCTCCTTCGCCAAAATACAGAGAGCTGATGTTCTGAAAGAGCTGCAAAATCTGGATCCCTACAAATCAGATGGGCTAGACAATCTGGACACTCTCTTTGTAAAATTATCAACCGCAATGGTTGCAACCCCTATTACTAGACCGTTCAACCTCTCTTTCGTATTGTCTGAGATTCTCAACGATTGGAAAGCAGCCACGGTCATCCCCCTCTTCAAAGGGGGAGACACTCTAGACCCAAACTGTTACAGACGTATGTCCATTCTGCCCTTCCTTTCTTCGAAAGCCAAGTGAACAAACAGATCACCGACCATTTCGAATCCCACCGTACCTTGTCCGCTATGCAATCTGGTTTCCGAGCTGGTCACGGGTGTACCTCAGCCACGCTCAAGGTCCTAAACGACATCATAACAATGATCAACAAAAGACGGTACTGTGCAGCCGTCTTCATCGACCTGGCCAAGGCTTTCGGCTCTGTCAATCACCGTATTCTTATCGGCAGACTCAACAGCCTTGGTTTCTCTAATGACTGCCTCGCCTGGTTCACTAACTACTTCTCAGATAGAGTTTAGTGCGTCAAATCGGAGGGCCTGTTGTCCAGACCTCTGTCAGTCTCTATGGGGGTGCCCACAGGGTTCAATTCTTGGGCCGACTCTTTTCTCTGTATATATCAATGATGTCGCTCTTGCTGCTGGTGATTGTTTGATCCACCTCTACGCAGACAACATCATTCTGTATACATCTGGCCCTTTTTTGGACACTGTGTTAACAAACCTTCAAACAAGCTTAAATGCCATACAACACTCCTTCCGTGGCTGCTCCAACTGCTATTAAAATGCTAGTAAAACTAAATGCATGCTCGTCAACCGATTGCTGCCTGCACCCTCCCGCCTGACTAGCATCACTACTTTGGATGGTTCTGACCTAGAATATGTGGACAACTACAAATACCTAGGTGTCTGGTTAGACTGTAAACTCTCCTTCCAGACTCACATTAAGCATCTCCAATCCAAAGTCAAATTTAGAATCAGCTTCCTATTTCGCTCATGCCGCCAAACATACACTCGTAAAACTGACTATCCTACCGATCCTTGACTTCGGTGATGTAATTTACAAAATAGCCCCCAACACTCTACTCAGCAAAATGGATGTAGTCTATCACAGTGCCATCCGTTTAATCACCAAAGCCCCAAATACTACCCACCACTGTGACCTGTATGCTCTCGTAGGCTGGCCCTCAATACATATTCGTCGCCAAACCCACTGGTCCAGGTCAAATGTAAGCCTTTGCTAGGTAAAGCCCTGCCTTATCTCAGCTTACTGGTCCCCATAGCAACACCGACACATAGCATGCGCTCCAGCAGGTATATTGCACTGGTCATCCCCAAAGCCAACACTTCATTTCGCCGCCTTTCCTTCCAGTTCTCTGCTGCCAATGACTGGAACAAATTGCAAAAATCACTGAAGCTGGAGTCTTTTTCTTTTCTTTTGTGATATTGACTATACGTTTGTTTATGTGTAACTCTGTGTTGTTTTTGTCGCACTGCTATGTATGCTTTATTTTTAAATTTTTTAAAAATTGTACCTTTATTTAACCAGGCAAGTCAGTTAAGAACAGATTCTTATTTTCAATGACGGCCTGGGAACAGTGGGTTAACTGCCTGTTCAGGGGATAGAACGACAGATTTGTACCTTGTCAGCTCGGGGGTTTGAACTCACAACCTGCCGCCCCAGCGGCCTTGGCCAGGTCGCAGTTGTGTTCTCAACCTGCCTACCTGGTTAAATAAAGGTGAAATAAAATAAATAAATACAAATAATATAATGGTAAAGCTGTAGAGCAGTTCAGAATAGTTTGATTTGGGCTACTCTGTACGACTGATCACTTGTTGAGGAGTGTGTGATTTCAGTTTGAACTGTTTTGCCTGTCGGTTAACAAACGCACCCGACAACTAAATCACACATCAATACTTTAGTTCGACGTGTTCCCTTAAGAGAACTTAGGCTTGCATCTTACACACACATGTGCACTGAAGTAAGCACACACGCATACACACACAGTTTTCTCTGTTCCCAGACAATACCTTCATCCATTGGTGTGAGATGTCTAATCAGAGATCAGTGTGTGTGTGGGTGGGGGGTGTGGGGGGGGGGTCTTGGCCATTCTGCCGCCCTAGGGGAGACAAAAAATTGCAGCTCCCCACAACAGTAGAATAGTCCCAGTAAGCAAAGTGACATTGTAAATAAATCAAAAATATGTATTTTCCAGATGTTGAAGTTAGGTTATATGTCGGTTTTAAATGAAAGGTGAAAAATAGGCTTTTCAGGCCATTGAAATCAGGTTCATTTTCAGTTCTGAATGAAAGTTGAAAAGATGTAATTTATAGACGTCTATGTTTGGAATCACTTAAGGCTGGTCCAGACTGGATCATATCTGAACCAAATAAATATTATATGACTGGTTCAGATTTGGTCCGGATGTGACAAAAAACTAACGTCTGTGGAAATCAAGGCTGGTCCGGACTGCACCAAAAAAATAAGTCTAAAAGGCGTCAGCATCGATTCGTGCTTACTGAGGTGTAGCCTACAGTGCCGCCTGAAAAGTTATTTTAGGAATGCCCATCTATGTAAAACACCTACAAAAAGATGGCAGGTCCGGACAGGACCAAAAAAAGATGTCCAGAAGACGTTGGTGTCAGTCTGTGCTAACTGGGGTGTAGCCTAAAGTGTTGGCCTGCAAATACCTTTTATGAATGCCCATCCATGTGGTAGGCTCACTGTGTTTAAAAACAGATTGTTGCATTGGCTTTATTAGTCCTGATTCCTGTGATTAATCAATTTGGCTAAGCTCTGAATATCAGCTAGCCAACTTCATCCAGTAGTGGTGAGTGGGTAAAATCACTGAGGAAGCCAGGAAAAAAAGCCATATTACAACCTGTGTGTTGTGATAATTGTGTTGTTTGCTCTATAACCTGTTAGTTCATATCCCTTGCCACCATGGTATATAAGCAAAGGCAGAGACAATAAATATGAAGACAGAGGCAGAATAAATTCAACCACACCTTTGTTTCATCACAAAACTGGAGTCCGGCAAAGTCATCAAACAAACAGTTACAAGACCTACTACAGCACGCTCAAGCAAGTTAATGTTTCTGACATTGTCGGACTACTAAACAACTTGATTTAGAACCATGGAGGGTTACCGCAAGTTCAACAAATCACCTATGCTTAGTTGTCACGCCCTTAGAGAGCTGTTTTATTTCCCTATTTTGTTAGGTCAGGGTGTGATGTGGGGTGGGCATTCTATGTTCTATTTTCTATATTTTGCATTTCTTTGTTTTGGCCGGGTGTGGTTCTCAATCAGAGACAGCTGTCTATCGTTGTCTCTGATTGGGAACCATACTTAGGCAGCCCTTTTTTCCACCTGTGACTGTGGGTAGTTAACGTTGTTTGTGGCACTAATGCCATGTAAGCATCATGGTTGTTTTTTCGTTTGTTGGCGACATTTTGAAATAAAAAGAGTAATGTACTCTCACCACGCTGCACTTTGGTCTCCTTCCAACGACAGTCGAGACATTAGTCTAATACAGTGACAGTTAAGATACCAAAAACTATTTAGCCCAATCAATGTAAGTCTAATATGATATGGCTGTCCAAGGCACTAAATTCTGTGTGTGTGTGCATGCGCACGCTTGTTGTCATCCTCCTCTCTGTCATACAGTAGTGGGCACTGCCTTTGACAAAGTGGGCACTGCTTAAAACAGAGCGGCATAAGCGCTCACCTAAAAAGCCCATATGCCACTGGTTGAGAGAAATTGTCATTGTTTTCGGGCAGCATTATGTGAGGTTTTGTGTTGTTAGAGGTGCATCTCAGTTAGCTTAGCTCAGAAAATGCCGCCCTTGTTATCCTGCCACCATAGGCGGCCGCCTAATCCTGACTAATGAGCGCGCCGTCACCGCACACACAAATTAGTCTTCAGAGGGGAGTCGGCACTTTGAATTCTAAGTTCAGCCAGATATGAAACAGCCCTATTCTAATGGAGAAACTGACAAAGACGCCAATTTGATTCCGTAATAGACCGGTAACGATTTGTGTTTATAAGGTTGACTTTTTAATGTGACTGGCATCGCCTTTCAAAGGTGGTTGCTCCCCTCATAGACCAGATCCGGGATCTGGAGCAAAAGGTATTCTTGCTTTATCACAAACAAACACACACAAACAAACACACACAGACAAACACATGCAAACAAACACACACAAACAAACACACACACACAAACCAACACATGCAAACAAACACACAGAAACAGACACACGCAAACAAACACACGGAAACAGACACACGCAAACACACACACGGAAACAGACACACGCAAACAAACACACGGAAACAGACACACGCAAACACACACACGGAAACAGACACATGCAAACAACACACGGAAACAGACACACGCAAACACACACACGGAAACAGACACACGCAAACAAACACACGGAAACAGACACACGCAAACACACACACACAGACACATGGAAGCAGAAACACACACACATGCAGTAAATCCTTCCTAATTAAGTTTCTACAGGTATGTGAGAATTGCCAGAACAATCTCTTTGCTTCTTTCATCAGAACAACAGTTTTCAGCTGTGCTAACATAATTGCAAAGGGGTTTTCTAATGATCAATTTGCTTTTTAAAATTATAAACTTGGATTGGATAACACAACATGCCATTGGAACACAGGAGTGATGGTTGCTAGGCCTCTGTACGCCTATGTAGATATTCCATTAATAATCTGCCGTTTCCAGCTACAATAGTCATTTACAACATTTACCATGTCAACACTGTATTTCTGATCAATTTGATGTTATTTTAATGGAATGTTTGATTTATTTTCTTTTTAAAAACAAATACATTTCTAAGTGAGCCCAAACTTTTGAACAGTAGTGTATATAATATATATATATGAATGCACACGCATCAGGACTCTCCTGCACAGGCGGGAGAAGGAAACAGATGGAGAGACAGAGAAGGAAAGAGAGACACAGAGAGAGACAAAGACAGGAATGATCAGTCAGTCTGGTAGAAAGTGTCCAGATGGTGTGTTTAATAACTTGCCCCCTCCTAGCTGAGGTTGGAGATATTTGCTCTTGCTTAACTGTGTATCTGATCCACACAGCGAGGCACGAAGGGAAACTCTAATCACTTCAGCCCAGAGTCAACGGCTCGCCATAAGAAGGCCGCTGTCAGGTACCCACGCTTACTCCCTCCGTCTGTCTGTCTGTCTGTCTGTCTGTCTGTCTGTCTGTCTGTCTGTCTGTCTGTCTGTCTGTCTGTCTGTCTGTCTGCATGCATGCATGCATGCATGCATATATGAAACATCCTTCCTGCTGATGAAAGAGGGGACGATGGTGTGGTAATTTCATGGCAGCCATGTATTTTTTTTATGAAGAAACGAAATAGACATTAAAGCATACTGTACCCCATATTGGTGTAGGTTCCCCAGACAGCTGGAATGAAGGGTGAGAGAAGGGGAAGAGAAAAATTAACAAAGGGTGCTTATCAAAATAACCTCTCACACAATGACATTGTGTAATGTTTTTTCCCTTGGCTTGTACGTCCACATTCTCCTTTTACAATACACATATTACTATACACACAGGTCGAGAAACCATCAATACATATAAATAAACTAGTCAACAATTTATTTTTTAAAAGGAGGGAGAGCATAAGAGAGCGGTCTGTGTGACAAGCTAAAAGGATATCCCTGCTTATCTCTCCTCAGCCTTCCCTCTCACTCATTCTCCTTCTCTCACTCATTCTCCTTCTTTCTCCTCTCTCGCTGTCTTCTCTGTGTGCGTTCTCATCAGTGAGATTCTGCACACAGCACGCACCTCACAGAGAGAGTGTGATTTGTTCAAATGGGCTTTTAGAGGTGGACAGACTATCATGTTGGCCTTTCAGAGATACAACAGATGTACTAGGCAGACTAATAGACAAACATCACATAGACCATCACCCATAGCTCTAAAGGGGGAGGGAAGTAACGAGGAAAGAAAAGAGGGAGGAAGTGATTGGTGGTTTTCATGGTAAATGACACCAGACAACTGTCATGGCTGTCTACTGTGAGACTACATTATCTAAAAACCTGTAGCTGGGATGACATAAACCCACCATCCACACTTTGGACATATTGTGGAATTAGAGAACACACACACATACACACACACTCAAATCAGATACTTATTCATCAGTAATTCATTATTTACTCATTACATTATCAGGAGACATTACCTCATAAGAAATAGTTCTGATCAGTATTCACGTGTTGGTGGAGTGTCAGTGTATGCTGGTGGTGTTTCCTTACTGGCTTGTATCCAGGATAGGGGGCGCACACATTCATTCTGTTGAATCATTATGTGTCTCATGCATCATCCTACCCATGGAAATAGCAACTAAATGATTCAACTTTATTCAACATTATTCAACTTTATAAATATGTCAATCAATATCCACGGTGGATAAGAGTAAGATATGCTTGTAGGTCTATAAGAACAGCTCAGGTGTTTGTGCATTTTGAAAACACCATGTGTGTGTCTGTGTGTGTTTACTAAAGATAATAAGTACCATAAATAAATCAATATGGCTAGAGAAAATTAGAAATCTCCCCCGTCTGTCTCCCTGTTTGGTTTAGCCTATGAGGGTCAGTGTCAGACATAGCAGGCCTACATGCCGTGAATCTCATCCAGCTGCCTGTCACACCTCCACCTGTCAATCAACCTACAGCAACAACATGTTTACAGCCAACTGCAATACAAACTGCTCCTTTTCAAACAAGGAGAAGGATCTTGTCTTTTTTCCATGTGAATTTAGCAAGTGAGTCTACAAGTTGTACACATCCACAATTCCACACCAATATGTGAACGAGGACCTTCATCACAGCAGTTAGGGGGTAAGTTAGAATGTGCCATACAGAGATGTGTGTAAGTGTGTGGGTGTGTGTGTTTATCAGTCTTGCTAGCAGATCAAGGTGTCAGATAAAAGTCATGTAGACCTTCTCCGTATTTATTTCTGAGATTACAGACTCGCTAGCTGGTACTCTGAATCAGCTGAAAAGCAGTTCAGGAATGAGTGGATGCATGCTTTTGTTATTGACCAAATACTTATTTTCCACCATAATTGGAAAATAATTTGCAAATAAATTCATTAAAAATCCTACAATGTGATTTTCTGGATTTTTTTCTCTCGTTTTGTCTGTCATAGTTGACGTGTACCTATGATGACAATTACAGGCCTCTCTCATCTTTGTAAGTGGGAGAACTTGCACAATTGATGGCTGACTAAATACTTTTTTGCCCCACTGTATGAGGTTAAATACTTAACTTTTTAATACACATAAGTGCATTTGTTCCAATACTTTTGGATGAAAATATGGATAAAAGTACCCTCAAATTAAATCTGACAGTCTGCACTTTAACCTTAGTCATTGTCTCACTTCAAATTCAAAGTGCTGGAGTACAGAGCCAAAACAACTAAACATGTGTCAGTGTCCCAATACTTTTGGAGCTCACTGTATTCTGCCATAGAGCTGAGAGAATATGTTGCAGTTTATAAAGCTTCTTTACTGCAATTCTATGCATTTTTTCCATGGCTAATGCAGTGTTCTCTTAATCAAACATAATAACAAAATCTATACTGCCTTGTCTTGGGAATTTTCTATTCTCCCTGACTGTCTAGCTTTTATTTGTGATTGTCAATACTCCGATGATATAATAAAAAGGTCCATTATCTTTTCTACCCAAGTTAAATATGTTTTAAGTCACTTAAGTTGACATTGAAAGCATTTTTACATCCTGAAAATGTACAAAAAAATAATCATACAAAAGTGACGGAATAAATTCCCTGTAAACTGTAAATTCTCTGCCTTTGTCATCATTATTCGCACTTACAGTCCCATGCCTCTTTCGCTCAACGGGGAGTTGAGTTGTAGCAGGGTGTTGCGTTCCCTCTTCTAGAGGCGTACGTAACATAATGGGGGCTCATCTGGGATAATCATTAAACCCACTGGACCCTGCTGCTCTGAGCTCTCTGTTGCTAGTGATTGAGGTGTGATGGTAGGTTGTGAGTTTGGATGACTTGTTTAGTAGGCTGCATTGTACAGGTTGGCTGCCTCATCTCCAAGTTCATTGAAGCGCCATCTGTTGATTGGTTGGTAAGGTTGCGTAAAGTAGACTTTTTAGTTATAGGGGGATCCAGTCTTGCAACCTTAGTTAACTAGTCCAACGCTCTAACCACCTGATTACATTGCGCTCCACGAGGAGCCTGCCTGTTACGCGAATGCAGTAAGCCAAGGTAAGTTGCTAACTAGCATTAAACTTATCTTATAAAAAACAATCAACGACTGTCGTTGCTCCAATGTGTACTTAACCATAAACATCAATGCCTTTCTTAAAATCAATACACAAGTATATATTTTTAAACCTGCATATTTAGCTAAAAGAAATCCAGGTTAGCAGGCAATATTAACCAGGTGAAATTGTGTCACCTCTTGCGTTAATTGCACGCAGAGTCAGGGTATATGCAAGTTTGGGCCGCCTGGCTCTTTGCGAAGTCATTTGCCAGAATGTTACGTAATTATGACATAACATTGAAGGTTGTGCAATGTAACAGGAATATTTAGACTCATGGATGCCACCCGTTAGATAAAATACGGAACGGAATAAATGTTTTGTTTTCGAGGTGATAGTTTCCGGATTTGACCTAAGGCTCGTATTTCTGTGTGTTTATTATAGTTAAGTCTATGATTTGATATTTGATAGAGCAGTCTGACTGAGGGGTGGTAGGCAGCAGCAGGCTCGTAATAGTCAAAGGTATATGGTTTAGAGAGAAATAGTCGACGCGTTATAATTCCTGTAATAACTTGCGGCTGAACTTGAAAGGGGTTCCTTTGTTATTTTACCGTTCATGTCTTCCATAGAGGATGTCTTGATCTACTTCAAATAAGGTCTGTGTTTCGTGCTTAAACCGCCTCGGCGTTTTGATACCCATGTAAATCTCACTAGGATAAGGTAACGTTTGTCAACATATTTTCATAAATCCACACTACAAAAAATCTTCGCTTATATTTAGCCAATATTGATCAGAGTTACCTTGTCTATGGATATCTACACAGTTATAAAATTGGCAAGGTGGTGTAAGCCTACACGAAACACAGACCTTATTTTAAGTGAATCTAAAAATATCCTATGGAATAAATGAATAGAAGGTGTCATGAAGGTGTCATTTGCTAGAAGGTGTCATTTGCTAGAAGGTGTCATGGGAATTATGACTCGCACTTTGGTATTCAATTCTTACCATGCCCATTATTAAAATAGGATTTCCTGCATATAGAAATTACAGTTTTTGTTTTCAACATTCATCATTCATGTTATTTGAGACTAAATTGATTTTATTTATGTATTATATTAAGTTAAAATAAAAGTGTTCATTGTTCATTCAGTATTGTTGCAATTGTCATTATTACAAAAATGTGTGTGTGTATACATATATAAATAAATCAAATCAGCTGATTAATCGGTATCGGCTTTTTTTTGTCCTCCAATAATCGGTAAATCATAAATCGGTCTACCTCTAATTCACAGGCAAATTGTTATATGCTATGGAGATACATTTGTGTCTTTTTGTCAAGAGCAAAACCTTTTATTTTCAATCAAAAATAATTGTTCCGAAAGCAACTGTTTTCCGACACAAAGGAAGTGCACACCTAAAAGCGTACACATCAAAGCGCAAGAAGAAGATGGCAAGAAGAAGAAGATGGCAAGAAGATGGCAAGAAGATGGCAAGAAGAAGATGGCAAGAAGAAGATGGCAAGAAGAAGATGGCAAGAAGAAGATGGCAAGAAGATGGCAAGAAGATGGCAAGAAGATGGCAAGAAGAAGATGGCAAGAAGATGGCAAGAAGATGGCAAGAAGATGGCAAGAAGAAGATGGCAAGAAGAAGATGGCAAGAAGAAGATGGCAAGAAGATGGCAAGAAGATGGCAAGAAGATGGCAAGAAGAAGATGGCAAGAAGATGGCAAGAAGATGGCATCTCAGGTAAGCAGCACTGGGCTGGATTGACGTTTCCTAAAAATCTGCTGCTTTAGATTGAACAGTCATATCTCAGTTAGTGTTTTCATATCTATAAAAAATATGCTGTTTTCTTTACTTTCAGAGAGCGAACTGACCAAGGGGTCAAAAATGTAGATATTGCCAGATGTTCACTGTCTGAGGAACAGGCTGTGGAAGCTTAATTGCTGGCAAAAGTGTCCATAACCAGAGGTAATTAAACTGTTCTCTGTTCCTTTTCTCTCTTCCTCTCTGCCTGCATTGTACATGGAATCTGTCTAACATGCATTAATTTAAAAAACCTTTGGATGTCAGCTGCTAATTTTCAGATTTACACCACATAAACACAGCCATTTTCACCGGACTATCTGTTAGCCTTGCAATAACCAAGTGGTGAGACACATCACGCTCTATATTTAATTGTTTCAGGTACACTCTGATAGGTGTCTGCGTCACATACAGTATCTTTTATTGACATTATCTTCTATTGTTTTTCCTCATGTGTCTGTTTTTCAGCATAAAGTACTCTGTAGCCACTTAGTGTGGACACCAGGTGAGACCACACACACACAATAACAGTCTGTCTTCTTCACTTCATCCCTCTTCCCTTCTCCCTAAATCCTCTAGGTTATATCAGCTGTTTGTGAGAGTGAGATTTACAAACTACACACCAGTCAGAATTATACTAAAATTACATATTTAATAAGCATTGCAATAGCCTTTAACTTTCAATGATGCGCTATCTCTAATGAACCATAGAAAAGTACCACCAGAAAAGTACAAAGATCTTTTATAGCCAAGATATACCCCTCTCAACTTACATGACGATCTTAGGAACTGTTCACAAAAAAAGACGTTTACTTGAGAGTAGAGGCCGACCAATCATGATTTTTCAACGCAGATAACGATACCGATTATTGGAGGACCAACAAAGCCGATACCGATTAATCGTCCGATTGTTATTTATTTATTTGTTATAATGACAATTACAACAATACTGAATGAACACTTATTTTAACTTAATATAATACATCAATAAAATCAATTTAGCCTCAAGTAAATAATGAAACATGTTAAATTTGGTTGAAATAATGCAAAAACAAAGTGTTGGAGAAGAAAGTAAAAGTGCAATATGTGCTATGTATGAAAGCTAACGTTTCAGTTCCTTGCTCAGAACATGAGAACATATGAAAGCTGGTGGTTCCTTTTAACATGAGTCTTCAATATTCCCAGGTAAGAAGTTTTAGGTTGTAGTTATTATATGAATTATAGGACTATTTCCCTCTATACCATTTGTATTTCATTAACCTTTGACTATTGGATGTTCTTATAGGCACTTTAGTATTGCCAGTGTAACAGTATTGCTTCAGTCCCTCTCCTCGCTCCTCCCTGGGCTCGAACCAACAGTACAACGAAAACAGCCACGATTGAAGCTGCGTTACCCATGCAGAGCAAGGGGAACAACTACTAGAAGGCTCAGAGCGAGTGACGTTTGAAACGCTATTAGCGCGCTAACTAGCTAGCCATTTCACTTCGGTTACACCAGCCTCATCTTGGGAGGTGATAGGCTTGAAGTCATAAACAGCGCAATGCTTGATGCACAACAAAGAGCTGCTGGCAAAACGCCCGAAAGTGCTGTTTGAATTAATGTTTACGTGCCTGCTTCTGCCTACCACCGCTCAGTCAGATACTTAGATACTTGACCCCACTCCTGGACAAACTCACTGAGGGGAGTGAGCCTCTAGGTCATACACTATCCCAGTGCACAGACAAGTAATTGGTTCCCCATTAATCACGCCATCCCTTCACATGGTTTAAGAATAGGTAAATATGAAGACAATGTTCCATTCTGTCCTCTTCCCTTTCTGATATTCTGCATAGCACCAGGGACATGTGAAAGACAAGCCTGACCTCTCCCCTCTCTGGGCCCCAAGTGACTGAGCCCTAGCTGAGGGAAAAGTGCAACTGCCAACACTAATGTCCAAAAGGATACATAATGACAAGTATCTCACAAGCATATTATGCAAATAAAACATCTTAATTATCTATGTTAGCCAACTAATTCTGATTCATCCACCCTCCCGCATCTGAACTGGCTGACACAGGGGGCACAGCATGATCATAGGTCACTTGGTCGGGTCAGCGGGAATTATTATTAAAGAGATGCTTTACATTGAAATACAGACAGTGTTTGTTTTTTATTTGGAATAAATTTGCTATTATAAAAACCTGTTTTTGCTTTGTCATTACATGGTGTTTGAATGTACATTTATGAGGATTTTTTCCATTTAATCCATTTTAGAATAAGGCTGTAATGTAACAAAATATGAAAAAAGTAACAGGGTCTGAATACTTTCCAAATGCACTATATTTTACACTGTTTGGATTTAGGTGACCCGAAAAACACCCTGATCGGTCTCACCAAAGCGTTTCCCCTGGGGTCCTAATGGGCACTCCACCTGTCGCTATGGAGATCTGAGTGTGTGTGTGTGGCAAACTACTTTCGTATATGGGTGCACACACACATCCTTGCTTGCTACAGCATGCCCTGCTAGTGGCCTGTGCCAGTTTGATAGCCTTGTTCGTATGAACAGGGCTACTCTGTATTCAGATCGCTTTCAGTTAGTTGACATTTCCACATGAGCCACCTGTTGCACTCAACACACGACAAAAGAATCTTGAAAAACGTATATTTTGGCTAGATGTTTTGTATGTTCTGCACTTCTTTCACAGAACGTGACGGGATTTAATGGCACATCAAATATGGGAGAGCCATCTTGTAGTCTTACAGTGTCCAATTCTGAGCATCTCTCGGTGTCCACCCCAGGTGATTTTACACAAAAGTATTAACCGAGCCGAGAAAAACAGAACTGGCAGGTTAAAAGAGCCTGCAGGTTGGAGGTGGATGGCTGGAGGGAAGCTAGCGGCTAAGTAGCCTAATCTCTCGTGACAGACTGTTATAAAGACTGTCGGCAAATTGAATCTGAGATTCCGATGAGGTGAACAATATCACAGATACATGACCTATGCCTATGATTTGGTGTCTGATTATTTTGATGAATAAAGGTGGTTCTTGAAGTGGAGTGGAAGCAGGGATTTTAACTGGAAAGTTAGTAGTGGTGCTTTAGCGGGGTGGTGCACTAGTGGGTGTTGAATACTAAGGGGGCTGTGTGTGGCTGTTTGTGTATTGTCGATGTGCTCTGTGTGCGCTGCCTGTGGGATCGTTCTATCCTACTTGGCAAAAACTTGTTGAATCAATGTCATTTCAATAACAACAGAAAATCTATGCAATGACGTTGAATCAATGTGAAAAATGGATTACATTTGCAAGATATTTTGTTGATTTCACATAGAATTGACATTAGTTGACAACTCAACCAAATGTAAATCAAAAATAGATATTGAAATGACGTCTGTGCCCAGCGGGATATGATTTCAGTCACTTTCTGACTGCACCCCTTTTGATTTTGAACAAAACCTTCCAATCATGTTTGCCCATGGTAGAAGGGGTCAGAAAGTACCTTTTTGGATCTGAACGCCAAAATATTCAGGAGATAGAGGTGTGTATACTCACAACCAGGGCAAAAAAAGACCATGACTTTGGGCATTTCTATGACATTTAATCCATAGAATGGTGCACAAGATTTGCCGGTTCTTGCTGTCAGATATTATCCCACTCTTCCACCTGCAAGTTTCCTGACATTTCTGAGGGGAATGGCCCTCGCCCTCACCCTCCGATGCAATAGGTCCCAGACTGGCTCAATGGGGTTGAGTTCCGGGCTCTTCGATGGCCATGGCAGAACACTGACATTCCTGTCTTGCAGGAAATCAGGCACAGAACGAGCAGTATGGCTGGTGTCATTGTCATGATGGAGGGTCTCGTCACGATGAGCCTGCAGGAAGTGTACCACATGGGAGAGGAGGATGTCTTCTCTGTAACGCACAGGGTTGAGATTGCCTGTCATTTTGCCAGTCATTTCTGGTCCAGCGATGGTGGGTTTTATTTTTATGAATTATCTTTGAAAGACAGGGTCCTGAAAAAGGGACATTTTTTTTTTGCTGAGTTTATGTGTATGTATGTATGTATGTATGTATGTATGTATGTATGTATGTATGTATGTATGTATGTATGTATGTATGTACAGTACAGTACGGCATTGGCGCAAAACTGAAAGGGTGAACCACCGTATTAAACCATAGAAAGATGACTGAGAATATGGCGGAATATAAACAGTGTAGTTACTTCCTCCTCAAGGAATTCAAACAAGCAAAATGTCAGTAAGTGGAGTCGCAATTCAACGGCTCAGACATGAGACGTATGTGTCAGTGTCTACAGGCAATTACGGACTATAAAAAAACAGCCACTTCACAGACCTTCGACATCTTGCTTCCAGACAAACTAAAAACACCTTCTTTGCCCGCTTTGAGGATAATACAGTGCCACCGACGCGGCCCGCTACTGACGGGCCGCCACCAGGTGGTGAAGGTAAGAAACAACATCTCCACTTTTCTGATCGTCAACACTGGGGCCCCACACGGGTGTGTGTACTCCCTGTTCACCCATGACTGTGTGGCCATGCATGCCTCCAACACAATCATCAAGTTTGCAGACGACACAACAGTAGTGTACCTGATTACCAACAACGACGAGACAGCCTACAGGGAGGAGGTGAGGGCACTCGGAGTATGGTGTCAGGAAAACAACTTCTCACTCAATGTCAACAAAAACCAAGTAGATGATCGTGGACTTCAGGAAACAGTAGAGGGAGCAGCCCCCTATCCACAATGACGGGATAGTAGTGGAGAAGGTGGAAAGTTTCAAGTTCACATCACGGACAAACTGAAATGGTCCACCCACACAGACAGTGTTGTGAAGAAGGCGCAATCAGCGCCTCTTCAACCTCAGGAGGCTGAAATTTGGCTTGTCACCTAAAACCCTGACAAACTTTTACGAATGCACAATTGAGAGCATCCTGTCGGGCTGTATCACCGCCTGGTACAGCAACTGCACCGCCCTCAACAGAGGGTGGTGCAGTCTGCACAACTACCTGCCCTCCAGGACAACTACAGCACCCAACGTCACAGAAAGGCCAAAAAGGATCATCAAGGACAACAACCATCCGAGCCACTGCCTGTTCCCCCCTCTACCATCCAGAAGATGAGGTCAGTAAAGGTGCATCAAAGCTGGGACCGAGAGACTGAAAAACAGCTTCAATTTCAAGGTCATCAGACTGTTAAACATCAATCACTAACTCAGAGAAGCTGCTGCCTAAATACAGACTCAAATCATTGGCCACTTAAATAAATGGATCACTAGTCACTTTAAATAATAACACTTTAATAGTGTTTACATTTCTTACATTACTCATCTCATATGTATATACTGTATCTTATACCATCTATTGCATCTTGCCTTTGCCGCTCGACCATCGCTCATCCATAAATGTATATGTACTGTACATATTCTTATTCCATCCCTTTAGATGTGTGTATTAGGTAGTTGTCGTGGAAGTGTTAGATTACTTGTTAGATATTACTGCACTGTCACAACTAGAAGCACAAGCATTTCGCTACACTAGCATTAACATCTACTAACCATGTCTATGTGACCAATAACATTTGATAAGGTAGTAACCAAAAAGGTTTTAAACAAATCAAAATACATCTTCACAGAGGAACTCCGGAGCTCTGTCAGTGACCATCGGGTTCTTGGTCACCTCCCTGACAAAGAAACTTCTCCCCCGATTGCTCAGATAGACCGGGCGGCCAGATCAAGGAAGAGTCTTGGTGGTTCCAAACTTGATCGAGGCAACTGTTTTCTTGGGGACCTTCAATGCTGCAGACATTTTTTGCTACCCTTCCCCAGATCTGTGCCTCGACACAATCCTGTCTCCAAGCTTTACGGACAATACATTAATTTAATACATTTTAGAATAAGGCTGTAACATAACAAAATGTGAAAAAAGTCAAGGGGTCTAAAAACTTTCCAAATGCACTGTATGTCAACAAACCTACCTCCAAAGGACCATTCTATGGATTAAATGTGAAATGACAATCACCAAAATCATTGTCTTTTTTTGTCCTGGTTGTGTGAGGAATCACCCCTCTATCCCCTGAACTTTCTGACCACTTCTACCATGGCCTAACATGTTTGGAAGGTTTCGTTCAAATCAAAAAGGTTGCAGTCAGAAAGTGATTTAAATAACTTCCCGCTGGGCACAGACGTTTGTTTCAATGTATAGTTTTGAAAGTCTGTCTTGAGAGATTAAACTACTTAGCCTCTAGCTTCCCTCCAGCCATCCACCTACAACCTTCAGTCTCCTTCAACCTCCCAGTTCTGTCTTCCTCGGCTGAGTTAATACTTCTGTGTAAAATCAGCTGGGATAAACACAGATATGCTCAGAATTGGACACTGTTAGACTATGGCTCTCCCATATTTGATGTGCCACTAAATCCCGTCATGGTCTGTTCTGTAAAAGATGTGGGAAACATACAAAACATCTTGCCAAAATATACGTTTTTCAAGCTTCTTTTGTCGACAGCAGGCAGTAGAAGGCTATGTTGAGTGCAACAGGTGGCTCGTGTAGAAATGTCAACTAACTGCAGGCGAACTGAATACAGAGTAGCCCTGTTCATACGAACAAGGCTATCAAACTGGCACAGGCCACTAGCAGGGCATGTTGTAGCAAGCAAGGATGTGTGTGCACCCATATAACAAAGACGTTTGGCATACACACACACACACTCAGATATGTATAACGACAGGAGGGGTGCCGATTAGGACCCCAGAGGAAACCACTTGGTGAGACCGATCAGGGATTTTAATGCCACTGAAATCTTTGGGCTGTGTTAAAAAAAAAATAGATATATTATATACACACACACACATAGCCTTTGGAACATATTCAGACCCCTTTACTTTATACACATTTTGTTACATTACCTCCTTATTCTAAAATTGATCAAATATAATTTTTTCAGCAAAACAGGTTAAGAAATGTTTGCTAATTTGTAAAAAAAAAAAAACAGAAATACCTCATTAGTATTCAGGCACTTTGCATTGAGACTCAAAATTTAGCTCGGGTGCATCCTCTTCCCATTGATCATCCTTGAGACGTTTCTACAACTTGATTGGAGTCCACCTGTGGTAAATTCCATTAATTGGACACGATTTGGAAAGGCACACACCTGTCTATAAAGGTCCTACAGTTGACAGTGCATGTCAGAGCAAAAACCAAGCAAGGAGGTCAAAGGAATTGTCTGTAAAGCTTTGAGACAGAATTGTGTTGAGGCAAAGATCTGGGGAAGGGTACCAAAACATGTCTGCATCTTTGAAGGTCCCCAAGAACACAGTGACACCAATCATTCTTAAATGGAAGAAGTTTGGAACCACCAAGACTAGAACTGGCTGCCCGGCCAAACTGAGCCATCGGGGGAGAAGGGCCTTGGGAGATGGGAGATGAACAAGAACCTGATGGACCTTCCAGCAGGACAACCATCTCTGCAGGACTCCACCAATCAGGCAATTATGGTAGTGGTCAGACGGAAGCCACTCCTCAGTAAAAGGCACATGACAGCCCGCTTGGAGTTTGACAAAAAGCACCCTAAGCACACAGCCAAGACAATTCAGGAGTGGCTTCGGGACAAGTCTCTGAATGTCCTTGATTGGCCCATCCAGTGCCCAGACTTGAACCCGATCGAACATCTCTGGAGACCTGAAAAATAGCTCTGCTGCAACGCTCTCCATCCAACCTGACAGAGCTTGAGAGGAACAGTAGAGAAGAATGGGAGAAACTCCCCAAATACAGGTGCGCCAAGCTTGTAGTGTCACCCAAGAAGACAAGGCTGCAATCTATAGCAAAGGTGCTTCAACAAAGTACTGAGTAAAGGGTCTGAATACTTTTGTAAATGTGACATTTCAGTTTTTTTTTTTTAAAACATCTGCAAAACAAAATTAAAGTTAAAAATGTTTTTGCTTTGTCATTATGGGATATTGTGTGTATATTGATGAGGGGGAAAACGATTTAATCAATTTAGAATAAGGCTGTAATGTAACAAAATGTGGAAAAAGTCAAGTGGTCTGAATACTTTCCGAATGCACTGTATATTTGATATTTGTATATAACAGCATAATTGAGAAATAATGAATCAAAGCATATTTACTACATTTTGACCTTACCTTACTTACCCACACCCTTAATGTTTCATATGTAGGTGCTAAAAAGCAAAGTGTCATATGAGTACTATTTTAATTTCAATAAAAATGTGTACATTATTTTATGAAACATGAAAAATATAAAGAGATTTTTTGTTGTTGATTTGGATAATTGTTCTATATATTATTGGACATCGCAGTGGTCACCAGCCTTTTCTGCAAGATCACTTTCAGAGTCAAAATGTAAGCCGAGATCTACCGCTATGATTTTTTTACATTTTTCTTCTCAGACCACATGATAATTAAAAACTTGACCTGTGATAAGAAAATAGATCAGTTGTATTACTTGCGAGGCACAGCTGAGCATAAATTGAAATCATTTGCTGGACTGATTGTAGGCTACCTGCATCTGATGGTCAGTCCTGCCGGACAGAGCGGGAGAGCAGCAGCGGTCAAGGGACACAATCTTCCACCTGATAGCCAAACTCGAGTAGCACTGCATTATTTCTGCCTCATGCACAAATTCATGTTATTCCTATGACCAGAGAAAGTGAAATATTCCTCAAAATTAAAATAGACACGATTACCCGCTAATAATAAAAACACAGACCTATCGACTCGTTTGGCTACTCATTCATTACTGCAGTGCTGGTTGTAGTGCGAATAGAAGTAGGGAGAAGCGTGTTTTATGTTTTGTAAAAGTATTGAATGATAAGTGTTGACAGTGCTGAATAAATCATGAAAACAGCAGCTCATTGTTGTATTCTTTGACAGTCTCTCTCTGGTCATTGTTTTCAAGTTATGAAATCTCTCGTAGGCTAGTTTCAAACTTAGCGGTGGGGTAGTGGAAGCTGTAGGCACTGTCATTTGAGCTATGTAATTGGCCAGCGCAGTATGCGCACTTGATTTAGTTCTATGGATCTGCTGGGTAGGCAGAGTTTGTTCCTTCAGATGAAACGTTTCAAAATGGGAACACTGCCAACCTGGTGCGCAGGGCAGCTGAATCATGTGCACCCACTGCCAAAGATGCAAGAAAAGTGCAAGACTTTATCGTTGGCTTTTCTACAGAAATGTTTGGTGATTGACTAGGAATCCTTGAAGATCACGGTGGGGTTGCAATCGAACAGGTTGTGACCACTGCTTTACAGGCATATCAAAGTTCCTGAGTGGGATCTCTTTTTTATGGCCCATTTTATACAGATAAATCGCCATTATAACAAATCACAGCCCTCGACCCGTTCAATTTACTTGAATCATTGCACATCCTGCAAATCACCAACAGACGGCGACCATTTTGAATCACTTATCACATTCACTGCACAGGTAGAACAATGAGACAGATATTTCACCAGATGTATAAATGTGAAGCACCCGGTTGGCATTTCCACTCACTGTCAAATATGATTATGAGAGGGAGAGGAAGCCCAGTGGCCGACATTCTGCTAATTTTCCCATCGATGAAACATTTGATCTCCATACGGTTTTCTGTTTCCAAAACTAAAATCTGTAACAGAGTAGACTACGTTTTGTAGACTTTACCCTTTGCCAAAGTTTTTTTTAAATTGCGTTGTTTAGAAGGAGTGCAAGGCAAATTGAGTTTTTGCACACGCGCACTTCACAGAGTAGGCGTTCCCTAACAGAAATATGCAAAAAAAATGCTAGAACATGACAATTGGATCTTACTAGCTCGTGCTTAGCTCTGCCGACATACTTGCTTATTCTGCCCACTATGATTCATTTGCTCCCATTGGAAACAACAGGCTCTGGTCTATCTTGGGTTAGTTATAAAAATCTTTGTTCACTCTGTTGGTAATAATTACAAATTGCATCATAACTCAAACATTTGCTGAATTCCCACTCTGGAACTTTGACATGGACATAGACTAAGAGTATATTATTTTCAACAATATATTGAAATATTTGCCAAATCAAATATTTGATATTTTCAATCGAAGAACATTGTTATTGAAATCGAAATACTACTCATATTACAGAGCAAGCTGTAAAGCTTCATATGACACCAATGTTTGCTTTGTAGCACAAAGCACTACAGATAAAACATGATGTAGTTAAAAGAGGATTGGGTAGGCCAAAATGTCATAAATATCCCAACTTTGATGAAGTATTTCTCAATTATGCTTTTGGATACAAATGTCAAGTATATGTCAACAAGCCTTCCTTCAAATATATGTCAACAATCCTTCCTTCCTTCCCCAAAATCATGGTATTTCTTTGGCCCGGTTTCATGAGGAATAACCTATAGGTTCTGAAAGTTGACCCATTTTCTATACCCCATAGTGATGTGAGGGATGGGTATACAAAATGGGTCAACTTTCAGCACCTCCAGTTTATTCCTCATGAAACCAGAACAAATATAGCTTTTTCTCTATCTTCTTTTTAAATAATGAGCCAATATATTTTCAGCACTTTTATTTCCATGACTGATCAAAACTATTTTTTTTATGCTCTCTCTGCATCTCTCTGCAGCAGAGATATAGTGAGCAATTTATTTGGAACATAAAATTACAAAAAAAATAATTGCAGAATCGAATCACAATACATATAGAATCGTAAGAATCATGAGAATTGCAATACAAATCGTACTGGCACCTAAGTATCGTGATAAAATTGTATCATGAGGTCCCTGGCAATTCCCCACTCTACCATGAGACATCTATGTCTTCATCGGAGCAATTCCACAGTAACGGAAGTACAACTTGACAAAAAACATTGATTTCAAAGTTTAACAAACCATACAAGTCTGTGCACAAGTCTATGGACTACTTTTAACCATTTCCACAGAACATTTTACAAAAAGCAATTTAGTGGAAGAAATGACTGTAACGTCGTTCTTCGTTTGTCGAAAGAGAGTCGGACCGAAATGCAGCGTGGTGGTTACTCATGTCTTTAATGAAGAAAAACAAAAGCGATACATGAAATAACTTATAGAAACAAAAACAACAAACGGAACGTGAAACCTAAATACAGCCTATTTTTTTTTTAAATTTTTTATAAAAAAATATTTATTATCTTCAATACCATTCATTCTTTACAGCTCATAATTTACATACATACTCAAATAATGGAATTTTAATTAAACTAATTAAACTAAACATAAACCCCAAACAAAACCTCAGCATGGTAAGTTCACATCTTCCCTCCCCGTCACCCTACTGGTTAAATAAGGTGAAATAAAATAAAAATAAAAATCTTCCCTCCCCGTCACCCTTCGTTCCCTATCTCCCCGTCCCTAATCTATCCCCACAAATCTAAATGACACCCAGCCCTAAACCCCCTTCCACCTCTCCCGAGCAGCATGCTGCCCCCACTTCCTCTCCTCCCTCTTCATCCTCCCCTCAAATCTCCTTCCACCCTCCTCACTATCCCTTCCACCCCCAATCTCTCCCTGTCTTCACCATGTTCTGCCTTGCTTCCCACAGCCCCCGTTTAAAGAGACTCATGAGAAGCCAGAGCAGAAACCTGTCCCTATCCGTCCCTCTCGCTCTCCCTACACCCCTCTCTAACCTGGCCCACGTCAATACAAAATCCCCCTTTACCAAACCTAACAACACCCGTGCCCTAGCCCATACTACTCCGGCAAAGGCACAGTCCCAAAAGACATGGCGCACAGTCTCCTCCCTGCCACAAGAGGATCTTAGACAGGTGGGGGATTGCACCAAACTATACCGGTACAAGATGGAACGTACCGGCAAGCACTTATGGAGGCTCAACCAATTCAGGTCCTTGAGCCTATTGTCCAGACCCCGCGCCTGCACTCCCTCCCAGACCACTTCCGAGATGCCCACTACAGGCGCCGGACTCCCCGCCTTTCTGACCTCCTCGTACAGGTGCCTGTGATCTAAACCTACTCGGGCAACTTCAACCTCAGGGTGCGCACGCAGCCACTTGGCCGCATGACCAAAGTGCCACGGCAGCTGTTCCGCCCGAGGACCCGTGTTAGACCACAGGCTTCTCACCTGATACGAGAAGAACACCCGCAGGAGGTAACCGGACGGGTGTATCACTGGCTGATCAAGCTCCGTTAACAAGAAAGAAACAAAAATTGTGTCCAGCTTGAGGGGGAAATGTGGTACCCCCCTACCTCCCTCCCCGATGGGACAGATCATGCGTGCCCTGGCGACCCACTCGCACCTGCCACTCCACATAAACTGAAACACAAGCCTCACTAGAGGCCTCCTCAGACAAGCCGGCAATGGGTAGATGTATGCCAAATACAAAAGAGACGGCAAAACATCCACCTTTAGGACCAGGACTTTGCCCATAAAAGACAAATACCTAGCCTTCCACATTGCTAGCTTCCTCTGTACCACTGCGATACGCATGTTCCAGTTTAGCGTCGCTGAGCCGGAGGTCTCAAAATGGACCCCGAGAATCCTCTGGGCCCCCTCACAGAGAGATAACCCCCCAGGCACATCCGTTCTACTGCGCCATCTTCCGAAAAACTTGACGGAAGACTTTGCATGGTTCAGAACTGCTCCCGACGCTCGGGTGAAATCCCCAAAGATGGCAAGGGACCTTGTCAGGCACAAGTCCTTGCACAACAGCAAGGAAGTGTCGTCGGCGTACTGCGTCATCTTAACACGCAGCCCACCACTTCCAGGGATCAGCAAGCCTTCCACCCCTGTGTCTGCCCTAATGGCAGCCCCCAGAGGCTCCATGTACAGAACAAAGAGGAGAGCCGAGAGTGGGCACCCCTGCCTGACCCCAGACGAGAGGTCAAAAACGTCACCCAAGTGACTATTTACACTAACTCGGCACCCCGCTCCGACATATAATGTACGAATCCATCCTATAAACTTCTCCCCAAATCCTAATCGACCTAACACTCTGAATAAAAAGGATCTATTCACGCGATCAAAGGCTTTCGCCTGATCTAGCGCTGCTACCATTAAAGGCAGTCCTCTATCTTCAACCCAAGCGATGGAGTCCCTGATTAACTGTAGGTTCCATCTAATAGAGCGGCCCTCTACCCCGCACGTCTGATCCTCATGGACGACGTAGGGAAGGGCTGTGCGCAACCGGTCTGCTAAAACCTTTGCTAGTAGCTTGTAATCTACACACAGCATGGTCAACGGCCGCCAGTTGCCAAGGTCTGTTACTTCCCCCTTCTTATATAAAAGTGACAGCACACCAACAGCCATTGATCCCCCCGGGACCCCCGTCTAAAGGATGGCCTTCAAGACTTTGAGGACCCCTGGTCCAAGTATACCCCAAAACTTGAGATAAAACTCAGCCGGCAGCCCATCCATCCCAGGCACCTTCCCTTTTCCCATCCTCCTAAGAGCGCTCTCAACCTCTTCTAGTGAGATCTGGGCCTCCATCACTTCTCTAATGTCCTCCGGCAACCGCCTGGACAAGTGTTCTAAAAACACATTTCCCTGCTCTACATCTATTTCCCTTTCCTTAAATAAACCTTGGAAATTATCAGTTGTCACCCTGACCATATCCTCTGGTTCTCTAACTATACTACCATTTTCTTCCCTAACACCATGCATTACCTTCCTACTCTGTCTGGCCCTAACCAACTTAAAGAACATAGCAGAACAAGTCTCATTATGTTCTAGAAAGCCACTATGCACACGCTCCAGGAAAGCTCGAGCCTTCCGCTCCTGCAACTCCCTGAGCTGCGCCTTTAGGGTTGCGGATCTCTCCCAGTCAAACGACCCGCCGAGGTTGCCTGCCTCGTATTCGAGTTCAATTAACCTTTGGATACGATCCACCTCCCTCCTCTCCTCCCTTTTTTTCCTCTTGCAATACCCTATTATAAAAGCCCTAATCCTCACCTTAACTAATTCCCACCACTCTAACACCCCCTCGCACATGGACCGGAGGCCTTCAAGCCTCCAAAAGAAACCATAAAACCCGTCAACAAAAGCCTGCTCCTCTAGCACATCCCAACATAACTTCCAGTACCCCCTACCAAAGAGGCAGACTGGCGACCCCACATGCAGGAGCACCCCGCCGTGATCCGAAAAGAAAACAGGCAACAGCCGCCCAGACAACTTACCCAAAGACCTGGGTACAAAAATATAGTCAAGCCTCCGCTCAACCCCGCTGGAGTTGCGCCATGTTGGACCGTCCATTTTCGGAGTAGTGTGCAGACCACCATCTACCAGACCATGGCAAGCCATTAGCCTGGCAATGGCGCCTGCAAAATCCCCCCTATCACTAATTTCCTATTTGTGACACACAGGGGCATCAGACAGTCCACCATCTCCCTCCTGTCTGCCACCACCTGTGGCCCATACACCACCACTAATCTAAATGTACAATCCCTTATCGTGACATCCACCCCTATAACCCTCCCCTGCATTACCACAAAAGAATCCTCCACTTTTACCTCCCTGTGCCCACACAAAATCCCTACCCCCGATGAGTGCACCTCCCCAATACCCCAAACCGACTCCCCCTTGTCCCACTCCCTCTTAAACCTACTAACATCCCCTCCATCCCTCAGGTGAACCTCCTGTAAAAAACAAAAATCAAACCCCACACCCTCCAAATAACTAAAAACCGCCCTCCTCTTAACAAAATCCCTTAAGCCCCTTACATTTAAACTAACAAAAGTAAAATTAGACCCCATGAAAAAATAAAAACATGTAATACACTCAAATTCTAAACCCAGACAGAAAAAAAAAAACAGGAGACTCACCCGATGCTCCCCTGCTCCATATCTACCGGTGAGAACACCATCCGTAATCCCGACATCCCCCCTCTTCCTCCATCACACCATCCCAGGATGCAGGAATAGTGTTTGGCTCCGGGGTACCCTGCACCCTGGGTCTACCCCCACAATCCTCCCCCTCCCCAGTGTTGCAGCTGGTTTGGAAAAAAATTGGGGAGGCTGAGTCCCCAAACAAAAAACTCCCCACCTCCTCCTGTACCCAGTCCTGAGTCTTGTTAAGTGTGTCCCCACCCAACAGAAGTTGAGGGCCTGGGGAAACCAGCAGCATCCCAGAGGTTTCTCCCACCCCCATCACTCTCTTGGCCATCCCCTCCCTCTCACTGTCGGCCAATCGCACCCTCCTCTTCATTCTCTTCTTTGGTGATGGCGGCAGTGGAGAGATACCACCCCGTGACATAATTACGGTAACAGAATATGAATGCCATTCTCCTCATGCTTCACAAGTTTAGACAACACAACGCAGCAACAGCAGAGTACAGTGCAGTACAATACAGCAGAGCATAGTTCAGTACAGTGCAGTAGAGTTCAGTACAGTTCAATGTACTGTACTATCCAAACTTGTAAAACATACGTCCATGATAGGTAACTCCAAGCGGGCTGTCATGTGCCTTTTACTGAGGAGTGGTCTGGTCTGTTGGTGGAGTTATGCAGAGATGTTTATTCTTCTGGAAGATTCTCCCATCTTCACAAAGGAACTCTGGAGCTCTGTGAAAGTGACCATCCGGTTCTTGGTCAGCTCTAGGAAGAGTCTTGGTGTTTCCAAACTTCTTCCATTCAAGAATGATGGAGACAACTGTGTCCTGGGGGACATTCAATGCTGCAGAATTTTCTTGGTACCCTTCCCCAGATCTGTGGCTTGACGTAATCCTGTCTCGACGCATTAAGGACAATTCCTTCGACCTCATGGCTTGGTTTTTGCCGTGAAATACACTGTCAACTGTATGACCTTATAGAGACAGGTGTGTGCCTTTCAAATAATGTCTAATCAATTGAATTGACCACAGGTGAACTCCAGTCAAGTTGTAGAAACATCTCAAGGATGATCAATGGAAAGAGGATACACCCGAGCTAAATTTTGAGTCTCAAAGCAAAGGCTCTGAATACTTATGTAAATTAGGTACTTATGTTAAAAAAATATCTAAATTAGCTAAAATTTCTAAAAACCTGTATTCACTTTGTCATTATCGGGTATTGTGTGTAGATTAATGAGGGGGGAAAGAACTTAATCCATTTTAGAATAAGGCTGTAAAGAAACAAAATGTGTAAAAAGCCAAGGGGTATGAATACTTCCCTGATGCAGTGTTTTTACAGTACCAGTTGTGTTGTGACAAGGTAGGGGTGGTATACAGAAGATAGCCCTATTTGGTAAAATACTATGTCCATATTATGGCAAGAACAGCTAAAATAAGCAAAGAGAAACAACAGTCAACATCAATTACTTTAAGAAATGAAGGTCAGTCAATCCGGAAAATTTCAAGAACATTGAAAGGTTCTGCAAGTGCAGCCACAAAAACCATCAAGCGCTATGATTAAACTGGCTCTCATGAGGACCGCCACAGGAAATGAAGACCCAGAGGTACCTCTGCTGCAAGGACAAGTTCATTAGAGTTAACTGCACATCCGATTGCAGCCCAAATAAATGCTTCAGAGTTCAAATAACAGACACATCTCAACATCAACTGTTCAGAGGAGACTGCATGAGTCAGGCCATGGTGAACTTGCTGCAAATAAACCACTACTAAAGGACACCAATAAGAAGAAGTGACTTGCTTGGGGAAATAAACACGAGCAATGGACATTGGATCGGTGGAAATCTGTCCTATGGTCTGATGAGTCCAAATTAGATTTTGTTGAGGTCCAGAGTAGGTGAACAGATTATCTCCGCATGTGTGGTTCCCACCGTGAAGCATGGAGGAGGTGTGATGGTGCCTTGCTGATGACACTGTCAGGTGATTTATTTAGAATTCAAGGCATACTTAACCAGCATGGCTACCACAGCATTGTGCAGCGATATGCCATCCCATCTGGTTTGCACTTAGTGGAACTATTATTTGTTTTTCAACAGGACAATGACCCAACACACCTCCAGGCTGTGTAAGGGCTAATTGACCAAGAAGGAGAGTGATGGACAATCACCTGACCTCAACATAATTGAGATGGTTTGGGATGAGTTGGACCACGGAGTGAAGGAAAAGCAGCCAACAAGTGCTTAGCATATGTGGGAACTCCTTCAAGACTGTTGGAAAAGCATTCCTCGTGTAGCTGGTTGAGAGAATGCCTATAGTGTGCAAAGCTGTCATCAAGGCAAAGTGTGGCTACTTTGAAGAATCTAAAATATATACTGTATATATATATCACTTTTTTGGTTCACTATATGATTCTATATGTGTTATTTCATAGTTATGATGTATTCACTATTATTACACAATGTATAAATTAGAACAAATAAAGAAAAACCCTTGAATGAGTAGGTGTGTACTACACATTGGAGCAGCACGCAGAGCAAGCAAAGTTCACACATTATATCATTTCATGTTATTTTTTTATTCACCTTTATTTAATTAACCAGGTAGGTCAGTTGAGAACAAGTTCTCATTTACAACTGCCAAGATAAAGCAAAGCAGTGCGACAATAACAACACAGTTACACATGGGATAAGCCAACGTACAGTCAATAACACAATAGAAAAATCTGTATACAGTGTGTGCAAATTAAGTAAGGAGGTAAGCCAATAAATAGGCCAATAGTGGCGAAGTAATTACAATTTAGCAATTTACACTGGAGTGATATACAGTTGAAGTTGGAAGTTTACATACACTTTAGCCAAATACATTTAAACTCAGATTTTCACAATTCGTGACATTTAATCCTAGTAAAAAATTCCCTCTATTAGGTCAGTTAGGATCACCACTTTATTTTAAGAATGTGAAATGGCAGAATAATAGTAGAGATAATGATTTATTTCAGCTTTTATTTCTTTCATCACATTTCCAGTGGGTCAGAATGTTACATACACTCAATTAGTATTTGGTAGCATTGCCTTTAAATTGTTTAACTTGGGTCAAACGTTTCGGGGAGCCATCCACAAGCTTCCCACAATAAGTTGGGTGAATTTTGGCCCATTTCTCCTGACAGAGCTGGTGTAACTGAGTCAGGTTTGTAGGCCTCCTTGCTCGCACACACTTTTTCAGTTCTGCCCACAAATTAGAGGTCGACCGATTAATCGAAATGGCCGATTACTTAGGGCCGATTTCAAGTTTTCATAACAATCGTAAATCTGTATTTTTGGATGCCGATTTTGCCCCATTTTTTTACAACTTTATTTAACGAGGCAAGTCAGTTCAGAACACATGCTTATTTTCAGTGACGGCCTAGGAACAGTGGGTTAACTGCCTTGTTCAGGGGCAGAAGGACAGATTTTTACCTTGTCAGCTCAGGGATTTTACTCTCTTCTCCAACACTTTGTATTTGCATTATTTCAACCAAATTGATCATGTTTCATTTTTTACTTGCGGCTAAATTGATTTTATTGATGTATTAAGTTAAAATAAGTGTTCATTCAGTATTGTTCTGTCGACCTCTACCACAAATGTTCTATAGGACTGTCAGGGCTTTGTGATGGCCACTTCAATACCTTGACTTTGTTGTCCTCAAGCCATTTTGCCACAACTTTGGAAGTATGCTTGGGGTCAATGTCCATTTGGAAGACTCATTTGCAACCAAGCTTTAACTTCCTGACTGATGTCTTGAGATGTTGCTTCAACATATCCACATAATTTCCCCCCCTCATGATGCCATGTATTTTGTGAAGTGCACCAGTCCCTCCTGCAGCAAAGCAACCCCACAACATGATGCTACCACCCCCGTGCTTCACTGTTGGGATGGTGTTCTTTGGCTTGCAAGCCTCCCCCTTTTTCCTCCAAACATAAAGATGGCCATTATGGCCAAACAGTTCTATTTTTTCTCAAAAATTGTACAATCTTTGTCCCCATGTGCAGTTGCAAACCGTATTCTGGCTTTATTATGGAAGGTTTTGGAGCAGTGGCTTCTTTCTTGCTGAGCGGACTTTCAGGTTATGTATATGTAGGACTTGTTTTTCTGTGGATATAGATACTTTTTTACCCGTTTTTACCCGTAGCATCGTCACAGGGTCCTTTGCTGTTATTCTGAGATAGATTTCCACTTTTTGCACCAAAGTACATTCATCTCTAGGAGACAGAACGCGTCTCCTTCCTGAGCGGAATGACAGCTGCGTGTTCCCATGGTGTTTATACATGCGTACTATTGTTTGTACAGATGAACGTGGTATCTTCAGGCGTTTGGAAATTGCTCCCAAGGATGAACCAGACTTGTGGTCTACAATTTTGTTGGAGGTTTTGACTGATTTATTTAGATTGTCCCATGATGTCAAGCAAAGAGGCACTGAGTTTGAAGGTAGGCCTTGAAATACATCCACAGGTACACCTCCAATTGACTTAAATGATGTCAATTAGCCTATCAGAAGCTTAAAGCCATGACATAATTTTCTGGAATTTTCCAAGCTGTTTAAAGGCACAATCAACTTAGTGTATGTAAACTTCTGTCCCACTGGAATTGTGATACAGTGAATTATAAGTGAAGTAATCTGTCTGTAAACAATTGTTTGAAAAATTACTTTTGTCATGCACAAAGTAGATGTCCTAACCGACTTGCCAAAACTATAGTTTGTTAACAATACATTTGTGGAGTGGTTGAAAAACTTGTTTTAATGACTCCAACCTAAGTGTATGCAAACTTCCGACTTCAACTGTATGTGAAGATGAGGATGTGCAAGTACAATTACTGGTGTGCAAAAGAGCAGCGATCCGTACAGCTGCAGCGATCCGTAAGCTGCTATGACAGCTGACGCTTAAAGTTCGTGAGGGAGAAGTATCCAACTTCAGTGATTTTTGCAATTCGTTCCAGTCATTGGCAGCAGAGAACTGGAAGGAAAAGCGGCGAAAGGAGGTATTGGCTTTGGGAATGACCAGTGAAATATACCTGCTGGAGCACGTGCTACGGGTGGGTGTTGCTATGGTGACCAGTGAGCTGAGATAAGGTGGAGCTTTACCTAGCAAAGACTTATAGATGACCTGGAGCCAGTGGGTTTGGCGACGAATATGCAGCTTGGACCAGCCAACGAGAGCATACAGGTCGCAGTGGTGGGTAGTATATGGGGCTTTGGTGACAAAACGCATGGCACAGTGATAGACTGCATCCAATTTGCTGAGTAGAGTGTTGTAGGCTATTTTGTAAATTACATCGCCAAAGTCGGGGATAGGTAGGATAGTCCGTTTTACGACCAAGAGCACATGCCAATCTAAGTAGGCTTTGCAATTGTAAATTTGCTGTCGTCACGCAGTCTCCGAGTGTCGCTTTGAGACAGGCATGCTTGCAGCTTTCAGCAAAGAAAATGGTGTCTCTAGCCCAAACAGTTTTAAGAAATGACTAATATTACCAGAGATACTTCCTGCACGATGTCGCACATACATTTTATATAATTTCCCAAACCATGTCGCAATCGTTTAAAACTAATCCAGTGTCGCAAATTTTTGGTTTGATAAACATCGTTGTTCAGTCATGTTACCTAGTGTCGTGGAAATTTCCTGTATTATTAAATAAGGACAGTTACAAACCACACACCAGTCAGGGTTATACAAACTTCATATTTTAATTAAATGAGCTTCACCATAGCCCTGTGACTCTCAGATCAATTCAGTGTCTATAAATTAATTATCTGAGAGTGTTTACAAAATGGCAACTGTCACGAGTCCGACCGAGGGTGTTTCCCCTTCCCGGGCGGTTGGCGCTCGGCGGTCGTCGTCACCGGCCTATTAGCTGCCACTGATTGTTTTTCCTCTCCCTCCTTGTATGTTTAGTGGTAGCACCTGTTCATGATTTAATCAGCTAATTAGTTTGTCTTTATTAGACAGCCGGCCCGCCTGGTTGTTGTGCGGGATTATTGCAGTGTAACCTTCGGCTCTGTTGTTAGAAGTACGTGTTAGTGCCTGGTCGTTACGTTTTCTGTTGTACATTCTCATTCCCTGTGTTTGGGGCCGTTACTATTGTGAGCACCCTGGGATGCGTTGGCGCTATTAAAGACGCACAGCTTTGCACTCACTGTCTCCTGCGTTTGACTCCACACACCTACGACACCTGAAGTGTTACAGAATCCCGCACCCATCAAATCGAATGGAGTCAGCAGGAGCAGCAGCCAACCCTCTCCCATCGATGGAGGAACGGGTTCTCCACCACACCACCATTCTCCATCGGATCGGATCCGCGATGGATCAAGTGATGGAGAGAATGGACCGATGGGAGAGGAGTGGTCTCCTCTCTCCACCTTCGGCACCCCGACTCCGGTCTCCCCATCACTCGACTCCAGCACCCTTCGTCTGACGCTACCGAGGGCTTATGATGGAGCGGCGGGGTGCCAGGGGTTTCTGCTTCAGCTGGAGCTATACCTGGCCACCGTTAGACCCCCTCCCTCAGGAGCGGAGAGGGTGAGTGTCCTCATCTCCTGCCTCACGGGTCGTGCTCTGGAGTGGGCGAACGCAGTCTGGAATGGCCCAGACTCAGCGCGGGAGCACTACCCAGAGTTTTCCTGCCGCTTCCGTGCCGTATTTGATCACCCTATAGACGGCCGAGCGGTGGGAGAACGACTTTTTCATCTCAGGCAGGAGAGGAGGAGCGCCCAGGATTACGCGCTGGAGTTCCGGACCTTGGCAGCCGGATCTGGGTGGAACGACAGGGCCCTTATGGACCACTACAGGTGTGGTCTCCGAGAGGGCGTCCGCCGGGAGTTAGCGTGTCGGGACACCACTCTGTCACTGGATCAGCTGATTGACATGTCCATTCGACTGGACAATCTGCTGGCTGCCCGGAGCGTTCAGAGAGGGTCCTGTGCGTTCCACCACCCGGTCCCTCCGCTCCCATTCCGATGGAGTTGGGAGGGGCTGCGCCGAGGGTACCGGAGGAGGGAGGCCTTCCCTGCACCAACTGTGGTCGGAGAGGACACACGTCTGATCGGTGCTGGGGGTCCGTCTGGGAGTAGAGATGGCAGGCGGAACGCTTCTCGGTCACCCCAGGTGAGTCAGCATCAGACTCACCCAGAATCCCTTGTTGGCCATATGTTTGTCTTAATCTCTTTCCTTCACTTTTTCCCTCTTCCCAGCATAGGGCGCTAGTCGATTCAGGCGCAGCTGGGAACTTTATGGATCGCGGACTCGCCCTTAAGTTAGGGGTTCCGCTGGTGCCGATAGATTCTCCTTTCCCCGTGCACTCCCTAGATAGCCGGCCATTAGGGTCAGGGATGGTCGGGGAGACCACGGTCCCACTGGACATGGTGACGCAGGGGAATCATAGGGAGCGTATCAGTTTTTTATTATTGATTCGCCTGCGTTTCCAGTGGTGCTGGGGACTCCCTGGCTGGCCCGGCACAATCCTAAAATTTCGTGGAGACAAGGGGTTCTCCAGGGGTGGTCAGAGGAGTGTTCTGGAAGGTGTTTGGGAGTTTCCATCGGTGCCACGTCGGTGGAGAGTCCAGACCAGGGTTCCACGGTGTGCATTCCCCGAGTATGCCGATTTGGCAATCGCTTTCAGTAAAGTGAAAGCGACTAAATTACCACCTTATAGACCGGGGAAGGGATTGTACGATAGATCTCCAGGTAGACGCTGCGCTTCCCAAGAGTCATGTGTACCCGCTGTCCCAGGAGGAGACGTTGGCAATGGAGACATATGTCACGGAGTCGCTGGGACAGGGTACATTCGGCCCTCCATTTCACCCGTCTCCTCGAGTTTCTTTTTTGTGAGGAAAAAGGAGGGAGGTTTGCGTCCGTGTATCGATTATAGAGGTCTAAACGCCATCACAGTGGGGTATAGTTACCCTCTACCTCTCATCGCTACGGCGGTGGAATCGTTCCACGGAGCGCAGTTCTTCACAAAACTGGATCTCAGGAGCGCGTATAGTCTGGTGCGTATTCGGAAGGGAGACGAGTGGAAAACCGCATTTAGTACTACATCCGGCCACTATGAGTACCTCGTCATGCCGTATGGGTTAAAGAATGCTCCAGCCGTTTTCCAATCCTTTGTAGACGAGATTCTCAGGGACCTGTGCGGTCAGGGGTGGTTGTTTATATCGATGACATTCTGATCTACTCGGCCACTCACACCGCGCATGTGTCTCTGGTGCGCAAAGTGCTTGGAAGACTGCTGGAGCATGACCTATACGTCAAGGCTGAGAAATGCGTGTTCTCTAAACGAGCCGTCTCTTTTCTGGGATATCGCATTTCCACCTCGGGGTGGTGATGGAGGGTGAACGCATTAGGGCCGTGCGTAATTGGCCGACTCCAACCACGGTAAA
Organism: Oncorhynchus keta; assembly: GCF_023373465.1. Classification (NCBI taxonomy): domain Eukaryota; kingdom Metazoa; phylum Chordata; class Actinopteri; order Salmoniformes; family Salmonidae; genus Oncorhynchus; species Oncorhynchus keta. Next base: position 20,410,693 of record NC_068427.1, on the reverse strand, counting down.
GGAGGTGCAGCGGTTTTGGGTTTTGCCAACTACTACCGGAGGTTTATCCGGGGTTTTGGCCAGATAGCGGCTCCCATTACCTCACTGCTGGGGGGCCCGGTGCGATTGCAGTGGTCAGCACAGGCGGACAGGGCATTCAACAAGTTGAAGGCGCTGTTCACTGAGGCGCCCGTGTTGGCGCATCCGGATCCCTCTCTAGCATTCATAGTGGAGGTGGACGCGTCCGAGGCTGGGGTGGGTGCCGTGCTATCACAGCGCTCGGGTACGCCACCAAAACTCCGCCCCTGCGCTTTCTTCTCAAGGAAGCTCAGCCCAGCGGAGCGTAACTATGATGTGGGGACCGGGAGTTGCTAGCGGTGGTTAGAGCTCTGAAGGTGTGGAGACACTGGCTTGAGGGGGCTAAGCACCCTTTTCTCATCTGGACCGACCACCAGAATCTGGAGTACATTCGGGCTGCAAGGAGACTTAACCCACGTCAGGCAAGGTGGGCCATGTTCTTCACCCGGTTCCGGTTTACTTTGTCTTATAGACCGGGCTCCCAGAACGTGAGGGCTGACGCACTGTCCCGCCTTTACGACACCGAGGATGGGTCCACCGAACCTACTCCCATCCTTCCCGCCTCTAAGCTGGTAGCCCCAGTGGTATGGGAGGTGGACTCGGACATCGAGCGGGCGTTACGGGCTGAACCCGCGCCTCCTCAGTGTCCAGCGGGGCGAAGGTACGTGCCGCTTGATGTTCGGGACAAGCTGATTCGGTGGGCTCACGTCCTACCCTCCTCGGGTCACCCTGGGGTGACGAGGACAGTGGGGAGCCTTCAGGGGAGGTATTGGTGGCCTACGTTGGTTAAGGACGTTAAGGGTTATGTCTCCTCTTGCTCAGTGTGCGCTCAGAGTAAGGCTCCTAGGCACCTTCCTAGAGGAAGCTACAACCCCTCCCCGTTCCACAGCGGCCATGGTCACATCTGTCCATAGATTTCCTGACCGATCTTCCGCCGTCTCAGGGAACACCGCGGTTCTAGTGATTGTGGATCGGTTTTCTAAGTCCTGCCGTCTCCTCCCGTTGCCCGGTATCCCTACAGCCCTGCAGACTGCGGAGGCATTATTTACCCATGTCTTTCGGCACTACGGGGTGCCGGAGGACATCGTTTCTGATCGGGGCCCCCAATTCACGTCTCGGGTATGGAGAGCGTTCATGGAACGTTTGGGGTCTCTGTCAGCCTGACCTCGGTTATCACCCCGAGAGTAATGGGCAGGTGGAGAGATTGAACCAGGAGGTGGGTAGGTTTCTGCGGTCGTATTGCCAGGATCGGCCAGGGAGTGGGCACGATACATTCCCTGGGCTGAAATGGCTCAGAACTCACTACGCCACTCCTCTACTAACGTGTCCCCTTTTCAGTGTGTGTTGGGATACCAGCCGGTCCTGGCACCATGGCATCCGAGCCAGACCGAGGCTCCTGCGGTGGAGGAATGGGTACAGCGCTCCAAGGAGACCTGGAGGGCCGTCCAGGAGTCTCTACGACAAGCGAGTGGACGGCAGAAGAGGAGTGCTGACCGCCACCGCAGTGAGGCCCCCGTGTTTGTACCGGGGGACAGGGTCTGGCTCTCGACCCGAAACCTACCTCTCCGCTTGCCCTGCCGGAAGCTGGGTCCGCAGTGTGTAGGGCCCTTTAAAGTCCTGAGGAGAATAAGCGAGGTGTGTTATCGATTACAACTCCCTTCCTATTATCGAATTAACCCCTCGTTTCATGTGTCTCTCCTCAGGCCGGTGGTAGCTGGTCCCCTGCAGGACAGTGAGGTACCGGAGGTCCCTCCCCCCTCTGGACATCGAGGGGACCCCGGCGTACACGATCCGGGCCATTCTGGACTCAAGACGCCGGGTGAGGGGCCTGCAGTACCTCGTGGACTGGGAGGGGTACGGTCCGGAGGAGAGGTGCTGGGTACCGGTGAGGGACATCTTGGATCCATCCATGTTGAGGGATTTCCATCGCCTCCATCCGGATCGCCCTGCACCTCGTCCTCCGGGCGACCTCGAGGCCGGTGTCGGCGCGCTGCGGGAGCCGCGCGTCAGGAGGGGGTACTGTCACGAGTCCGACCGAGGGTGTTTCCCCTTCCCGGGCGGTTGGCGCTCGGCGGTCGTCGTCACCGGCCTATTAGCTGCCACTGATTGTTTTTCCTCTCCCTCCTTGTATGTTTAGTGGTAGCACCTGTTCATGATTTAATCAGCTAATTAGTTTGTCTTTATTAGACAGCCGGCCCGCCTGGTTGTTGTGCGGGATTATTGCAGTGTAACCTTCGGCTCTGTTGTTAGAAGTACGTGTTAGTGCCTGGTCGTTACGTTTTCTGTTGTACATTCTCATTCCCTGTGTTTGGGGCCGTTACTATTGTGAGCACCCTGGGATGCGTTGGCGCTATTAAAGACGCACAGCTTTGCACTCACTGTCTCCTGCGTTTGACTCCACACACCTACGACACCTGAAGTGTTACAGCAACTGAGATCTTTTATAACAAAGATTCACCCCTCTCAACTCACAATGACGAACCACAGATCTTAGGAACTTCACAAAGTGCCTTTTACTTGAAAGAGGAGTATCCCATAGCCAGATAGCATTAGCTATAAATTATTGTTCAGTTTGGTCTCCTAAACCAAGATTGTAATCTCGTTCCTGGTACTTCTTAGTACCAAAACATTACCTCATCCAATGGCATATATCAATTGTCAATTCTAGATACTCCCATCTCAAATACACCCCCTCCCGGATAAACTCACAAAGGGGAGTGACTGGCACACAGACATTGTGGAGCCCTTCACATGGTTTAACAGATACATTGGAAGTCACTGTTCAATTCTGACTTCTCCCTTTCTGATATTCTGCATATTACCAGACAGATAAAAGACAAGCCTGACCTCTCCCCTCTCTGGGCCCCAAGTGACTTTTCCCTGGAGAAGAAAGAGGAAAATGCAACTGCCAACAGTATTAACCAAAAGAAGACATTCTAATGACAAATATCTCACATAAGCATTATTATGTAAATAAAACATCTTATTTATCAATGTTACCTAACTAATTCTGATTCATCCCCAACATTAGCTAGCTAAAAACCTGTTAACTTGACAGTAGTTCTGCTACTCATGAAATGTGCCCCAAAAGGTAGGAGAGCATAACATTTCTACACCATAATTTTAGTCTAACCAATCCCCAAACGGAGATTCAGTCAAATTAAAAAGTTATAGATTTATCAAGACCAGTCCCCATGCTTGTCTCAGAGCAGCGCGAAAAGGTCCTAAAATAGTTGTAGGCTTTTGCTTCAAATCCTATTGCTTCAAACTTCAATATGCTCTTTAAATAAATAAGACCCACACCACTTTTATCAACATATTACTCAACACTAGTGAGACTCATGTCGACTACGGTAGTCCTACAGTATATCAAAAAACATGATGTGACTCTCCGCCAATAATTACATATAGAGGACTGGAGGATTCTAAATAAAAACCCAAAGCCGCCTCATGGGTCTCCCAGTGGCGGCAGGCACGGGTATCTGTAGCAACACATGTTGCATTGCGATGCGGTGACTTAGACAGCTGCACCACTGGGGAGGGCCCATCCACAAAGTACAAAAATGCAGAGACATTTTGGTAAAGGTATACTGGCCTACTAATAGCCCATAATGGGCTATTGTAATACTATACATGGTGTTCAGGTCAGGATAACCAAAACATTTCTTTATTAAAGACTATCAGAAAGAATGTTGGTACTTATTTATTTTTGATCCAAAGCCATGAATGAGAGAGAGAATAAAGTAGATGGCAAACACCAGTCAGCAGTCCCAGGACAGATAAAACGATAATCGGTGAATCCTTCCTTCCTCATGGAACTTTTTGAAGGGGAGCTGAATATTCAAGGTGATGTTTGTATATAGATATATATTATTTAAGAATGATAGGTATTAATTCTAGGCATTTACATGTATGTTTTTTTAAATGAAGGCTATTTATACAATGAACCATTGTTTTTATTCATACTGTTTGTAAACAATAGCTTCGGCCCTCTTAGGGTCTACTTGACCCGCTTATTGATTAGAAAGTATGATTAGAAACCGAGGCCAACTATATTCAATCTGTGATTAGAAACGATAATTAGAAGCTATGACAAAACTATGATAATAAACTATAAACAACTATGAAGACAGGACTGTGTGTGCGTGAATTATGATCTATTATTTAAGTGTGGAATATTACTCTCTCTCTCTCTCTCTCTCTTTCTCTCTCTCTCTCTCTCTCTCAAAAGATAGGACATTGACTCCTGAGTGTTGAACGTATGCCCACTCTACAGCAACCCTGGTTGTTATATGACCCTGAGGGTAATCTACGAATATTGGAACATCTAGAAAAAAAGGGGCACATGTGCTCTTAAATGACCACTCAGAGCATGGTACCTCTATATTTTTGTTCCTAGGTTTATGACTTCTATAACGTGTTTCCAAGAGGCGGTGCTAAGGCATATGCATTGATAGGTCTTAGATTTTATAGCCAGAGTATCTGTAAAACACATTGTGACAACTATTGAAGATGCAAAAAGGGGTTTTCAGAAATACATTTGGTTTGCAGATATGTATTATTATAAAAAATAATATATGCCAACGATGCTGCATGATTATAGCTGGTTTACTAATGCGTTAGTTTTATTGGCTGTGTTGACTATACTGTTACTTTAGCTAATATGGTGACAACAATGTAGGCTATGTGTAGCTGTTAAAATATGGTTTGAGTTTATTTTTTACTTTCGTTTATTTAGTAAATATTTTTCTTAACTCTTATTTTTCTTAAAACTGCGCTGTTGGTTAAGGGCTTGTAAGTAAGCATTTCACGGTAAGGTCTACACCTGTTGTATTCGGTACATGTGACAAATAAACATTTGATTTGATGTAGTAGCCTTAACCTATCTATGTTACATTTAACTGGGTGAATGGAATATGAATGACAGTCATCCAATATGCTGTAATAGAAATAAGGCCATGCTCATTTGTTTTCCATCCTCTTAAACGGCACCGAACGTCACTGGTATCAGCTGACCACATCATGGCAATCTGGTGCTCCAAGCCACAGTCAATGACCTTACACGCAACCATTGGTGGATGCAAGCAACGTCTGAGCAGGGGCACACCACCAAAACCTCTGCACAGTTGAGTAATTTTCTACACCCATTCAGGGTGCTTCTCTGTTCCATGCTTTGTTATAACAAATACTTTATTTATCCTGTCTATACCGATAAGGGTCTTAGACTGTTCATTCCATATTTTGCACTTTTTTCAGTTACTTGCCCTAGCTTGTAGACTACTCTAACGATACAATACAATATACTTTATTGTCCATTTACATGACAATTAATTTTGTAAAGTCAGCATACAAATACACAAAAGATACAGTAAGATACAAAATACACAGTTTTTTTTCCTCTTCAATCTACACACAATACCCCATAATGACAAAGCAAAAACACTTTTTTAGACATTTTTTGCCTGGTCCATATCATAGAGGTCTTGAAGCCCCGCAGAGCTTGGATCCCATGTTTACAGTCCTCCTTGGCCCTTGACAGCCCACCATAGAAAATCAGCATACTCTCTATATGACAGGTGTAGTAATTGGAGAGTATCTGGGTATTGACATTCAGTTGTCTCAGTCTGCGCAGTGGGTAGATTCGTTGTTGACGTTTTGAGCCCTTTACATTTTAGTCATTTAGCATACGCTCTTATCCAGAGTGACTTAGAGTAGTGAGTGCATACATTTTCATTCGTACTGGGCCCCCGTGGGAATCGAACCCACAACCCTAGCATTGCAAGCCACAAAGGACCATTAAAAGAGAATGTGCTGCCCTTGATGGTTCCCAGATACTTATAACTCCCCAGTCGCTCTGTTCACCACACAGGACTGAGTGTCTTACTGGGTCTGCCTCTCCTCTGGAAATCAATAGGCAGGTTTCCATTGACCCAGGTGTATTCTACAAAAGCAATGTCGCAAAAAATCATTGCAACATGTGTAATGGAAACAGCAGATGTAGGAGACATTTTATAAAGATCAAAATTATTTTTATCCGTTCGCCAGGGGTGGATTTTTCCTTTTCAAATGTTCTTTATTGCAACAAAGGTTGATGTAAACAGTGTTTTTCAAATACATTATGATTGCCAGATGGTACACAAGGTTTCACCATCAAATTGTTTCACATCATCGAGGACTTCTTGAGTGCATGTTACTCCATGGAACGGGTCGTGGTGATAAGCGGTGGTGTAAAGTACTTAAGTAAAAATAGTTGATAGTACTTCTTAAGTAGTTTTTTGGGGTATCTGTACTTTACATTACTATTTATATTTTTGACAACTTTTACTTCACTACATTCATAAAGTAATGTACTTTTTACTCCATACATTTTCCCTGATACTAAAAGTACTTATTACGTTTTGAATGCTTAGCAGGACAGGAAAATGGTCTAATTCTCACACTTATCAAGAGAACATCTCTGGTCATCCCTACTGCCTCTGATCTGGCGGACTCACAAAATATGTGCTTCATTTGTAAATGATGTCTGACTATGTGTAAATTTAAAAAACAAGAAAATTGTGCTTCTGGTTTGCTTAATATAAAGAATTTGAAATGATTTATACTTTTACTTTTGATACTTAAGTATATTTAAAACCAAATATTATTTTTTTTACCTTGTTTTAACTAGTTAAGAACATATTTTTATTTACAATGACAGCCTATCCTGGCCAAACCCTAACCTGGACGATGCTGAGCCAATTGTGTGCCGCCCATGGGACTGCCAATCACAGCCAGTTGTGATACAGCCTGGAATTGAACTGTCTGTAGTGACACCTTTAGCCTTAGACCACTGCGCGATTCAGGAGCCCACTTGAGGATAATAAAAACACTTGAACCACATTTTTATTCGACATTCTAGATTTTTTCAAAAATGTTTTTATTTTATATGTGGCATCTATGGACAAAGGTCTCTCAACACACAATATACCTAGTACTAGTACCTTTAAACAACATGAACCAATAAATATTCACGTGAGTGTGGTCTGGCATATGAATCAGTCAAGGATATTCGTATTGTAACAAACTTTGTATAGTGGTTGCAACCACTGTCAAGACTCAACATATGCAAGAACATTCATATTGGCCACATGGTGGCGCTATAACGGACATGTTTATATTTCTTTGTCTGTTTGACTCAATTTGGCACATGCTCAGGGATACTGTATTAGTCTAGCTAACCCACTTGGGTGAATGATGCGTCTTGCCATAGAGATCCGCCATTTACAAAATTGTGGGGGATGACATGCTTACTGTTGCCTTGTTTAGTGTTGTTTCGTGCATGGTGGCCGCTGTTTAAAATGAGCCATTACTGGTGGTGATGTGAATGAGTGGTCCCTGTGGCAAGCAATTCAGCTGTCACATTCTGGGTCAGTTAAACTGGCCATCAAAAGAAAAAGAGCTAGCTATGAAGTCAATAAAACATTGAATAGATCTTCAGCCAAACAGAATGAGATTTCAAGAGTTTTCTGAATATCACTACTACACAGAGGGCAGTCATGTGTTACGCAAGACTCTCATATTTACAGAATAACACTTGATAATTGAGACGTAGCGGAATGAGGAGCGGTTGGCTAGAATAGTTCAGAAGATGAATAATTCAAACCTATCCATGACTGTCGTCATCCAATCTTGTACATTAATAGACGCTCTCATTTCATTCTATATTTTCATATTTTAAACTTGACTCATGATGAGAAGAGCCACTCAGATGGATGCTTGTACATTGCTCTCATTGTTTTTGTTTTAACTTCCTATTATAATTTTGTTCAGTCATGTTTATTCACTGCATTGTCGGAACTAGAAGCACAAGCATTTCGCTGCACTCGCATTAACATCTGCTAACCATGTGTATGTGACAAATAAAATTTGATTTGATTTGATTTAAATAGCTTCAGTGTTTCCCTTATATTCATTTAGCCATGGCTGCCACTGAATTTGTTTTAAATAATACTACTAATAATTGTTATTTAATGCAGGAAGAAGCCCCCCACCCCACACACACTCCATTCACTCCAAGTAAACAAATAGATGAACAACTTATTATTTGTTTTTCAAGGAGGTGAATTTGAGGAGGAAATCTGAAGGAACAGATTGAGATGGATTGGCCACACCCTTTGAAAACCCCCCTCCAACATCACCAAGCAAGCTCTATCCTGGAACCCTTTAAGGTAATCGGAAGCACCTTAAGCCCACGAAACACCTGGAGGCAGGAGCTTAAAGCAGACACCAAAAGATCCGGCATGGGGTGGAATGAGATTGAAAAGACTGGTCAGAACAGACTCTGATGGACAGGAGTCGTCGAGTCCCTGGGGAGCTAGTGGCCTTCATAAGTAAGTAAATACATTTGAACTTTCACTGAGGCTTTCGAATTATGACAGTTATGCTTCGACAAGAGACCAGATTCTTGGGTTCTCCAGGGGTCCTCCGTATGCCCCTAATTACCTCTGTCTGTCAAATTACTACTGGACTTCCTCTCTGATACATTTTTGGGATTCTGGCTACCATAGAAGCTAACCAGATGAAAATGGAGGTGGTGTAATAAGGGTGTTTGCTAGACCAGATACTCCTTGGCCTACATTGGGTCCACTTTTGATATGCTGTATACCCCACAGAGATCCTATATGTATTCTATGATGTGCCAACCTTTTAAGATATTTATATACCAGCTGGGTTACCCACTTTTTGACCCAGGTTCTGGTTATAATGATGTCATTGCAACCAGTTTTGCCTGCTGGGTAGACCTCCTGCTGTGTAGATATTTGGGCTGCTTTCCTTGGCTTTTAAAGGCAGGACAGCTGTTCAGGATCTCACGCGAAGCTGGCACAGGTGTAGCAGCACCACAATCAGAAGATATTGGAGATGAGTCACTTTCACCGTATGACCGTGTGGGGACAAACAAAATGTCCCCAGTTGGTCAAATTTTTGTTTGTTTGCTATTCTCGTGGGGTCTTCTGGTTAACTGTATAACTGCTGTCCTCCCTACCCAGTGTATACCAAAAGTGAATTTTCAAATCTGAGCCAATGATAAACCTCTGATCCTTGATGTGTGGCACATGGTAAATTGATTTCAGCCATATGGCTGGAGACGTTTCATATCCACAATCACTAAGAACAGTCCAGTGATTTGACAGAACTGGCAGGTGATAGCTGAGTTAAAATTGATGCTGATGCTGGTGGAATAAGGGAGGGAACTGCAGTGTGGAAATGAGTCTGACTGTTTCAATCAGTAGCGTGGGAGATCAGTGTTATAGCATGATTTAAATGTAACGGCAATTTCAACGGTTCTACAATACAGATTTTCAACGCTACGGATTGAATACAGGGGCTAAGGTTGTATTGATAAGCAGCCTACCTGGGAAAACTGTCTTTGAGCCTCTATGGCTGTGTTTGCACAGGCAGCCCAATTCTGATATTTTTTTTCAGCACTTTTGCCAATAATTGGGCAAAAGATCAGTATAGGGCTGCTATACTGATCTTTTGCCCAATTATTGGCAAAAGTGCTGAAAAAAATATGGTAGTAGGTGCCAGGCACACCGTTTTGTGTCAAGAACTGCAACGCTGCTGGGTTTTCCATGCTCAATAGTTTCCTGTGTGTATCAAGAATGGTCCACTTCCCAAAGGACATCCAGCCAACTTGACACAACTGTGGGAAGTATTGGAGTCAACATGGACCAGCATCCCTGTAGAACACTTTCAAAACCTTGCAGAGTCCATTCCCCTAAAAATTGAGGCTGTTCTAAGGGTGCAACTCAATATTAGGAAAGTGTTCCCTTATGTGTGGTATACTCAGTGTACACAACCCAGCTAGCACATTTGGTTCCTTGGAAGTTGTGGGAACGTACATTTTTGGTTACATGAAGATTTTATTTGGTCTTTGAGAATGGGAATTATAGGTTATTTTGATTTTTTTTTTTTATAACTTCCTTAAAACTTTCACTGAATGTTTCAATAAGACTTTTAAAAACACCACTAGATTAGTTTGGGTTCACTTGTTTGAACTCCAAGCACAGATAGGACACATGGAAAATGTATTTGCTTAGGCATTAATCATGAAAACAATTTTCTGTGGTCTTCTGTTTTTATCCATGGAATTAGTCCACTGCGCCACCAGGATTGAGCTAGAATGCGATGTTTTTTTAACATACAAAGCTGTTAATTGTAATGTATTAAAATGTACCCCATTTCAAAGGGAAAAAGCACTCATTAAGATCAGGTGTGGTCAATTAGTAGAAAAGGCCAACACACCTGAACACACTTAACAAGATAAGAGGACAGAGTTTTGTTGACACTGAGAATGGACCGTATGTTTTTCAATAACATTCTTTGGACATTACACATTTTTTGTGTGTTTTTTATGGAAGGTTTTCTTAATGTTCTGAGAACATGACTTTACAGTTTTTCCCAATTGTTTACACACTAAAGTTGGAACTTGAAACGCAATCACCAAAACCTGAAACTCATGTACCAAATCCCTAAACCGAGTCTGCAAAATTGCAAGCACAATTCCTGCTTTACATTCAGTTTCCAATTCTATATCACACTTTTTGCAAAACACTACACCACAGTTGTCTACATTAGGCACAACATTCAAAATTAAAATCTCTTTAGTCCCTTTGGAAAGGAACGCCAATCACAATGCCAAGGCAATACACCAATTGGTAACACCCACTCCTCACAGGTGTAAACACTAGTTGCTGAATTGTTCACTTAGAAATCAGAGCTTTAGCACTATAAAAGGCCACAGATAAACTCTCCTGCTTTGGAGGAAAATGAAAGTCAATGGTGATGCAAGAGCTAGAGGAGGAGGAGGAGGAGGAGGAGGAGGAGGATGATGATGAGGATGATGATGATGATGATGATGATTGTCTCAGATGAGATTAGGGCCACATTGGTTGACCATGTGCTCAACCATGGATTGAATATGAGGAAGGCTGGGCAGAGTTCAGCCCAACCTGTGCCGCTACATGTTGCATCTATCATTCGTACATTAAGAAATGAGAACCGGTAAGTTACCTGCCTACTCTTTATGTATGTATACTGCAGTCCAACATATCAGTGGGTCTATGTTACTCAGTGATTGTTGGCCAATGTTACAGTAATGTAATTTCATATTGAAAGAAAATAGATTATCTTAGCTTACTGTAACCAATCATATTTGTGGATCTTCTGCAGAACTGAGTGACGGCCAGGCCATGGTAGAAGACGCGGGCTGTTCACACCAGAACAGGAGACCGCTGTGAACATGGTGGTGGCAAACAATACCATTAGACTATGAGAAATCCAGACAATGAGAAATTGCAGACAACACAATATTCAATAACAGTCACCAGGCTTGTCTACATTGGCATGTTGAAGTTCGAACATTTCAGATTAAACCTACCTTATTCTGTTCTCCCCATCGACAATCATTGGTGATTAGGCAAGAGGTGAGGCTGGAGGTGAGGCTGCCAGCGCCCGATTGATGTGCATGGCAGTATAGATCAGCTCCTGGCCCCTCATCATAGATACTGGTCGGTCACACACACACACACACACACACACACACACACACACACACACACACACACACACACACACACACACACACACACACACACACACACACACACAGCAATGTTTACATTATCAATAGTGGTTATGGTGGAACCAACCTGATCGCTGCGTTCACATTTCTATTTCACTTCATGATATGTGAAGTGAAATAGAATGATAAATGCGGCAATCAGACTAGTTCAACCAGGTTATGAATTGGGAGAGAACTCAAAACTGTTTTGACCTTTGACCAGGTCAAATGTCACCAACCTGAAGAGTCCATTTATAGGCATGTTCACAGCTAGGGCATGTCTGCATGATGCTGAGGGGCCCCTTGATGGTATTCTCTATGCTCAGCTACAAACTGGACATCTCTCAAACATCTACAGGAGGCAATCCTCATACACAATGTAGTTCACTGTTTGAGTCAGACATAAATTAGCTACCACCATAGCTTCATCCATTATTTAGTTTTGCCCAAGACAATACAGAATACAAACAAACTTGCAAATTTGACTTGTAGGCTAGCCTGCCTCGCTAGCATTATCAAATGATAATGTTACATAACTAGCGGTATCTGGACAATACACAATAAAATTGCATGAGCTACGACCTAACTAAGTTGTAATGAGGTAGCTAGCTATCTTCATAGTTATCTAGCTAGGTAGTTGGCTAGCTATGCTAATGTTAGCAACATTTTTATCAAATGTCGTTAGCTAAGTTATACCAGTGAGGTCCTTATATTCCAGTATCTCTGGTTATGCTTACCACCACCGGTTATTGCCCACCAAGCTAGCATTACTGGTGCAGACTTTGGTACCGACAACCACCTATTCCACATACTAGGGTCCTTCAGGGCATACAAACCCTAGTCGGCTGTGCATTCTGCTGGAAGCATGCATTGTCGAACTAGAGCCAGAGGCATGGTCAATTCCTGTAATTAAATATAAAGCGAGACCTTCAAGCATTAAACAAACGTGATTCTGTGAAGCGCAGAAGCAATTTGTATGAACATCTTCATGTAATTCTGTCTGAAAACAAGGATGAAGAGATGTAAATGTGCATTCATTATGGTTATGATTTCTACTCTGATTAATTAGCCCTTCAGAAGATTAGGGGAATGTGTAGACTGCAAAATTGTTGGATTGTAATTTCAGATGGGTATTTGGTCAAGTACACGCTTGAACACAGCTATGTTCTCCTGTGATTGCATAACTGAATTAAATTTAAATTAAACCTAAATTCATGCATTTCACGTGTGACTTTACATATAATTGAAATAGAAAACCAAGAGTAAGTGGTGTAAAATTAAATACACAACCTTAGAACCTGTTATTTGGACATTAGCAAACAGAAATGGCACTATGAGTCACACAGGAATGACACTTTACATAGTGGCATTTCTGTTAACACCAAACGCAGATGACTCCTTAAGGACATAGGACTCTTTGATCAAAGGGTTTTCAATCTGCCGCTTCCTTGCACTCCAGGAACATCATCTACCTCCAACCTCTTGACCCGTTTCAGCTCTCAGAATGGAGAGAGTGTTCTTTGAAGGACCTTTGTAATAGGTGAGGGCGAGGAAAGGGGAGGGCCATCGACAAAATTATCTAGACGTCCACACTGTTTCCTGAAAGGCCAGAGACAGAAATAGATGAGAGAGAGAGTGTGGTGGAAACTGCGCTGCACTACCTAACCTCGTGCCAAATGTATAGCCATATTAGTGACACATATTTCCCTCAGATCACACAGACCCACAAAGAATTCAAAAACAAACCCAATTTTGATAAACTCCCATATCGATTGGGTGAAATACCACAGTGTGCCATCACAGCATCAAGATTTGTGACCTGTTGCCACAACCAGTGAAGAATAAACGCCATTGTAAATACAACCCATATTTATGTTAATTTATTTTCCCTTTTTTAACTTTTTGCACATAGTAGGATATTTCAAATGTCTTTATTCTTTTGGAACTTCGTGAGTGTAATGTTTACTGTTCATTTTGTATTGTTATCTATTTCACTTGCTTTGGCAATGTAAACATATGTTTCCCATGTCGAGAGAGAGAGAGAGAGAGAGAGACTGCTCATCAAATGAGCACAGATTTTTACTGGAAAATAGCAAATCCTGTGTGTTAGATGTTTCAGAGGGATTTTCTGCAGTTGGATAACCTCTTCCAGGGATTGTATTTAGTGCCGGGTAACATCCCCCTCCATCCCATCTCACTAACCAAACATTCTGAAAATCCAACTCTTAGTCACTCAAGGGTCAGATGTTTTCTGTTGGATTATATTTACATCTTAATCGTTTAGCAGATGCTCTTTTATCCAGAGAAATTTACAGTAGAGAGTGCATCCATTTTTTTCATACTGGTTACCTGTGGGAATTGAATCCACAAACCTGGCATTGCAAGCTCCGTTCTCTACCAACTGAGCCACATGGGATCATTCTACTTAGAGCATTAGGTAGGAGTTTCAGAGTTTGGAACACAAGTACTGGCATCATACACACATTTTACATTCCTGTCTCTATTAGTCATTGTTCAGTACTTTAAAACACCCAAAAGGTCACCATGGTTTAAAGGCCACCTGTTCCTACTTATAACAGCTGCCAAATGTGCAGAGGAAGCAGAAATGATTTGGGACATATCATATATATTTGTAGCATATATCTAGCATCTAACACATCCACACAAACACACACATTTATCTCAAATGACACTCCAACATTTGTTATGCATGTACATTTGAATACAAAATCCATGCTGAAACAACAATGAACTGACATGATGTAATCTCTCTAATTATGTCTAATCTGAACAATCACATTGCTGCAGGGATTACAGCATAATCCCAATCCACTGCATCCTGATAACCCACAGGCCCAGTGGTGTTAGGAGATGTTCCATTTGTCTGAGTTATCCTTGTTGGTCCAGTGATAATTATGGTGATTGAACTCAGTGTCCGCATCACTATCAAGCTGCGACTGGCTAGAGCTCCACTAAATTTGTTGCTTCAGCTGCGTTCAAGCTTCCACAGGCACATCTGCCCAGAGAGGATGCTCACACACTGAATACACACACCAATTTGTCAAAAGCAGATTTCTAGGTTCCCGTGACAACCACAGAGACAGGTAATTACAATCAACATGGACTTTGAGCGGTTCTGGACCGGTTCCGACATACATTTTGCTGTACAAAGCTCTCTGTGAACATCACAGGGGTTCAGTGCCTTATATTGCCAGAAAGACCCATCTGTCTGCTCTCCGCTACCACTCTGTCAGTGGAGCTGACTTGAAGTGTCAGGTTTCACACCCTACATTTGCATAGGGAGTGACGTGTAACATTATCTGGCCTATCCAGACAAATAATCGATTTGCGCTCCCTCGGATCGATGGAGCCCAGCCTATGAGATGGCATATGAAAGGGGGCAGTCTAGTGACTTCAGCAATCATGGCCACATGTTGTTGTGATGTTCTCAGCCAAATTTAGAGTGCTCAACATGAAAAAACACTCAATACTATACTTACAGGTCAAACGGGTGCATACTTTGAAAGAGTATGGTCTATGAATTGTAATGGAGGAAGCAACTTAAAAACCTCTTAGATGTAAAGTCCCCTGTTTATGGTTCCATCTGACATTTTCAATATAAATAGATCTGTGGACACAGTAGTATATTTGAGCCTGTGTGACTTAAGATTTGAAATCTGAAACCACTTGAAGCTGGGATGTCCCTCCAACCATTTAATTCACTCTTCTGAGGGTTCAGCCAGGAGTTGATGGACACTATGTCACTGCCACTGACAAAGTACATCCCTGCAATCATTACATCGTAGCACAGCAGGAAAGAGTGGTTTCATCACTGTAGCCCATTCAGAGATCAATTTATAGCCATTAATCTAACATAATTCATAGATTTTAAACAAATAACACTTTCTGTTTGTCATAGACGGACAAGAGTAATATCAAAACAAATTTTACTTGTCAGATGCCCCGAATACAACAAGTGTAGACCTTACTGTGAAATGCTTACTTACAAGCCCTTTTAACCAACAATGCAGTTCAAGAAATAGAGTTAAGAAAATATTTTCTAACTGACGGTGAGTTCAATTTTTTTTATTGAACCTTTATTGAACCATTTATTTATTGAAGGGCTCATTGAGATTAAAATCTATTTTCAAGAGTGCCCTGGCCAAGATAGGCAGCACCAAGTCATTAATCAAATCAAATTGATTTATATAGCCCTTCGTACATCAGCTGATATCTCAAAGTGCTGTACAGAAACCCAGCCTAAAACCCCAAACAGCAAGCAATGCAGGTGTAGTAGCACGGTGGCTAGGAAAAAACCCCTAAAAAGGCCAAAACCTATTACATATTACATTTCTGAACAATAAAAATGCACAAATGAAAAGGTAGTAAACCCAAAATGGCTTTGTAAATAAATGTATACCAGTGACTGAGCCTACGAGTGACAGAGAAGGCAGCCAACCCTTGTATACAAAGTGCAGTGGTGCGTAAAGGTTTTGTATATAAAAGTATTCCAGTGCCTGAGCCTACGAGTGACTAGAGAAGACCAGCCAACCCTGGTATACAAAGTGCAGTGGTGCGTAAAGGTTTTGCAGTTTAAAATAAACTCAAAGTGCCATGGTAAAGAGTGTCAATTGATCTCAAAGATTGAGCGGAAGCATTCATATATAAAATATCTCCATAGTCTAGTAAAGGCATAAATGACACTAGCCTCCTTCTGGCTTCAAAAGAAAAACAGGCCTTATTCCTAAAATAAAATCCCAATTTCAGCTTCAAAAGTTGTTGAATATGCAATTTAAAAGAGAGGCCTTCGTCAATTAAAATTTCAAGATATTTATATGAGGTTACAACTTCAATCTCCTTGCCCTGACAGGTGAAAGGTTCAGAGGTCTATTTCTTGCATTAGAAAACACCATTTGTTTAGTTTTGTCAGTATTGAGGATAAGCTTCAATTGACACAAGGTACGTTGAACAGTATAAAAAGCAGTTTGCATGTCCTGGAAAGATTTTGTAAGAGACGAGGCACAACAGTAAATAACAGTATCATCAGCATAAAAATGAAGTTGTGCATTTTGGACATTTTTGTCTAAATCATTTATATAAATAGTGAATAAGAGAGGGCCAATTACAGAGCCTTGGGGCACACCATTCAAGACAGACAATTTAACAGACATAAGCCCATCAAATTGAGTGCACTGAGTTCTATCACACAGATAGTTAGCAAATCATGCAACTGCATGCTCCGAAAGACCTACACTCGACAATCTCTAGTATAGCATAATTAACTGTATCAAAAGCCTTAGAGAGATCAATAAAAAGTGAGACACAGTGCTGTTTTTTGTTAATGGCTTCAGTGATATCATTTATAACCTTCATGTCCTGAAGCCCGATTGGTACATTGATAAAATAGTTAGTAAATAAAAACTATTTTAGCTGTTCACTTACAAGGGTTTCAAGTATTTTCACCAGGGGTGACAGCTTTGAGATTGGCCTATAATTATTTACAAGAGTTTGATCACTCCCTTTTAAAGTGGTAGAACAAATGCTAATTTCCAGATCTTTGGAATTTCATTACATTCCAGGGTTAGATTGAACAGAGATGTAAATGGTTCAGCTATGAAATCAGCTGCCAGATTTAAAAAGCAGGGATCCAAAAGATCAGGACCTGCAGGCTCTCTCTGATCTAAGGGTTTCAGGGCTTCATGTACCACCTGCACTGAGAATGGCAAAAAGCTACAAGTTTGACCAGCTCTCACTGGTTTATCCACACAGGGTTGTACAGAGATAGAGGACACTGAATCAAACAGCCTAGCAGATGATACAAAGTGCTCATTGAAACAATTCAGCACTTCAGTTTTGTCATATTTGGCAACAGAGTCCTTCAAAACACATGACGGTAATTCATTAACATTCCTGTTACCAGACATAGACTTAATAGCCTTCCAAAACTTTCTAGGGTCATTCAGGTTATCAGTGGTAACAGACATAAAATATTCAGACTTGGCCTTCCTGAGAAGAAAATAACACTTGTTTAGTAACTGCCTAAAAATAAGCCAATCAGCATCCGAACATGATTTCCTTGCTTTAGCCCAGGCTACATTACGGTCGTGAATAATACAAGACAGCTCAGAAGAAAACCATGGATTATCCCGCCCTTTAACCCTTGTCCATAAGTGTCCATAGCATGTTCTCCATGTACCATACACTCACAGAAACAGTCTAATGGTGAATTAAATGACGTTTGCAGTCCGTAGGCACCAAACACACCTTGGTTAAGTTACACATTGCATGATTACTTGTAAATAAGCATATTATACCTTGTAATAACATAGGAAAAAGTAAATAAAATCACAAACTTTACACTAACCCCAACATTTGATGAGTCCTTCGTGTTTGATGTGCTTTAAGAAAAGGCCTATTTTCTTCGAAGAAGGCTTGCCACTTTCTGTGGTCAAGAGGAAGAATGTGGATCTAGAATTTATTATCCTGTCGTATACTGGAGCAAAAAGCATTCCAGCTTGGGCTCTTCCAGTTTGTTTAGTACACATGATATAGCCCTGGATCAAGATAGTAGGCTGATTGGGGCCATATCCTGGCGCTGCTGGTCAAGTCTGGCACTTCAAAAGGAACTTCTTCTGGCGAGTGGGGTCAACCAGGGTTCCTGGTCTGAAGGGGGTTGTCACAAGTGTAGAGAGGAGTAGGGAGGAGGCACAGGTTTAGAACTACTGAGTTTATTAAAGCTCTATATATAGCCAGGATAGTCTGGGAAGGTAACAGGAAGGAGGACGGGCTGGGTAGACAGAGAGGAGCAAGGCACGTCCACGCCTACCTGAGAAGGTGTAGGAGCACTCCTCGGCCTGTCGCTTCCTCGCCTGGTTCTCCTTCTGGGACAGGTGTTCCAGGGGTGGTCTGACTCCCCACAGTAGGAGCAGAGACCCTGTTGACAGCGGTGTTGACGTTCCTCGGGGGGGAGGTGCTTCGGTGCCCACCTCCTTGGGCTCAGTCATGCTGGAGGTTCCTGGGAGAGACCCGAACCACCGGGATGAGCGACGACAGGCATGCAGGAGATTATCCAGGCAGATAGCCATGGCGATGAGCTGGTCCAGCATGAGGTTCTCATCATGATAGGTCAGCTATGTCTGGACGTCTGCATGTAGCCCGCTGTGGAAAACCGTCAACAGGGCCTGGTCGTTCCAGCCAGTGGATGCAGCCACCATCCGGAAATCCAGAGCGTCCTCAGACACTGTCCTGGACCCCTGGCATAGACGGAGGAGATGCTCACCTCCCTCTCAGGCACTCTGTAGGGTGGTTGAAAACGGCACGGAAGAGTTGGGTGAAGCGCCCATAGGACTACACTTCTGGACCGTTCCTCTCCAGACAGCGTGCGCCCACTACAGAGCCCGATCTGTCAGCACCGAGATCACCAAGGCCACCTTGTCCCTCTCGTAGGCCGTCCTGGTGTGACGGGTAAGGTGGAGGTCACACTGCAGAAGAAACCCCCTACAGTGAGCTGGGGTGCCGTCAAACCGCTCCGGGAGGGGTGGGTGGACGTTGCTGATCAGACCGGGTGATGTAGATGATGGTGGGGTGGCTGGAACGACTGCGGGAAGCTGGGAAGGTGGTGGTGTAGCCTGCAGCTGATGTACGGTCTGGAGCACCTCGTCCATGGCAGTCCAGAGCTGCTCCAGGCACGAGTTGTGTTATAGGAGCATCGCTCCAGTAGTGGAGAGGTCTGACTGCCCTGCTGCTTCATGTTCTCTTAGTTCGGTCATTTTGTCACAAGTGTAGAGAGGAGTAGACAGGAGGCAGTCGTAGGTTTAGAACTACAAAGTTTTTTTATTTCACCTTTATTTAACCAGGTAGGCAAGTTGAGAACAAGTTCTCATTTACAATTGCGACCTGGCCAAGATAAAGCAAAGCAGTTCGACATATACAACAACACAGAGTTACACATGGAGTAAAACAAACATACAGTCAATAATACAGTAGAAACATAAGTCTATATACAATGTGAGCAAATGAGGTGAGATGAGGGAGGTAAAGCACTATATATATATAAAAGCGGGACGAAACCCAAAGTAAAGTACTCAGGAAATAGTAGGAGAGATTCCTCTCAGGAAAGCAAGCAACATTTACAATGACCAACAAAGACAAATGACAGAGGGAGCATGTACAGTTGAAGTCGGGAGTTTACATACACTTAGGTTGGAGTCATTAAAACTATTTTTTCAACCACTCCGCCAATTTATTTTTAAAAAACAATAGTTTTGGCAAGTCGGTTCGGACATCTACCTTGTGCATGACACATGTAATTTTTCCAACAATTGTTTTCATACAGCTTATTTCACTCATAACTCACTGTATCACAATTCCAGTGGGTCAGAAGTCGATTGTGAAAAATCGATTGTGAAACAGCTTGGAAAATTCCAGACAATTGTCATGCCTTTAGAAGCTTCTGATAGGCTAATTGACATAATTTGAGTCAATTGGAGATGTATCTGTGGATGAATTTCAAGGCCTACCTTCACAGTCAAATTATTTCTATATCGACATAACCTGAAAGGCCGATCAGCAAGGAAGAAGCCACTGCTCCAAAACCGCCATAAAAAAAGCCAGATTACAGTTTGCAACTGCACATGGGGACAAAGATCATACCTTTTTGAGAAATATCCTCTGGTCTGATGAAACAAAAATAGAACTGTTTGGCCATAATGACCATCGTTATGTTTGGAGGAAAAAGGGGGAGGCTTGCAAGCCGAAGAACACCATCCCGACTGTGAAGCACGGGGGTGGTAGCATCATGTTGTGGGGGTGCCTTGCTGCAGGAGGGACTGGTGCACTTCACAAAATAGATGGCATCATGAGGACAGAAAATTATGTGGATATATTGAAGCAACATCTCAAGACATCAGTCAGGAAGTTAAAGCTTGGTCGCAAATGGGTCTTCCAAATGGATAATGACCCCAAACATACTTCTAAAGTTGTGGCAAAATGGCTTAAGGACAACAAAGTTAAAGTATTGGAGTGGCCATCACAAAGCCCTGACCTCAATCCTACAGACAATTTGTGGGCAGAACTGAAAAAGTGTGTGCAAGCAAGGAGGCCTACAAACCTGACTAAGTTACCCCAGCTCTGTCAGGAGGAATGGACCAAAATTCACCCAACTTATTGTGGGAAGCTTGTGGAAGGCTACACCAAATGTTTGACCCAAGTTAAACAATTAAAGGCAATGCTACTAATTACTAATTGAGTGTATAATTTTGGCACATTCCTCCTGACAGAGCTGGTGTAACTATGTCAATGTCTGACCCACTGGGAATGTGATGAAAGAAATGAAAGCTGAAAAAAATCATTCTCCACTATTATTCTGACATTTCACATTATTAAAATAAAGTGGTGATCCTAACTGACCTAAAACAGGGAATTTTTACTTGAAGTAATTGTCAGGAATTGTGAAAAACTGTGTTTAAATGGATTTGGCTAAAGTGTATACAAACTTCCGACTTCAACTGTATACAGTGATAGAGTGGGGATTGGAACCAGGTGTGTGGAATGATGACGAGACAAGTCCGGGGTTGATGAGTGTTTGCCAGCAGCAGGTTAGGCAGCAACTAGAAGGCCGGCGATGCAGAACATCTGAGCTGGACAGGTGGGGGAACCAAAGCGATAGTTGGTGTGACATGGGTTGATAGGCGCCTGTCCAGAAAAAAGGGGGTTCTGCCGATGTCATCGTTGCTCAGAGGAGGTTTGGCAGGAGGCTTCAGTTTTATGAAATGGGGTCAAATTTGTAGTCACTAAATATGATCATATTTATTTCACAGTTATATGAAAGGTTTAATCTTATATTAAGTCAATTATAATGTGATTGTTAGTATATTTAGAAATAATTTCAGTCATTTCAAGCCCTGTTCCCCCACTTTTGTTGAATATAAAGAAGAAAATATTTCCATATTTACATAAAACATCAAACTTTTTTTACCAGAAAAGTAAGTTCCAGAGCTTTCTAGAATTATGCAGCACTACTAGTTATTGTTCATAGTCATCTCCTGAAAAATAATTACTTTTGGGTATGTCCATTTAGGTGGAAATCTAACAAGGATATCCTTGTCTCATCGCGCACCAGCGACTCCTGTGGCGGGCCGGGCGCTGTGTGCGCTAACTCCGACACATTGGTGCGGCTGGCTTCCGGGTTGGAGGCGCGCTGTGTTAAGAAGCAGTGCGGCTTGGTTGGGTTGACGCATGACTTTCAACCTTCGTCTCTCCCGAGTCCGTACGGGAGTTGTAGCGATGAGACAAGATAGTAGCTACTAACAATTGGATACCACGAAATTGGGGGGAAAAAGGGGGTAAGAAAAATAAAATCAGCCATTTCCAGCTAGAATAGTAATTTGACACTGTATTTCTGATCAATTTGATGTTATTTTAATGGACAAAATTTTTAGCTTTTCTTTCGAAAACAAGGACATTTCTAAGTGACCCCAAACTTTTGAACAGTAGTGTATGTCTTTACATCAGCTGCTGAATGGACAGTACATACGCCATCTCCAGCATTCATCACAGGACATTGATTCTGCTCTTTGCTTATTTTGAGTGAAGGCTTCTGAATACTAGTGAGTAAGGACTGTTACTGTTCTGTTCTTAGACTGTTCTTAGAGACCCACACCCATTCAGACCACGGTCTCTTGCATGGGAGCCCTGCATATCAACAATTACACAATCAGCAGCACACTGTAGGAGCACAGGAAATACAGTATACCCCCCAAAAAATACAAAATACAAAACACAATCATGAAAAACAATCACATAAAGAAGTCCTCAACCAACAATATGAATTGCCCAAAGGGTACTATTGCATCTGTAGGGTCCAAAGGCCACCTGTTCCTACTATAAACAACTGCCAAATGTGCAGTGGAAGGGAAAATAATGTAGGGCTCTGAAAACAGCTTGATGATGAGAACAATACCGCAGCTCAGAAAGCAGACGTACAGTACCATCACCGAAAATATGAAATAAGCATCTAGTCTATCACACAGAAACACGAACAAACAGATGCACACACCCACACACACATTATCACACAACACACATTGTGTTTTCACATCAGCTCTTAATTTGGACAGTACATGTCCCATTCATAACCCATCACCAGCATTCATCATAGGACATTGATTTTGCTCTTCTCTTATTTTCAGTGAAGACTTTGTGCCCCCTGCACACCCACACTCACGCGTGTGCACCTACTTAGAGACACACACACCTTTTCACCCCTACACTTCAGTACAGTATTTAATTAGGATCTGGGGAGTGCATAACAACACCCATTGTATGTGTCTCGCACTCTCTCCTAACCCTTGAGGAACGGAATTCATTTACACAGTATTTTGGGACATTTTCCTCACACTCAATGGAAAGACATGGTGAAAACAGAAAAGAGCTCTCAACACTTTTCATTTTCAACCACACGTGTTAGGTTCTGTAGTCTTCTACTGGTGGGGATAGGTCATAAATATACCTTCAGGGTCCAAGGACAATAAACATTCATGCTGTGCACACACTCACCTCTGCATTGTGGGAACATAATTGCAGCAACATAATAGCAGCATGTTATCATTTTTTAACTAGGCAAGTCAGTTAAGGACAAATTCTTATTTTCAATGACGGCCTAGGAACAGTGGGTTAACTGCCTGTTCAGGGGCAGAACAACTTGTACCTTGTCAGCTCAGGGATTTGAACTTGCAGCCTTCCGGTTATTAGTCCAACACTCTAATCAGTAGGCTACCCTGCCTAGGGTTATTAACACAAACTTATCCAAAAGCACTCAGGCTGGGATGATTGTGTGTGTGTGTGTGTGTGTGTGTGTGTGTGTGTGTGTGTGTGTGTGTGTGTGTGTGTGTGTGTGTGTGTGTGTGTGTGTGTGTGTGTGTGTGTGTGTGTGTGTGTGTGTGTGTGTGTGTGTGTGTGTGTGTGTGTGTGTGTGTTTAACTACAAGAAAGAAAAAAATAATAATTGACCAACTGGGGATATTTTGTTAGTCCCGACGAGATCAAATGCTTTTTCTAGGGGACTTATGGTTAAGGTTAGAATTTGTGTTTTAGGTTTAGAATTATGTTAATGGTTAGGGTTAGGAGCTAGGGTTAGGGCTAATGTTAGGTTTTTGGGTTAGGCTTAGGGTCAGGGTTAGGGAAAATAATATTTTGAATGGGGCTGAATTGTGTGTGCCCACAAGGTTAGCTGTTCAAGACTATGCGTGTGCGCGTGCGTATTTGTAATCTGTGCTTGTGTGTGTGTTTATGTAAGTGTCACCAGTTCCACCACCGGTGTTGATCAATTTGTATGCATGGTCAGGCCAGCAGACTTCTGACAGCAAAGCAATCAGCAGAGATAATCACTGTGAACAACTGAATGTCAAATGAAACCTGTATCCCAATCTCACAGAGCAGGTATAGGAAGGGTACTGAGGGAGGCCGAGAGGGAAACAGGAGTGTATGCCCTCCCTGCCCTGGCCTGAGGACAGCGATGTGGGGCAAGAGACGATTTTGAAATGACTTGGAAATTAAACAGGAAATAGCTCCCTGATCTGCCCACTCATCATCTCCACCTGCCAGACCTCCCTTCAGGTCACTTCAAAGCCTGGCAGCACAATCGCCTGTGGAAGCCAACTCTGTGATGAAACACACACTCAACTCAGACACTAAACTCCACTTCAACAAACTCTCCTCGAGCTAGCTTAGGACTGTGACGGTCATGAAGTTTTGTCAGCCGGTTATTATCATGCAAAATTCTGCCTGTCTCACTGTAATTGACCGTTCATTAACATAAACAAGTTTAGCATTTCCAGGCCTCCGCGCATACAAGACGCATTCAAGCCCTAGGAACATCTACATTTTTAAAAAGTCTCATAAATCAATTGAATAAACACCATCACAACATATTCATTATTAATTTTAGTCTAAATAAACATCACGATATTAAGAAAAGGTATTTCAGAAGAAAATAATATGAGTATAGTATGTTATCTGGCTATGCTCTATGCCATAGGCTGTAGGCTTGTACATTTAGCAGACAAAATATGCTTAAAAGTCCCGTGCCATTATTTATAGTAAGAAGAATATAATTGAACAACTTGAATAAAATAGAATGGATATTTTTCTCATAGCAAGAGTGCGCATATGATTATTTATTTATTTTTTTACCTTTATTTAACCAGGCAAGTCAGTTAAGAACATATTCTTATTTTCAATGACGGCCTGGGAACAGTGGGTTAACTGCCTGTTCAGGGGCAGAACGACAGATTTGTACCTTGTCAGCTCGGGGGTTTGAACTCGCAACCTTCCGGTTGGCTATGTTGACAGTAAAAGTGATCATTTGAAATGGGTCCTGTATGCTAGATTTAGAGTTATTTTGGAAACTTACATTGTGAATGATACAACCCTTAGAATGCCTTAGGAATCAAAAGATATATGGGCTGCATGCTGCGACTATAGGCTATTGATGATTTGAGAAAGTTTCTAAAAAAGCTTGCGCTCTGTTCCTTGCCTCAGGCTTGCACATGCTGTTCTCTCATGAAGTGATCATATTTTCACCCATCAAACTATTCTCAATGTATTCTTGTCTTTACTAATATATACAATTAGTTTTGATTTAGAATGGCCCATTATCAAACGGGCAGGAACAAGGGAACTAAAATAGGGAGGCCACATTCACACCGGTACTTTATTTTGCTGCAAAAAGTGATATTCCGCCCAAACTCTGTATGCAATGGGCTCTCCAACCCTGTTCTTGCAGCTATCCAGTGCTTAATATGGGAAACCAGGTGAAATCTGTTTGGGAACAATGACATGATAGTAACATGTTTTCACAAGGAAACATATTGAATGAAACGGTTGACAGCCCCTCTCTCTGCGTATGCATAAGCTCTAATATACATATGGTTGTTTTGAATTTATCATCACCTTAAAGTGCTGTCTGTTTCGTTATGTTTGGCTTTGAAACAACATCCACAACAACCATGTTTGCCACTCAGTTTCAACCTGTTGTTGAACTTCTCTTTAAATTGATCAATCACAGTGAGGTGATTTTTGTTGTTGTTGTGTATTTTACCCCTCTTTTTCTCCCCAATGTCGTGATATCCAATTGCGATCCAGTTACAATCTTGTCTCATCGCAGCAACACCCCAACGGGCTCACGAGAGGAAAAGGTCGAGTTATGCGTCCTATGAAACAAGACCCGCCAACCCCACTTCTTAACACCCACTTAACCCGGAAGCCAGCTGCACCAATGTGTCAGAGGGAACACCGTTCAATTGACGACTGAAGTCAGCCTGCAGGCGCCCGGTACGCCACAAGGAGTCGCTAGAGCGTGGTGTGCCAAGTAAAGTCCCCCTGGCCAAACCCTCCCCTAACCCAAATGACGCTAGGGGCCAAATGTGTGCCACCCTATGGGACTCCCGGTCACAGCCGGTTGGGACACAGCCTGGGATTGAACCCGGTTCTGTAGTGACGTCTCAAACACTGCGATGCAGTGCTTTAGATCGCTGCGCCTCTCTGGAGGCCATAGCTAGGATTCACGATTGGGGTGACCCGCTCTTCAAATAGGCTCTTTAGATTGACTGAGTGGACTGGTTTCGATGGTGATTAGGGCCATGATATAAATTAAGGGCTTGGGGCAGAATCTTGGGGAGAAACAGGACTCCTATATTTACCTTCATCACGTAGCCCAGCCTCAAGCACAGTCAGTTAGGTTAAAGATGTTTGTCATTAAAGGGTTATGTCTGCATTACCACACCCATCTCAACACAGAGTACCACAGTAGATCACAGGACTAAATGTCAGACTGAGGGAGGGGGGAAAGCATACATACACACACTCCAAAGTACTGTACTGTACATCCAAAGACGAGGACGTTTGAAGGAAAGAATAATACAACAGTCTCTCCATCGCTCTCCCCTGCTGGGATGTCTTTCTAGGGTGATACCATTAGCTCTGGAGGGAGGGGTCATTAATCATATTGGTTAATTCTGTAATGGCCGCTAATGGTGGAAGAACACCAAAATGAAAAGATGGCACGCAGTGGAAAGCGGGCATTTTACGGGCTCCCAACCAATTCTGTTACTTTGTGTTTTGTTATACTGATCTTTACTTTTTTTGTTCATAATATCTCTTCCATCATTTACTATGACCGAAAACAGTTTCTGAACATCAGTTCTGATGAAACTACGTTGGCGTGCAAATAAACCGCACCTACCTTCCATTATTTTGGTGAATGTACAGTCACTGGGCAACAAACTGAACAAGCTTTGTTCGAGACTGTACTATCAACGGGACCTGAAGAACTATAATATCCTTGTCACGCCCTGACCTTAGAGATCCTTTTTATGTCTCTATTTTGGTTTGGTCAGGGCGTGAGTTGGGGTGGGCATTCTATATTTTTGTGTTCTATGTTTTCTATTTCTGTGTGTTTGGCCGGGTGTGGTTCTCAATCAGAGGCAGCTGTCTATTGTTGTCTCTGATTGAGAACCATACTTAAGTAGCCTTTTCCCACTTGTGTCTTGTGGGTAGTTGTTTTCTGTTTTTGTGTCTGCATCAGACAGAGCTGTTTCATTCATTCTCTTTGTTATTTCAGTGTTCAGTTAAATAAAATCATTAACACGTACCACGCTGCACCTTGGTCCACACCTTCCTCAGGCACCGATGACCGTTACAAGCCCATGTTTTCTCGGAGTCGTGGCTGAAAATGACATGGATAACAAACATCTTACTGGTTTTTCTATGCATCGTCAAGACCGTACGGCAGCGGTAGGTAAGGTTGGGGGAGGGGTGTGTCTCTTTGTTAACAAAAATGTTATCAGCATGTCACCTGTGCAAGCAGAGGAGACAACTTTAGAACACCTTTAATCCACACACAGAAATGCATACAAAGTTCTCCCCTGCCCTCCATTTGGCAAATATGACGATAACTCTATCCTGATTCATGCTTATAAAAAAAAACTCAAACAGGAAGTACCAGTGATGCAGTTAATACGGAAGTGGTCCGATGAAGCGGATGCTGAGCTACAGGACTGTTTCGCCAGCACAGACTGGAATATGTTCTGGGATACATCTGAATAAAATGGAGGAGTTTACCATATCAATTACCAGTTTCATTAATAAGTGCCTCGACGACGTCATACCCACAGTGACCCTACGTACATATCACAACCAGAAGCCTTGGATTACAACCAACATTTGCACTGAGCTAAAGACTAGAGCTGCCGCTTTCAAAGAGCAAGGCATTCATCTGGATGTTCATAAGAAATCCCACTACGACCTCCGACGAGCCATCAAACATGCAAAGCGTCAATACGGGATTAAGATCAAACCCTACTACACCGGCTCGGATGCTATATCACGGGTTACAAAGGGAAACATAGCCGCGAGCTGCCCAGTGACGCAAGCCTACCAGACAAACTTTGGAGCAAGCAACACTGAACCATGCATGAGAGTACCAGCTGTTCCGGACGACTGTGTGATCTCGCTATCCTTAGCCTGTTTAAAGACATTGGCTAACATTCACAAGACAGATTACCAGAATGCATTCTCAGAGCATGCGCTGACCAGCAGGCACTTACATTTTCAACCTCTCCCTTACCCAGGTAATATCTACATGTTTCAAGCAGACCACCATAGTCCCTGTGCCTAAGAATGCCAAGGTAACCTGTCTAAATGACTCACACCATACCACTCACATCTGTAGTCATGAAATGCATTGAAAGTCTGGTCATGGCTCACATTAACACCATCATCCCAGACACCTTGGGCCCACTCTAGTTTGCATACCATCCAAGCTCTTCGGTCCTCATCACTAAGGAATTATCATGGTCCACACACACCAACATAGTCGTGAAGAAGGCATATCAACGCTTCTTCAAATCAAATCAGATGTTATTTGTCACATGCGCCAAGTACAACAGGCCTTATCGTGAAGTGCTTCATTACAAGCCCTTAACTTCTTGGTGACAGGGGGGAGGGGGTGAATAAGGGGGGGGATGAATAAGGTTCCCAGAGTAAACTGCCTGCTACTCTGTCCCAGATGCTAATACATGCATATTATTAGTAGTATTGGATTGAAAACACTCTGAAGTTTCAAACTGTTTGAATGATGTCTGTGAGTATAACAGAACTCGTATGGCAGGTGAAAACATGAGACAAATCCAACCAGGAAGTGGGAAATCTGAAGTTTGTAGTTTAATTTAAGTGATTGCCTATCCAATATGCTGTGTCTATGGGGCCAGATTGCACTTCCCAAGGCTTCCAGCAGATGTCAACAGTCTTTAGAAAGTTGTTTGAGGCTTCTATTGTGGAAGGGTGTCGAATAAGAGCTGTTTCAACAAGTGGACTAGGCTGAGGCCAATCAGTTGTTTACTGCGCGGTCACGCCGTTCCTTCTTTTTCCTCTTTAATGAATACGCTATTGTCCGGTTGGAATATTATTGAAGATTTATTATAAAAAGACTCTAAGGATCGATTGTAAACATCATTTGACATGTTTCTACAAACTGTAATGGAACTCTTTTGACTTTTCGTCTGGATTTTGCACTCTCTCATTGTGCCTTTGGAATAGTGAACAAAACGGAGGTATTTGGACGTAATCGAACAAAACAAACATTTCTTGTGGGACTCCTTGGAGTGCATTCAGACGAGGATCAGCAAAGGTAATGCTATTTATGACTTTTGTTGACTCCACAATTTGGCGGGTAACTGTATGGCTTGCTTATGTGGCTGAACACTGTTCTCAGATGATTGAATATTGTGCTTTTGCCGTAAAGCTCTTTTGAAATCAGACACAGCGGCTGCATTAAGAACAAGTTTATCTTAAATTCTATGTAAAACGTATCTTTCATCAAAGTTTATGATGAGAATTTATTTTTGATGTGGCTCTCTGCAATTTCTCCAGATGTTTTGGAAGCATTTCTGAACATGGCGCCAATGTAAGCTGTGGTTTTTGGATATAAATATGAACTTGATCGAACAAAACATCCAAGTATTGTGTAACATTCAGTCCTGGGAGTGTCATCTGATGACGATCGTCAAAGGTTAGTGATTTATTTTATCTATATCTCTGCTTTTTGTGACACCTCTCTTTGGTTCGAAAATGGCTGAATGCTTTCTGTGACTAGTTGCTGACCTAACATAATGATATGTTCTGCTTTTGCCGAAAAGCCTTTTTGAAATTGGATTAATGAGAAGTGTATCTTTAAAATGGTGTAAAATACTTGTATGGTTGAGGAATTCTAATTATGAGATTTCTGTTTTGAATTTGGCGCCCTGCAATTTCACTGGCTGTTGGCAAGGTGGGACGCTCACGTCCCAAATGATCCCAGAGAGGTTAACCAACAATAAAGTTAAGAAAATAGAGTTGAGAAAATATTTACTAAGTAAACTAAAGTAAGAAACACAATCAAATAACAATAACGAGGCTATATACAGTGTGTACTGGTACAGAGTCAACATTGGGGTTACAGGTTAGTCAAGGTAATCAAGGTAATTTGTACATGTAGATAGGGGTAAAGTAACTATGCATAGATAATAAACAGTGAGTAGTAGCAGCAGGGGGTTGTCAATTGTTCAGCAGTCTTATGGCTTGGGGGTAGAAGCTGTCAAGGAGCATTTTGGACCTAGACTTGGTGCTCCGGTACTGCTTACCATGCGGTAGTAGAGAGAACAGTCTATAACTTGGGTGACTGGAGTCTTTGACCATTTTTTTGGGGCCTTCCTCTGACACCGCCTGGATAGAGCCTTACGGTTGGATGCCGAGCAGTTGCAATACCAAGCAGTGATGCAACCGATCAGGATGCTTGTCGGATGTGGCAGTGCTTGCAAGTTATTATGAACTACAAAGGGAAAGCCATCCGCGAGCTGCCCAGTGACACGAGCCTACCAGACGGGCTAAATGCCTTTTATGCTCGCATCGAGGGAAGCAACACTGAAGCATGCATGCGAGCACCAGCTGTGCCGGATGACTGTGGAGCTGATCGGGGACTACAAGAAAATGAGGGTTGAACAGGCCCCGAGTCACTTCGAGGCTGTAGTGGAGTGGGTTCGAGAGCTTCAAGTTCCTTGGTGTCCACATCACCAACAAACTATCATGGTCCAAGCACACCAAAACAGTCGTGAAGAGGGCACAACAATGCCTATTCCCACTCAGGAGAGTGAAAAGATTTGTCATGGGTCCACCGATCCTCAAAAGGTTCTACAGCTGCACTATTGAGAGAATCTTGACTGGCTGCATCACCTCTTGGTATGGCAACTGCTTGGTATCCAACTGCAAGGCGTTAGAGGGTGCTGCAGACGACCCACTACATCACTGGGGCCGAACTCCATGCCATCCAGGACCCCTCTACCATGCGGTGTCAGAGGAAGGCCGGAAATTGTCAAAGGCCCCTGCCACCCAAACTATAGACTGTTCACTCCGCTACCGCACGACAAGCGGTGCAAGAGTGCCAAGTCTGGGACCAAAAGGCTCCTGAACAACTTCTACCCCAAAGGCACAAGACTGCTAAACTAACAAAATGGCTACCTGGACTTTTACATTTACCCTTTTTTTTCACACATACTTACACTGTGTGTGTACACTGTACACTGACTGTACACACACACTACATACGTTTACACACACAAAACACACACATGCATATTGATGCCACACACACACTTTCACACTTCACATACGCTGCAGCTACTCTGTTTATTATCTATCCTCTTGCTTAGTCAATTTTACCCCTAACTATATTGACATATTACCTTAAATAACTACCCCTGCACATTGACTCGGTACCGGTACTCTTTGTATATTGTCTCGTTATTGGTATTGTGTTCTTTTTTTTCTGCTTTCCTTACTTTTAACTCTAACTCCCTTGGGAAAGGGCTCGTAAGTGTTTCATGGTAAAGTCTACACCTGTTGTATTGCATGTGAGAAATAAAATTTGATTTGCAGCTGATGCTCCCTCCCTGCCTCAACCCAGTGCAGAGTGATCCAGGCTGGGCTTCGACGGGCACAGCTGTCCCTTCTCTCTCCATCTCCCCATAGCTGGCCTGTAACAGGATGGAGCATCAGTTCTGCTCTCTGAACAACGGCCCAGCCATACCCACGCTATCCACGATGTCGGGCACTGGGACAACTAGCGTGGTCACTTGAGACTGCCTGCCCACCACATCTGAAGGAAAACGAGCTGATTGGGGCACAATGGGGATGGGCCTCGTTAATGTGATCAAGGACGTCGGAGACTGCCCAGTTTAAATCTGTTTAAGTGCTGGATGGGGTAGACACTCATTAAAACCCACTGCTAAAATTAATTGGAGAAGGCAGAGGGAAATGACCATTCAAAATTCTATTTTTTTTATTTATAATGTTGCAGTGTTTACACACAAACATGAGGGTTTGGATTAAATGCGGAAGACATTTCAGTTGAATGCATTCGGTTTTACAACTGACTAGGTTCCCTTTTCCCTTACAGGCACAATCTTTATAGTTAGACATTATTTCACTTTCCCTCATTGTTTTTTCCCTTCATATTGCCAAGGAGACAAGGAGTCTCTTGATCATTGTTAATAATATTTTTTTCTGTTCCCTGCAGAATAGATGGAATGGAAAATGTCAACAACCTGATATATGACTGTCTGCTGTGACAGACGCAATGGATAAGAGGAAGGGAAGAGAGGTAGGAAAGGAGAGAATGAGAGAGGACTGGCTGACAGTTTTCATACCTCTTCTCTCCTGACAAACTAACATGTTGCTCTTACTCCTCTATGTAACTGGGCACCCTATGGAGGATCGCAAGCAAACTCTAATTTATACTTGTCTAATTATAAAGTGGGGCAGGCTTAAATGGATACTTTGGGATTTTGGCAATGAGACCCTTTTATCTACTTCCCCAGAGTCAGATGAACTAGAGGATATAATTTGTATGTCTCTGTGTCCAGTATGAAGGAAGTTTGAGCTAGTTCTGCGAACCAATGCTAACTAGCATTAGCATTAATGGAAGTCTATGGGTGTCTGCTAGCATGCTTGTTAGTATTTGAGCTAGCGCTAGTTAGTAACTTCTTTCAAACCACACATAGACGTACAAATGCTATCCTCTAGTTCATCTGACTGACTGGGGAAGTGGATAAAGGGCCTCATTGCCAAAATCCATAATTATTTATTTTTTTCACCTTTCTTTAACCAGGTAGGCTAGTTGAGAACAAGTTCTCATCTGCAACTGCGACCTGATAAAGATAAAGATAAAGCATAGCAGTGTGAACAGACAACAGAGTTACACATGGAGTAAACAATTCAATAACACAGTAGGAAAAAAAGTATCTATACATTGTGTGCAAAAGGCATGAGGAGGTAGGCGAATAATTACAATTTTGCAGATTAACACTGGAGTGATAAATGATCAGATGGTCATGTACAGGTAGAGATATTCGTGTGCAAAAGAGCAGAAAAGTAAATAAATATAAACAGTATGGGGATGAGGTAGGTAAAATTGGGTGGGCTATTTACCGATAGACTATGTACAGCTGCAGCGATCGGTTAGCTGCTCAGATAGCAGATGTTTGAAGTTGGTGAGGGAGATAAGTCTCCAATTTCAGCATATATATATATATATGTGTGTGTGTATATATATATGTGTGTATATATGAGTATATATGTGTGTATATATATATATATATATATGTGTGTGTGTGTGTTTTGTTTTTTTCAATTCGTTCCAGTCAGAGGCAGCAGAGAACTGGAACGAAAGGCGGCCAAATGAGGTGTTGGCTTTAGGGATGATCAGTGAGATACACCTGCTGGAGCGCGTGCTATGGGTGGGTGTTTCCATCGTGACCAGTGAACTGAGATAAGGCGGAGCTTTACCTAGCATGGACTTGTAGATGACCTGGAGCCAGGGGGTCCGGCGACGAATATGTAGCGAGGGCCAGCCGACTAGAGCATACAGGTCGCAGTGGTGGGTTGTATAAGGTGCTTTAGTAACAAAACGGATGGCACTGTGATAAACTGCATCCAGTTTGCTGAGTACAGAATTGGAAGCTATTTTGTAGATGACATTGCTGAAGTCGAGGATCGGTAGGATAGTAACTTACTAGGGTAAGTTTGGCGGTGTGAGTGAAGGAGGCTTTGTTGCGGAATAGAAAGCAGATTCTAGATTTGATTTTAGATTGGAGATGTTTGATAGGAGTCTGGAAGGAGAGTTTACAGTCTAGCCAGACACCTAGGTACTTATAGATGTCCACATATTCTAGGTCGGAACCATCCAGGGTGGTGATGCTAGTCGGGCGTGCGGGTGCAGGCAGCGAACGGTTGAAAAGCATGCATTTGGTTTTACTAGCGTTTAAGAGCAGTTGGAGGCCACGGAAGCTCGTTTGGAGGTTAGTTAGCACAGTGTCCAAGGACGGGCCGGAAGTATACAGAATGGTGTCGTCTGCGTAGAGGTGGATCAGGGAATCGCCCGCAGCAAGAGCAACATCATTGATATATACAGAGAAAAGAGTCGGCCCGAGAATTGAACCCTGTGGCACCCCCATAGAGACTGCCAGAGGACCGGACAGCATGCCCTCCGATTTTACACACTGAACTCTGTCTGCAAAGTAGTTGGTGAACCAGGCAAGGCAGTTATCAGAAAAACCGAGTCTGCCGATAAGAATATGGTGATTGACAGAGTCGAAAGCCTTGGCAAGGTCTTTTTTTGCTCAGAATGTTTATGGTATAATTATAGACCTCAAATTTGACTTACCAGACCTGGATCCTTTTTTTGGATATACAAAGCGGCTCCATTCATCCCGGGTTCACTACCTAAAAGACGCTGCCGAAGGAGAGGACGAAGAGCTGGTATTATAGTCACTCTGTAGGAGGGCAAACCACCCACCGTTTCAAATTATATAACTTGCTAATTTACACTCTCTTGACAATATGGTAGATGAGCTCAGGTTGAGGATCTCCTTCCAGTGGGACATGAAAGATGGTAACATAATATGTTTTACAGTCATAGCTTACGCTAGCTATTCTTTCTTTGGCCATACAGCCTGCGGGTACATCGCACGGACAAGAAGAAAGAACTCTCTGGGAAAAGCAACAATGGATGGGTATGTTTCATGGTTAATAACTGATGGTGTGATTGTAACAACGTTCAAAAGCTGAAGACCTTTTGCTCTCCTGATCTGGAATACCTCACCCACAAATGCCGATCACGCTACCTCCTAAGAGAATTCACATCGGTTACTGTCATGGCCGTTTATATCCCCCCTCAAGCCAACACCATGGCTGCACTCAAGGAACTTCACTGTACTTTGAGCAAACTGGAAACTGCACATCCTGAGGCGGCATTTGTTGTAGCTCGGGAATGTAAACAAAGGAAATCTGAGAAACATTCTTACATAATTTCACCAACATATCTCACCTGTGCCACAGGAGCAGAGAAGACGCTTGATCACTGTTACTCTCCCTTCCGAAATGTCTACAAGATCCTCCCCTGCCTACCCTTTGGCAAATCAGACCACACCTCCATTCTGCTCTTCCCCGCCTATAAGCAGAAAGCACCTGTGGAAAGGTCTGTGCAATGTTTGTCTGACCAATCGGAATCCATGCTACAGGATTGTTTTGATCACGTGGACTGGGATATGTTCCGGGTCACCTCTGGGAATAACTTTGATGACTACACTAACTTTGTCACTTGTTTCATCAGGAAGCGCATGAAGGATATTGTTTCTGCTGTGACGATTATAACAAATCCAAACCAAAAACTGAATGCGTAAACCACAGCAATTAAACACGGTAAGGTGACAAGGAACATGGACGCTTACAAACAGATCAGCTATGACCTCCGTAAGTCTATCAAAGAGGCATAAATACATTACAGGGACAAAGTGGAGTCACAATTCAATAGCTCATACACGAGACACGTGTGGCAGGGATATCAAACCATCACAGATTATAAAGGGAAAACCAGTCACGTAGTGGTCACCAATGGGTAGCATTCCAGAGGGACAT
This sequence comes from Oncorhynchus keta, assembly GCF_023373465.1. NCBI lineage: Eukaryota > Metazoa > Chordata > Actinopteri > Salmoniformes > Salmonidae > Oncorhynchus > Oncorhynchus keta. The sequence goes on along the minus strand of NC_068427.1, from coordinate 20,375,029 downwards.
CAGAGACTCTAACGTTCTCTGCTTCACGGAAACATGGCTCACTGGAGAGACGCTATCCGGGGCAGTGCAGCCAACGGGTTTCTCCACGCATCGCGCCGACAGAAACAAACATCTTTCTGGTAAGAAGAGTGGCGGGGGCGTATGCCTCATGACTAACGAGACATGGTGTGATGAAAGAAACATACAGGAACTCAAATCCTTCTGTTCACCTGATTTAGAATTCCTCACAATCAAATGTAGACCGCATTATCTACCAAGAGAATTCTCTTCGATTATAATCACAGCCGTATATATCCCCCCCCAAGCAGACACATCGATGGCTCTGAACAAACTTTATTTAACTCTTTGCAAACTGGAAACCATTTATCCGGAGGCTGCATTCATTGTAGCTGGGGATTTTAACAAAGCTAATCTGAAAACAAGACTCCCTAAATTTTATCAGCATATCGATTGCGCAACCAGGGGTGGTAAAACCTTGGATCATTGTTACTCTAACTTCTGCGACGCATATAAGGTCCTGCCCCGCCCCCCTTTCGGAAAAGCTGACCACGACTCCATTTTGTTGATCCCTGCCTACAGACAGAAACTTAAACAAGAGGCTCCCACGCTGAGGTCTGTCCAACGCTGGTCCGACCAAGCTGACTCCACACTCCAAGACTGCTTCCATCACGTGGACTGGGACATGTTTCGTATTGCGTCAGATAACAATATTGACGAATACGCTGATTAGGTGTGCGAGTTCATTAGAACGTGCGTTGAAGATGTCGTTCCCATAGCAACGATAAAAACATTCCCTAACCAGAAACCGTGGATTGATGGCAGCATTTGAGTGAAACTGAAAGCGCGAACCACTGCTTTTAATCAGGGCAAGGTGTCTGGTAACATGACCGAATACAAACAGTGCAGCTATTCCCTCCGCAAGGCTATCAAACAAGCTAAGCGTCAGTACAGAGACAAAGTAGAATCTCAATTCAACGGCTCAGACACAAGAGGCATGTGGCAGGGTCTACAGTCAATCACGGACTACAAGAAGAAACCCAGCCCAGTCACGGACCAGGATGTCTTGCTCCCAGGCAGACAAAATAACTTTTTGCCCGCTTTGAGGACAATACAGTGCCACTGACACGGCCTGCAACGAAAACATGCGGTCTCTCCTTCACTGCAGCCGAGGTGAGTAAGACATTTAAACGTGTTAACCCTCGCAAGGCTGCAGGCCCAGACGGCATCCCCAGCCGCGCCCTCAGAGCATGCGCAGACCAGCTGGCCGGTGTGTTTACGGACATATTCAATCAATCCCTATACCAGTCTGCTGTTCCCACATGCTTCAAGAGGGCCACCATTGTTCCTGTTCCCAAGAAAGCTAAGGTAACTGAGCTAAACGACTACCGCCCCGTAGCACTCACTTCCGTCATCATGAAGTGCTTTGAGAGACTAGTCAAGGACCATATCACCTCCACCCTACCTGACACCCTAGACCCACTCCAATTTGCTTACCGCCCAAATAGGTCCACAGACGATGCAATCTCAACCACACTGCACACTGCCCTAACCCATCTGGACAAGAGGAATACCTATGTGAGAATGCTGTTCATCGACTACAGCTCGGCATTCAACACCATAGTACCCTCCAAGCTCGTCATCAAGCTCGAGACCCTGGGTCTCGACCCCGCCCTGTGCAACTGGGTACTGGACTTCCTGACGGGCCGCCCCCAGGTGGTGAGGGTAGGCAACAACATCTCCTCCCCGCTGATCCTCAACACGGGTGCCCCACAAGGGTGCGTTCTGAGCCCTCTCCTGTACTCCCTGTTCACCCACGACTGCGTGGCCACGCACGCCTCCAACTCAATCATCAAGTTTGCGGACGACACAACAGTGGTAGGCTTGATTGCCAACAACGACGAGACGGCCTACAGGGAGGAGGTGAGGACCCTCGGAGTGTGGTGTCAGGAAAATAACCTCACACTCAACGTCAACAAAACTAAGGAGATAATTGTGGACTTCAGGAAACAGCAGAGGGAACACCCCCCTATCCACATCGATGGAACAGTAGTGGAGAGGGTAGCAAGTTTTAAGTTCCTCGGCATACACATCACATCACAAACTGAATTGGTCCACTCACACAGACAGCGTCGTGAAGAAGGCGCAGCAGCGCCTCTTCAACCTCAGGAGGCTGAAGAAATTTGGCTTGTCACCAAAAGCACTCACAAACTTCTACAGATGCACAATCGAGAGCATCCTGGCGGGCTGTATCACCGCCTGGTACGGTAACTGCTCCGCCCTCAACCGTAAGGCTCTCCAGAGGGTAGTGAGGTCTGCACAACGCATCACCGGGGCAAACTACCTGCCCTCCAGGACACCTACACCACCCGATGTTACAGGAAGGCCATAAAGATCATCAAGGACATCAACCACCCGAGCCACTGCCTGTTCACCCCGCTATCATCCAGAAGTCGAGGTCAGTACAGGTGCATCAAAGCTGGGACCGAGAGACTGAAAAACAGCTTCTATCTCAAGGCCATCAGACTGTTAAACAGCCACCACTAACATTGAGTGGCTGCTGCCAACACACTGACATTGACACTGACCCAACTCCAGCCACTTTAATAATGGGAATTGATGGGAAATGATGTAAATATATCACTAGCCACTTTAAACAATGCTACCTTATATAATGTTACTTACCCTACATTATTCATCTCATATGCATACGTATATACTGTACTCTATATCATCGACTGCATCCTTATGTAATACATGTATCACTAGCCACTTTAACTATGCCAATTTGTTTACTTTGTCTACATACTCATCTCATATGTATATACTGTACTCGATACCATCTGTAAAGTGGCTGTTCCACTGGATGTCATAAGGTGAATGCACCAATTTGTAAGTCGCTCTGGATAAGAGCGTCTGCTAAATGACTTAAATGTAAATGTAAATCTACTGTATGCTGCCCCGTACCATCACTCATTCATATATCCTTATGTACATATTCTTTATCCCCTTACACTGTGTATAAGACAGTAGTTTTGGAATTGTTAGTTAGATTACTTGTTGGTTATTACTGCATTGTCGGAACTACAAGCACAAGCATTTTGCTACACTCGCATTAACATCTGCTAACCATGTGTATGTGACAAATACAATTTTATTTGATTTGCCTCACTCCCAGACGAGCCCATATCTCTCTGGGTCTTCCTTTCCTGTGGCAGTCCTCGTGAGAGCCAGTTTCATCATAGCGCTTGATGGTTTTGGCGACTGCACTTAAAGAAACTTTCAAAATTCTTGAGATTTTACGGATTGACTGACCTTCATGTCTTAAAGTAATGATGGACTGTTCTTGCCATAGTAAGGACTTGGTCTTTTACCAAATATGGCTATCTTCTGTATACCACCACTACCTTGTCACAACACAACTGATTGGCTCGCATTAAGAAGGAAAGAAATCCAACTATTTAACTTTTAACAAGGCACACCTGTTAATTGAAATGTATTCCAGGTGACTACCTCATGAAGCTGGTAGAGAGAATGCCAATAGCGTGCAAAGCTGTCATCAAGGCAAAAGGTGGCTACTTTGAAGAATCTCAAATATAAAATATATTTTGATTTGTTTAACACCTTTTCGGTTACTACATGATTCCATATGTGTTATTCATAGGTTATGTCTCCACTATTATTCTACAATGTAGAAAATAGTGCAAATTTAAAATAAAAAAAACTTGAATGAGTATGTGTGACAAACTTTTGACTAGTTCTGTATACCTCACATGCAACCCATAATGAGACTAATCAATTAATGGACAAAGTCTATAAAAAGTATATCTGACTCCATTTAACATTATAGTAAAACCATGTGCAATCAGGTATTATGCATTTAGCTGGCTAAGATCAAGGAATGGTCATGAGAAGTGAATATCAAAGCAAGTATTATTTAATAACTTGTCAAATGAAGGGATTCACATACAAGGCATAACGTTTAAATTATAAGGCTGATATACTGATATCAACAAAGCATAATTCTAGGCATATACTGTAGATCCTAAGGTTAACTTAGAAGACAAAGCATGGACAAAGAGATGCCAACTAGGCCGGAGGCCTAGAAGCCAAGGAAATTAGAAAATATCATACAAAATGTGTCCAATGGACAGGAAATAGGATAATAGAGAGAACAACAGACTTTCATTTAATTTCTAACATCTGATGAGACCAATGTAAATAAGACAGAATTCATGAGAGGACAATAAAACCCCTTTGCAAAGAGTTGTTTCAAGTTCACCCTGTACAGATACACGTTACCACAGAGATCATACATCCATATAGATGGCATCAGAGTTCTACTCAGAGGACAAGTTACAGATAGATACCTAACATGGATAATATAGCATTATTCTATCACACATTCAATAGTCAGCCCTCTGTATACTGTCGAGAGAGATACATTTTGGCCCCTCGGAGGGAGAAGGGAGTACTGACCCTTACTGGCCATTTGCCATGCGGCCAGAGGTGACAGAGAGCAGAAAAATGAGGGGTGAGCCAACATTATCTCCAGGCCATCAGACTGTTGAACAGCCATCGCATCCTGTAGTAAGAGACAAAGATGTGTACACGCTGTATCTGTGTGGAGTCTGCAGTCGCTAGGGCAACGGGCCTGCCTGCTCTGTCTGTGTGGAGTCTGCAGTCGCTAGGGCAACGGGCCAGCCTGCTCTGTCTGTGTGGAATCTGGAGTCACTAGGGCAACGGGCCTGCCTGCTCTGTATGTGTGGAGTCTGCAGTCGCTAGGGCAACGGGCCAGCCTGCTCTGTCTGTGTGGAATCTGGAGTTGCTAGGGCAACAGGCCAGCCTGCTCTGTCTGTGTGGAATCTGGAGTCACTAGGGCAACGGGCCTGCCTGCTCTGTCTGTGTGGAATCTGGAGTCACGAGGGCAACGGGCCTGCCTGCTCTGTCTGTGTGGAATCTGGAGTCACTAGGGCAACGGGCCTGCCTGCTCTGTCTGTGTGGAATCTGGAGTCACTAGGGCAACGGGCCTGCCTGCTCTGTCTGTGTGGAATCTGGAGTCACTAGGGCAACATGCCTGCCTGCTCTGCTCCTCAAAGAGGGGGGAGGAGCAGACTGAGGGTCAGAGAATGGAGAGGAGAAAAAACCCAAGGAAACCAAAATGGCAGTGCCAAAAAAAAAAACCCAAGGAAACCAAGATGGCAGTTACTTGCCTTTTCAAACACTGCAGAATGCTAAAACTATATGATGCACCGTCTCCTTATTAATTCAGCCACTGAGCTAACGAGCAAGTAAAACCAAATACTCAGCTGGACTCACCAGCTCCCACTTTCTCCCATTGTGCTATTTACAAAAAAACACAACTTACTCAACTGTTCTGGGGAACTATGATAAACTTCATAATGTAACAATGTTACAAGGTGAAATGAAGAACGCAATCTGCGTGATCTCCTAACACATTGCACAAGTTGACTGCAGGTATTTATACTGAACAAAAATATAAACGCAACATGTAAAGTGTTGGTACCAGAATTTTTCCATATGCTCAAAATGCTTATAACTCAACAACAACAAAAAATGCACATATTTCTTTACATCCCTGTTAGTGAACATTTCTCGCTTCCCAAGATACTCCACCCACCTGACAGGTGTGGCATATCAAGAAGCTGATTAAACAGCAGGATCATTACACAGGTACACCTTGTGGTGGGGCCAATTAAAGGCCACTCTAAAATGTGCAGTTTTGTCAGATAACACAATGCCACAGATGTCTCAAGTTTTGAGGGAGCATGCAATTGGCATGCTGACTGCAGAAATGTCCCCCAGAGGTGTTGCCAGAGAATTTAATGTTCAGTTCTCTACCATAAGCCACCTCCAACATCGTTTTAGAGAATTTGACAGTATGTCCAACCGGCCTCACAACCGCAGACCACATGTAACCATGCTAGCCCAGGACCTCCACATCCGTCTTCTTCACCTGTGGGATCACCTGAGACCAGCCACATGGAACATGGACAGCTGATGGAACTGTGGAGTGTTTCTGTCTGTAACAAAGCCCTTTTGTGGGGAAACACTCATTCTGATTGGCTGGGCCTGGCAGCCAAGTGGGTGGGCCTATGCCCCATGTAAAATCCATAGATTAGGGCCTAATAAATTGATTTAAATGGACTTATTTCCTTATATGAAATTTAAGTCAGTAAAATCATTGAAATTGTTGCACGTTGCATTTATATTTTTTATTTTTGGGATTAGTTCTGGAATTCGTGATTTCTTGTTTATTGTTTTTGTTTATTATTTGTGTACTTGTTTGACATTTTTGCATAACTGTTCGGAACTAGTAAGACAAGCAGTTTGCTGCACCCGCTATAACATATGCTAAATTGTGTACATGACCACTAAACTTTGATTTGGTTTGATAATTAGCCTGTCTAAAGTTACCTGGCAGATAAGCCAGTCATGACATGGTGTGATATGCTCAGTCAGGTGTTATCATAGAACTAGAATATTAGAACAGACTGAGATCAGTTTATGATGCCCATAAAGGTGTCCTGCATTTGGGTGTCATAAAATGATCTAATGTGATGGATCATGACACTGTCCTGTCATTATATGAGCACATGAAGGCGACTTCATGATAAGTTTTATATTGTACAATACAGATGCGAACACTGAGTTACTTTTATAACATTACAACTCCCACGTGGAACAGCCCATTCAAATTCATCTCAATCACAACAGCACACCACAGGCTTTGGGCTTACATCACACACACTGTCAATTCCCCATTGCCGCATTGTAACTCATTGTAATGCAATGTCCAATTCAAATTCATTTTAAAGGAGCAGGCCTAATGAGCACTAACAAGCAAGCAGCTGAGCTTTGAAGAAAATGGTTGTGAAAACTGGACAAAACATTACTCACAGATATTCTAATGCGGAAGGCATTAAGATACACTACATGACCAAAAGTACGTGGGCACTAGGGCTGTTAAGGTGACAGTATTACCGCCACACCAGCAGTCACGAACCATGACAGCAGTCAAATTCCACGTGACTGTTTAGTCACTGTAATTAGTCTTCTCTGAGCATCTCCGATGCTGCTGACGGTCATTAATATCCTACCAAACTTGCTAACTGCCTGGTACGTTGCACTCTATCGCGTCCCTCTAATCACTCTGACATCAATGCAAATGTGATCAAAAATCTAATCAAACACTTCATGAGAGCCCATGAGCTCATGTTGCAGCAACATTTCTATAGGCTATGCAATTGCATGAGAAAACAATGATGGCCTCTATTAAAAAGAGGAGGATCTTATAAGCTTTATATAGGCTAGGCCTACTATATTTATTTATCAACTTTCCTATTGTGAAGCACATTGCTTCTCTTTACAACATGAGGATAGCCTACTTGGCTGGCATGAAAATGAGCCACGTGAAAAGTTCCAATCTCCATTCGCTATTTAAGTGCATAGATGACATGTATTTTTTCCCACTGCCCCTGTTTTTAATCATAGTCGCAAACCTCATGTATCCTAGCCCATGGGCCTGTATGTTTTGATAATGTTTGTTTCACAACTGGCCAAATAAAATAAAGCACATTAATCTGCTTTACAAGGGGTGTAGAGGCTAACTGGAATACATAAGCAGCGAGTCCAGTTTGGGGAAGTTCATTTTCACCATAGAAATGCACCTTTATAATAAAAGCATTGCATGCAAATAATCGCATTTGTGGTCACTTTTGAGAATGTTGTTTTCCTGCTAATGGAACATTAGTGCTCATAGCCTACTGAAGAAATAGCATAATAGTTTATCAACATTCTAAGCTAAACATTCATTGAACATCTTATTCCAAAATCATGGCCATTAAAATGGAGTTGGTCCCCCCCTTTGTTGCTATAACAGCCTCCACTCTTCTGGGAAGGCTTCCCACTAGATGTTGGAACATTGTTGCGCTTGCTTCCATTCAGCCACAAGAGCATTGGTGAGGTTGGCCGATTAGGCCTGGCTCGCAGTCGGCATTCCAATTAATCCCAAAGGTATTCAAAGGGGTTGAGGTCAGGGCTCTGTGCAGGCCAGTCAAGTTCTTCCACACCAATCTCAACAAACAATTTCTATATTGACCTGATAAAATAATGTATAGGTTGAAAGATAATGATAAAAGCCTTATAACGGTATGAAATGGATTAGAATCATAAAATGATAATCTGATGATGTGTGTAGTTTTAGTCTGAATTAGGTTAAACAATGTGTCTGTATAGTGGGAAAACACAGACTGTCTGAGCAAGGCGTAGTTTAGGATTTGAACTTGGATGTGGGTGCCTAGGAAAATACCGAAGAACAATTAAAACTGTGTTTGAACCGACCTGGCTAGGCCGACGGGGAACCTATGATAGCATAGGGAGTATTTGTCAAGGTTTCCCTAATCTTGGGGGAATGGAAGTGTCGGCTAGGCAGTGATCCACAGTGGTGAGAATTATAGAGATAAAACTCACCTACTATTTGTGTGGAAGTATGTGCGTAGGATACCTACTGTTTGTGTGGATGTATGTGCGTAGGATACCTACTGTCTGTGTGGATGCATGTGCGCAGCTATAAAATGGATGTCTTTGTATAATGGACTTTAGAACGTTCTCGTGAATAAACTTTACTACCCTTTTGCATAAGCTGAGTCTTTGACTAATTATTATTAAACCCATGGTCTTACAGATCTCGGGGACTGGTCAGAGCTATTGATTGTCAGTTATTATCATTGGGATGAAAAATTGTCCTGACAGGACCTCGCTATGTGCACAGGGGCATTGTCATGATGAAACAGGAAAGGGCCTTCCCCAAACGGTTGCCACAAAGTTGGAAGCACAGAGTCGTCTAGAATGTTATTGTATGCTGTAGCATTAAGATTTCCCTTGACTGGAACTAAGGGGCCGAGCCCGAACCATGAAAACAGCCACTGACCATTATTCCTTCTCCGCCATACTTTAAAGTTCACACTATGCATTGGAGCAGGTAGTGTTCTCCTGGCATCCACCAAACCCAAATTTGTCCGTCGGACTGTCAGATGGTGAGGTGTGATTCATCATGCAAGAGAACGAGTTTCCACTGTTCCAGAGTCCAATGGAGGCGAGCTTTACACCACTCTAGCCGATGCTTGGCATTGTGCATGGTGATCATAGGCTGTGTGCGGCTGCTCGGTCATGGAAACCCAGTTCCTGAAGCTCCTGACGAACAGTTCTTGTGCTGACGTTGCTTCCAGAAGCAATTTGGAACTCAGAAGTGAATGTTGCAACCGAGGACAGACTATTTTTACACGGTACACGCTTCAGCACTCAGCGGTCCCGTTCTGTGAGCTTGTTTGGCCTACCACTTCGCGGCTCAGCCATTGTTGCTTCTAGAGGTATCCACTTTACATTAAGAGCCCTTACAGTTGACTGGGGCAGTTCTAGCAGAAATTTGACAAACTGCCTTGTTGGAAAGGTGGCATCCTATGACGGTGCCACATTCAAAGTCCAATGAGGTCATTCTACTGCCAATGTTTGTGCATGAAGAATGCATGGCTGTGTGCTCGATTTGATATACCTGTCAGCAACAGGTATGGCTGAAAAAGCCGAATCCACTAATTTGAAGGGGTGTTCACATACTGTACTTTGGATATATAGTGTATTTCCATTTGTAGACATTACATATTTTTTGTATTTCTAAGCGCATGCAGAGCGGTGTGATTGAGAGAGAAAGGGTACCTTGGAGTAAGATATTAGGTTGAGGGAGTGTTGATTTGTTTTTGTACAAGTCGTCTTTTATTATGTTGATTATGTATTTCTTATTTTGTCAGCTGTTGTTATTTCTGTTGTTTCTTATTTCTGTTGTTATTTCTTTACAGTCATGTTCAGCCAAATTGAATTTGGAAGAAATAATGTTGATTGAATTGAACAGTATTTAAATGTGTGTGTCAGGGAGTGGTCTGGCCCTGTGGGACGATGTGGTTGTCATAGGGTAAACTGCCACAGTGCCACGGCTCTAATCCCTGCTGTGTGTCCCTGTCAGCAATGGTTATTCTGTATTATGATTATTAAGATTCTAATCCACGTGGAACCTGCTCTACTGAAACGGACATTCTGGTGCTTGCACTGTAGATACAGTACACACTCATGGACAAACACATGAATAAACATGGTCAGACAGATAGACAGACACAAACCCAGCTAGACAAACACAGGCAGGTGTTTAGTTTAGATGAACATGCATTTGTGTGTGGGTACATTGAGATGTAAGCGTTTGGGTCAGTGTGTAATGTGTGTAGGTTGAGTGGTTTACTGTAACAAATGTGTCATGTAACTGTTGTGCGAACATTGATGTCGTAAATCGATCCTGCATTGTTGTATTTACGAAATATCTCTTTTCCCCAATGTAAAATAAAATGATAAAAATCCACTAGTACCAGGTAGCCTCTGGTCACAGATAGATGTTTCCAGTTTTCAGAGTAAGAAGTGTGTGTTGTTTCAAACCAGGACACTGTCACACTCTGATCTGTTTCACCTGTCTTTGTGCTTGTCTCCACCCCCCTCCAGGTGTCACCCAACTTCCCAATTATCCCCGGTGTATTAATACCTGTGTTCTCTGTTTGTCTGTTGCCAGTTAGTTTTGTCCGTCAAGCCTACCAACGTTTTCCCCTTTGCCCCTGTCTTTTTCTATAGTTCCTGTTTTCTAGTTTGCCCGGTTTTGACCATTCTGCCTACCCTTACCCTAAGACTGCCTGCCGTTCTGTACCGTTTGACTCTGATCGGGATTACTGACCTCTGCCTGCCCTTGACCTGTTGCACCTGTTCTAGTAATACACTTTTGTTACTTTGACACTGTCTGCATCTGGGTCGTCCCTAAAACGTGACAGTACGAACTGGCCATGACTGACCCAGCAGACTCGGACCAGCCCTGCAACGTCATCTCCTCCCAAGGAGCTACCATCGGCTGGCACGAGTAGTAGCTTCATGGTCTTATGGAATGGTTCCAGATCTTGGCCGAACACCATGACTGAGCGTTGAACACATTGCAATTCCGCATAAACATTACAGGTTTGATTGAATTGTAGTCAAACTAAGCCTGAACCCCTATACCTCTAAGTTTTTCCTATACTTACCCTGCAGGTAAGACCTGGCAGAACAGGATAGACAGAGGTAAGAAAAATAGTGGAGACTCCACTCAGCCTGCCACAGGGCTAGATTGAGCCGTTACCTATCCATGCCTTTCATATCCTGGAGTGTGAGTCAAGATGTGCCAAGTGGGGGCAAAGGGTTGATTTCATATTGGGCCAACGCTACGGTACAATGTCTCCTCTCTCTCCCTCTTGCTTGTATCACTTCTTTAATTAAAGCTTACGTGTCAGCCTCGTACCTTTCATTAGTGCCTTTGTCAAAGGCCTTCCAATTGGCTGACATGTAAGCTTTTTTTAAACGATACGAGCAAGAGCAGTGTGCACATTTATTTCTTATTTGAAATCCCTCTTGACCTCTACTTGCCTCTACATACTGGAGCACAATGATGTAGTGAGCGTCATTCCTCCTTGTTCTCAAAGCCACCCCTCTCTCTCTAAAGCTTACAGCTGGGAATGGAATTCACAGCATAGCAGCATCAACACTGGCACCAAAGCCTCTGGCAAGACCAGCTCCCTGTCTTCTCACATCTGAGAGCTCACACACTGAGAACTGTGAAACCAGCAAGATGGCCTGAAGGCTTCCAAGCCAAAATGTGTCCTCAGAACATACCCAGCTAACATACGTAGCTAACACATTTGGTTCTTTGGAAGTTGTGGGAACGTTCGTTTTTGTTTTCCCATTGGTTTTGGGAACGAAGCCATACGTTTCCTGACCAGTAATACTTAACGTTTTTTAAACATTCTGAGAATGGAAGTGAAAATTTTGCCTGTTCTGGGAACATAAATGTTCTAAGTACGTTTTACTATGGTTCCCTGAAAGTTTTCCTGGGAGGTTTTATTAACCTTCTGAGAACATGACTTTGAATAGAACCACGAGGACATCAAGCCAGTGTCAAACCAGTCTGAGGGCGGCAGGTATTCTGGCGGGTAGGAGTGTTGGGCCAGTAACCGAAAGGTTGCTGGATCAAATCCCCAAGCTGACAAGGTAGAAATCTGTCATTCTGAGAAAGGCAGTTCCCTGGGTGCTGATTAAGGCAGCCCCCTGCACCTCTCTGATTCAGAGGGGTTGGGTTAAATTAGGAAGACACATTTCAGTTGAATGCATTCAGTTGTACAACAGACTAGATATCCCCCTTTCCCTAAAACAGCGGTTCCCAATCTTTTTATAGTCCCGTACCCCTTCAAACATTCAACCTCCAGCTGCGTACCCCCTCTAGCACCAGGGTCAGCGCACTCTCAAATGTTGTTTTCTGCCATCATTGTAAGCCTGCCACACACACACACTATACGATACTTATTAAACATAAGTAAACATTTAAATAAATATTAAACATATGTATTAAACATAAGAGTTTTTGTCACAACCCTGCTCGTAGGAAGTGACAAAGAGCTCTTATAGGACCAGGGCACAATAATAATAAATAATTTGGCTCTTTATTTAAACATCTTACATATAAAACCATGTTTTTTCGTCAAAAATGTTGAATAACTCACCACAGGTTAATGAGAAGGGTGTGCTTGAAAGGATGCACATAACTCTGCAATGTTGGGTTGTATTGGAGAGTCTCAGTCTTAAATAATTTTCCACACACAGTCTGTGCCTGTATTTAGTTTTCATGCTAATGAGGGCCGAGAATCCACTCTCAAACTCTCTTAATATGATTAGTTATTTATTTGACTAGGCTACCTGTATTTGACACTAGATTTAATACCCAGTAGGAAAATATAAATGGCCTGTTTGAAAATGTGAAGAAAAACAATGTTTAAAAATATATATATATTTTTAATGTCAATCACATTTTTATTTGGCTACCCCCTACGGCATTGCGTGTACCCCTTCATTATGTTAATGACGAACATTCCACTTTCCTTCAGAATTTCAATAATTGTATGAAAAACGTACTGTAGAATGTAAAACAATGAAAAAGAAAGGAATAATGGAATGGAGGGTTTTTATTAAAATAAATAAATTCGTTGCATGTCCGGAAGTGTATCTGAACACAGAATTCAAAATGTAAAAGCCACGCTCAGACTTACAAATATAGCAAATGAGAGTGCGCAAACTGGGTTTGTTTCTTGAACTAACCACTCTCTATAAAGCCTCTCTCTCTCTCTCTCTCTCTCTCTCTCTCTCTCTCTCACACACACACACACACACACACACACACACACACACACACACACACACACACACACACACACACACACACACACACACACACACACACACACACACACACACACACACACACACTCAGAGATCTGGCTATAATAAGCTGCACCGTGCTAGCCCAAGGAACAGAGGACTCCCAGGCTCGCACGCAGTGACTGATCATTACATTCAACAGTAGCAAAGGAGCACCCTACACAATAACTGAAGCTTGGAATTAGATCACAAAGGCAGGCACATTTTAGAGTCGCCTGACCATTGAAGCAAAACAATTCCATTATATACTCTCTTGAACAAAACATCATACTCTAGGCAAAATAGATAATAGATACACGGTTGCACTCTTAGTGTATGTGGGTCAGCAATAATATGATGAGCAATAATCAACAATAATGTATTTTTTAAATGTCCTAGCAAGTGGGTAAAGTGTGCAAGACACGTTAAGCACCATTCGAGACTTGTGAATGAACTCCAAAGACTGCGCGTAACCGCGATGGACACCCTGGACCAGCCTCGCTGCGCACGCTGGGATTACCTTGCGACATTGCCACGCAGTTGAGATATCATATCCTCCAACCTTCACTAGACGTGTGGGACAGAATATCATCACGTATTTTGTGAGCTTGCACTTGTAACAACGTTATATAAAATAGGTGTACTGGAAATATTTTTTTTTCTTTACCGTAAAAGAATATTCAACAAATGGAAAATAAGAGTAATATTGCACAGTGATTAACGGCGTAGATTAAGCAACCAGCTGTACCTGTAGGCCTTAATGGAGGCCTGGACATTCCTGTGGAGCGCTGACGCTGGTGGCAAGATAGGGAGGGACATGGCCAGGTAATGATGGCGTGAGCTCCGTGCGCACTGCCTGCCGCAATTTAGCCAAATTTACCCCAGCCAGAGTAATATGAAACTAGCCTTCGTGAACAGCAACCAGGATGATTTATGATCTGGCTGACCTCAACTATAGCCACAACGTGAGCGACGACCCGTTCAGTTTATTGGACCGGGAATGGAGCGACACTCCGAAAGAGACCCTCTCCAGGACTGGCTTCATCGTGCTCTCCGTGTTTCTGGGCTTGATCATGACCTTCGGCTTCCTCAACAACTTCGTGGTACTGCTCCTCTTCTGCAAGTTCAAGAAGCTGCGTACCCCGGTCAACATGCTCCTGCTCAACATCAGCGTGAGCGACATGCTGGTGTGCATGTTTGGGACCACGCTGAGTTTTACCTCCAGTATCAAGGGAAAGTGGCTCCTGGGCCGCCACGGCTGCTTGTGGTACGGTTTCATCAACTCCTGCTTCGGTGAGTCGGTCGGATGCCTCTCTAGCCTTCTCGCCTATAAAGGCTCATTGCATGCGCTGTGAGTGATAAGGTAGGGCTGCTGTATATTGTAGATTTAGCCAATGAATGGAACTTTAAACTTGTATCTTCGTTAAATCGTTCAAGTGCAATTTCGTAGTCGTAAAACAACTTTCATGGATGGTGTAGCCTACCCTATTCATAGTTTATTTGACTGACCGCGCTATAAGAATTTGAATATCTCCGGCAACTAAATCACTGGGTAGCAGCTGCTCATCCTCGAATTAAGTTTTAAGAAAATTATTCTAAATGCCTTCAAATAAGTTATTGTTACATTAATTAATAGCTAACCAAAATGTTGTTTCCTAAATTTGTCCCCAACTTGTCACAATGTTTCAACGGAGCATTTCGAGTTTTATTTCGGGAGAGTTTGGCTCTGCATCGATGTCAATATGCGTAATGTGTAATAGTAACGGTACCCCACTAAGATACAAGTTGTTTCTGACGGTGAGACGTGGGTGTAGTGGTTTGAAACGCACTAACGCAGAGCAGTACTGTGTAGTGAACACAAAGCCATAGCATACAATGGCATAACGCACTGTATACTGTATACCATGTGTAGTACGAACATAGAAGGCAAAGGCTTTACACTAAGAAGAAGAAGAAGAAGAAGAAGAAGAAGAAGAAGAAGAAGAAGAAGAAGAAGAAGAAGAAGAAGAAGAGGTCTAATTGATTGGATTTATATATACATATTAACAAACATTTGAATATATATGTTTTTATTATTGTCATTCAGCAGAGCAGAGGTTTTCGCTACACTCACATTAACATCTGCTAACCATGTGCTAAACATGTGTATGTGACAAATAAAATTTGATTTGATTTGGAGAAAAAAAGGTTACTGTCCTCAGTAGGCCTATTCTCCCAGCGATCACAACAACACAAACGTTCCTTGTGGACTATAGTTAGAGCTCTGACAAGCACCTAAGACTTCAGAGTTGTTGTAGAGTCACTCTAAAGAGGAGGAGGTGGTGTTAGTGGTCAAGGATGGTTGAGAGGATGTTGTGTGTCTTGGCCAGTGTAAGGGTGATTTCTGAGATCTGATTGGCCCAGACATTGTGACTGACGGCTCATGCTGTTTCTGGCAACCAGGTCATCTATGTATGATACAAGTCAGTATTCGATGTCAAGCCATGTCTGAGGATGTCGGGAGGTGACTTGGAAACCGGCCATTAGGGGCAACAGTGAGTACTGTAACCTTCAAATAGGTTTGGGTTTTATTAGGGTGTTGGGGTTGGCAGATAGGCATGGGCATTTGTCTCTGGTGCTGAAGGTTGCATGTTCAAGTCCAGTGATAGAAAGTTGTGTGTATAAGCAAGCCGCTGCTAGAAACCAACTCCCAGTCTCATGTCAGAATTAGATGTTCCTCAAATATCAAAGTGTTTATGTTTAGTTATTAACTCTGAATGGTTAAGGTTTTGGATAGGCTTAAAACAGACATCTCAAAAACAACTTTCTTTCGCTGTATTCGAACATGCAAATTGGTAGTAAAAAAATGTGGAATTAATACATAAACTTAACCATGAACCCTTTGACGTTTGGAACCACTTCGAGACTTGACATTTGAGAAACATGGATGAATGTCTAATTCTGACGTGTGACTGAGACCTCGTCGGTTTCTGGCAGCAACTAAAACACGCATAAACACATGTGCGTGCACACACACACCTGCACTGTAAAAATAAAACAAAAGGGAAAAGTTCTGGAAAAAATGTATTGGTACAATATCCATTATTTTATGGAACTGATATCTGTATAAACATATTATTTTGAGAAGATCAGGGAGTTTTGCGACGAAGAGGTTATGGACATCACATGCTTTGCACCAAAGTCAAAGGTAGGACAGAAACAGGCTCTCCGAATATAGATTCCCTTGTTCATGTGTGGTGCGGACGGACCAGTCATCAGCACTATCTGCAGTGCCTCTATTCAAATGACTCTCTCCTTATACACATCTAATATGTAATATTCTAAAATATCTGGACACATTTACCACTTTTAGTCTTAATCTTTACTACACTCACTGTTTAACACATGACCTCACATGTGAATCCTTAAAGAGATGGGTGGGGCTGGCTTAAGAGGGTGTGACCCATGCTGAGTGGGTCAAGACAAAGGAGAGCTCTCCAGTAGGTACCAACACATTCAAAGGCCATTTTCTCAAAAGTGAGTTTACAAGTTAATCAACTTTCAAAGCATAATTACTTTCCCATTGTTCCTCAAAAATGCAGTGTATGATATACCATTTTGTAGCTCTGTGTCTCTACTTTTATCCAATGTAAAAAACACAATTTTAAATTTTGCTACATAAGACCGAGTTGAGCCAGTCGGTCACATATATCTGTTATAACTTTTCTTTCTCCATTCTTTTTACGGACCTTCCCTGTAATATATTGAAGGGAATGTACATTTAAAAAAGTACAACGTTTTTTAACAGATTTACACAGATTTATATCTGCTATATCAGCTTTAATGGACAGTCAGAAGGCAGGTTTCCATTGACTCAGGTTTGTTAGACAAAATCAATGTCATTTATTATTATATACAGATCTCTGGACAGATACAGTTTTACATCAGCTATGTTAGGTTAGATACAGACATACCGCAAAGACCGCATGAGAGAGGAAGCTACACAACACAACAACAAGGGACAGAGACAGTTCATGAAAGTATATCTTATCTACTTTGAAGAACTGCTCAAATTATTTTGTCAGACAGCTGTGCAGCATAGGCTACTTAGGCAGGCTAGCTAAATAGGTTGACTAAAGACAGTACAGTATAGGGAACACATAGATTACGTTAGGTCTGGCTGGCAGACTGCTTCTGCCTGAGCAAAGATGAGATGATGACTTAAAAAAGGAATTAGGAATGAAAAATAATACGTCATCAAAAAAAGGTAAGTAATATAGACAACTGAAATATTGTATTATATCATAGTATTTTCCTATTTTTCTACTGATGTGTAACCAATGTGGACCTGACAGAGACTATGGAATATTTGGAATGTTTTGGCAATTGAATTCTCATTATTTTGGGCTTTGGAATTTCTATTTTAAAAAAAGTATTTAATGTATCAAAAAATGATCGAAACCAAAATTGAAAAACCGTGATTTAAAAAAAAGAATCGAACCGAAACCGAACAGACCTCAATAAGCACTAATCGCTCAGCACTAAAGGATTTACACTAAGCAGTGTATTAATTTAACACTGAAAAGTATGGACCCGTATAGGCACTGTACCAGTGTTAAATTTAACACTTTCAGTAGATTATGAGGAGCCTCCTGTGTGCAGTTGTCACACACGTCCTGACCATAGAGAGTCCTTATTTTCTATGGTAGAGTAGGTCAGGGCGTGACTGGGGGGTTAGTCTAGTTTATTATTTCTATGTGGGGTTCTATGTTTGTTTTTCTATCTATGTTGGTGATTGTTTATGATTCCCAATTAGAGGTAGCTGGTAATCGTTGTCTCTAATTGGGGATCATATTTAAGTAGCTGTTTTTCCCACCTGTGTTTTATGGGATATTGTTTTGAGTTAGTGCACGTAGCATCTCTGTAGTCACGGTTCGTTGTTAGTTTATTGCTTATTTGTTTTTGTCTTTGCTTTGTTTCACCTTCCCTTGCTCCTTTCAGTCCTTCCCTTGCTCCTTTCAGTCCTTCCCTTGCTCCTTTCAGTCCTTCCCTTGCTCCTTTCAGTCCTTCCCTTGCTCCTTTCAGTCCTTCCCTTGCTCCTTTCAGTCCTTCCCTTGCTCCTTTCAGTCCTTCCCTTACTCCTTTCAGTCCTTCCCTTGCTCCTTTCAGTCCTTCCCTTGCTCCTTTCAGTCCTTCCCTTGCTCCTTTCAGTCCTTCCCTTGCTCCTTTCAGTCCTTCCCTTGCTCCTTTCAGTCCTTCCCTTGCTCCCTTCATACCTTCCCTTACTCCTTTCAGTTTCCCTTGCTCCTTTCAGTCCTTCTCTTGCTCCCTTCATTCCTGCCCTTGCTCCCTTCATTATTTCCCTTGCTCCATTCATTGTTGCCCTTTCTCACCTTAATTCCTACCCTTGCTTCCTTTACTCCTTCCCTTACTCTCTTATTTCCTACACTTGGTTCCTTTCTTCCTGTTTTTGCTTCCTTCATTCCTGCCCTTGCTCTCTTCATTTTTGCCCTTGTTCCCTTCCCTCCAGCCTTGGCAACTTGGAGGTACAAAACACGTGAGCACTAATATCCAGTCAGCCATTGAATAAAAGATCATTGGTAGGAGGTGACCAATGGCAAGTGAAGTGAACAAGTCTGAATGAGAGAAATTGTGTTTGGGAGCATAGCATAGAAAATAGCAATTTCAATGCACTGTATTGGAGTGGGAGAGGTACTATGTGGAAGAGTACATTCTAATTAAAAGGTAGAAAGGCATTCCTGTAGGGCAAATACATTGAATTCCTCATGTTGAATGTAGTCCTCTAGGAGGCATTTGTTTACATAATTATACACATGTACTTTCTTCTTGCTCTGCTCTCCACAGGCCAGTGTGTATACCTGCTGCCTCAGATACATTTTTTCATGTTTCTGTGGCCTTGACATCCTTCTGCGCTAATGTTAAAAAAATATGTGTCTGATATTCCTTAATACAAAACTGGAGAGAGAAGTATATAAGTGAGATTGAAAAAATTGTTCAAGGCAGTGTAGCAGCAAATGATCTGTGCTGCAATGAAATTGATTTGCATATCTACTACACATACACACACACATACACGTTATCTAACTCAAACAGGCAGGGAATATCTTTTTCTGCCAGAATACCATTATATAAGGAATATTCTCTGTTATATCCATCTTTCTCATTATTCTCACTTGTTTGACGCGTTCTCACAGGGGGAACTGTCTGTGTTTGACGGGTTCTCACAGGGGGAACTGTCTGTGTTTGACGGGTTCTCATAGGGGGAACTGTCTGTGTTTGACGGGTTCTCACAGGGGGAACTGTCTGTGTTTGACTGGTTCTCACAGGGGGAACTGTCTGTGTTTGACTGGTTCTCACAGGGGGAACTGTCTGTGTTTGACGGGTTCTCACAGGGGGAACTGTCTGTGTTTGACGGGTTCTCACAGGGGGAACTGTCTGTGTTTGACGGGTTCTCACAGGGGGAACTGTCTGTGTTTGACGGGTTCTCACAGGGGGAACTGGTTAAAGTAGCGGCTCAAACTCTTAGCATGCCACGGCACATGATCTATAGTCAAATTCAAATCAAATCAAACGTTATTAGTCACATGCGCCGAATACAACAGTGAAACAGTGCTTACTTACGAGCCCCTAAAACCAACAATGCAGTTTAAAAAAAAGATAAGTAAGAATAAGAAATAAAAGTAACAAGTATTTAAAGAGCAGCAGTAAAATAACGATAGCGAGACTATACACAGAGTGGTACCCGTACAGAGTCAATGTGCAGGGGCAACGGTTAGTTCAGGTAATATGTACGTGTAGGTAGAGTTATTAAAGTAACTATGCATAGATGACAACAGAGAGTAGCAGTGGTGTAAGGGGAGGTAATGCAAATAGTCTGGGTAGCCATTTGATTAGATGTTCAGGAGTCTTATGGCTTGGGGATAGAAGCTGTTTCGAAGCTTCTTGGACCTAGATTTGGCGGTACCGCTTGCCGTGCGGTAGCAGAGAGAACAGTCTATGACTAGGGTGGCTGGAATCTTTGACAATTTTTAGGGCCTTCCTCGGACACCGCCTGGTGTAGAGGTCCTGGATGGCAGGAAGCTTGACTGGGCCACACGCACTATCCTCTGTTCTCTCCCTCTTATCTCTCCCCCTCTCTTTTGTCTTCCCCTCTCTTTTGTCTCCCCCTCTCTTTTGTCTCCTTCCCTCTCCTTCTCTTTTCTCCCTCCCTCTCTTTTCTCTCCCCCTCTCTTTTCTCTCCCCCTCTCTTCTCTCCCCCTCTCTTTTCTCTCTCCTCTTTTTTCTCTCCCTCCTCTTTTCTCTTTCTCACTCTCTTCTCTCTCTCTCTCTTCTCTCCCCCCTCTCTTTTGTCTCTCTCTCTCTTCTCTCCCCCTCTTTTCTCTCCCCCTCTCTTTTATCTCCCTCCACAGGTGCATGTTCATTAATTGTTTATGATTCATTGAACAAGCATGGGAAACAGTGTTTAAACCCTTTACAATGAAGGTCTGTGAAGTTATTTGGATTTCTACAAATTATCTTTGAAAGACAGTGTCCTGAAAAAGGGACGTTTTCTTTTTTTGCTAAGTTTATCTATTTATAACTCATGAACTGTCGGACTCTGACTGTCTTTTTTTTCCACCAATTAGAAAATGTCTCACTTCATCACTCCATACTCTCCACTCCCTCACTCTCTGCTCTTTACAGCTGTACAATTTATTCCCTGTCCATTCTACATGTCTCACACACACACACACACACACACGCACGCATTCACGCACGCACGCACGCACGCACGCACGCACGCACGCACGCACGCACGCACGCACACACACACACACACACACACACACACACACACACACACACACACACACACACACACACACACACACACACACACACACACACACACACACACACACACACACACACACACACACACACAACAAGCACACACAGCCAGACACTGCAGTGATAATCTCTGTTTGCTACATGTGTATTCCTTAGTTTTATTACAGGTGGTGATTGACTCCGCTGTCCAAGTGAGGTGTATGTACTTCCTCTTAGGGAGGCGAGCCAGATCATTGCAATACGGAGGGATCTCAGCTGCAGGGGCATAGATAAGTCTCTATAATGACATTTTATGGCCTTAGATATTGACACTAAACCTCCTTCACCCAACTGTTGCGTAAATACAGCTTTTTTTGGATTCCATTTTGCCGGAATTCAATCAAATTCGCACAGCAGGAGATCCGGCACTGCCGAAAAATGACATTATTGCCTGCTCTACATCAAAGTGCATTGTGAGTAATCAGCGCAGGCCAGGCAGAAGAGACGTGGGAGACGTGCCTCCCCATCAAAGAGTGGATGAGATACATCCTGGTTGTTTTTTTCAGGGTATATTTACCTCATTTCAGGTGCAGGGTATTTACAAAGCATACAAAAAGACAGGAGAACACCTGTACACTGTTTACATGCCAAGAAAGTTAATGAAGCAACCGTTGGACCACTGGTAACCCAACAAAACCCGACAGTGCTGGAGGATTTGCTGCACTAAAACTCTGAAAGCTTCTAAACAGAGAACAAAGAACTCTGTCTTGTGCCATGTGAGTTACGTCAGTCCTTTTAAAACCGAGTTATGCAGTCAGGATAAATGATCATTGATAAGGACAAATAAACACAAATCAACTTAAACTAACACCAATAAAACTTGAAGCGCAGTGTCACACATCATTACTATTTAGAGAGAGAAGCTGTCGTTTCATATGTACTACGACTGATCTGCTGGTCTGAAGCCAATGTAGTGCTGCCTAGGTAGTGCAGTGTTACACAATATGACAGAGTGCTCTGTATTTATATGCAGTGCTATATGCAGTTTTGTGAAGTATTTATTAGTATTACGTACTTTCCTGCAGTATGACACCATATTATGTAGTTTTATGTAGTAGTATTACGCAGTATTACACATAGACTAATGATTAATCTTTTATAGAGACTCACATTCTCTGCGGTTTCCTGCATCATATCATATGGATATATTTGATCTTTATTTGTTTACTTTTATTCATTCATTTTATAATCATATATAACCACTTCTTAGGTTTTGAAACCTTAGCCGATCCTCCACCACCCCCAAGGTGTAAGACCTTACCGTGAAATGCGAGTTAAGAGTTAAGAAAACTAAAGTAAAATATATTTTTTAAAGTAACATAAGAAAATTACATAACAATAACAAACCTATATAAAAGAGGTACTGGTACTGAGTCAATGTGTGGGGTCTATATTGTCCATGTCGTCGTTCAGCCACGTCTCGGTGAAACATAAGATATTACAGTTTTTAATGTCCCCTTGGTAGGATAGTCTTAATCATAGATTGTCCAGTTTATTTTACAATAATTGCACGTTGGTCAATAGTACGGATGGTGGTGGAGGTTTACTCACTCGCCTACAAATTCTCACAAGGCACCCCTCCCTCCTCTCCCTTTTTCTACGTCTTTTCTTCACATGGATGACGTGCTTTTACACCTGCATTGTTTGCTGTTTGGGGTTTTAGGCTGGGTTTCTGTACAGCACTTTGAGATATCAGCTGATGTACGAAGGGCTATATAAATAAATTTGATTTGATTTGATTTGATTTGTGCCTTTTCTTGGAAAGCAGTATATCCTTCGCGTCAGACTCATTAAAGAAAAATCTTTGTCCAGTTCGAGGTAAGTAATCGCTGTTCTGATGTCCAGAAGCTCGTTTCGGTCATAAGATACGGTAGCAGCAACATTATGTACAAAATGAGTTACAAACGATGTGAAAAAACTAACAAAATAGCACAATTGGTTTGGAGCCCGTAAACGGCAGCCATCCCCTTCGGCGCCATTATTACATTCTACTCACTCATAGAATGTAAGAATGTGCCTGTCTGAAGCCCCCTTTTAGAATGTAGGCATTGTGGTGATGATGATGATGACGATGATGCATCCATCGGCACCTTAAATGAAATTTTGGGAGAAAAGGCAAACTCAGCTCCATCATTCATTGAATCAGATGGCTCATTCATCACAAAACCGACTGCTATTGCCAACTACTTTAATGATTTTTTAATTGGCAAGGTTATCAAACTTAGGCATGACATGTCAGCAACAAACACTGACACTACACATCCAAGCATTTTGAAATACAAGCATTGTCATTTTTAATTCCGTAAAGTGAGTATGGAAGAGGTAAAAAAATATTGTTGTCTATCAGCAATGAGAAGCCCCCGGGATCTGACAACTTGGATGGAAAATTACTGATGATAATAGCAGACGATATTGCCACTCCTATTTGCCATATTTTCAATTTAAGCCGACTAGAAATTGTGTGCCCCCAGGCCTGGAGGGAAGCAACGGTAATTCCGCTACCTAAGAATAGTAAAGCCCCCTTTACTGGCTCAAATATCCGACCAATCAGACTGTTACCAACCCTTGGTAACAGTCTGATTGTAAAAATCTGTTGTAAAAATCTGTGTTTGACCAGATACTATTTTACAGTAAACAAATAGACAAATAGACTTTCAACACATTTATAGGGAAGGAAATTCAACAAGCACAGCATTTACACAAATTACTGATGATTGGTTGAGATAAATTTATGATAAAAAGATTGTGGGAAGTGTTTTAGACTTCAGTGCGGCTTTTGACATTGTCGATCATAGTCTTCTGCTGGAAAAACGTATGTGTTATGGGTTTACACCCCCTGGTATATAGCGGATAAAGAGTTACCTGTCTAACAGAACACAGAGGATGTTCTTTAATGGAAGCCTCTCCAACATAAGGGCAGCTGTCTGGGCCCTGGCCTTTACTAACGACATGCCACTGGCTGTGAGTAAAGCCAGTGTGTCTATGTATTCGGATGACTCAACACTCTCAACACTATACACGTCAGTTACTACAGCGACTGAAATGACTGCAACGCTTAAAAAAGAGCAGCAGTTAGTTTGAGTGGGTGGCAAGGAATAAGTGGGACACATCATTCACTAAATCCTAAACCTCAACTAAATCTTGTAATAAATAATGTGGAAATTGAGCAAGTTGAGGTGATGAAACTGCTTGGAGTAACCCTGGATTATAAACTGTCTTGGTCAAAACATATTGATACAACAGTAACTAAGATCGGGAAAAGTCTGTCCAGAATAAAGCTCTGCTCTACCCTCTTAACAACACTATCAACAAGGCAGGTCCTACAGGCCCTAGTTTTGTCGTACCTGGACTACTGTTTAGTCGTGTGGTCTGGTGCCACAAAAAGGGACTTAAAAAATTGCAATTGGCTCAGAACCTGGCAGCACAGCTGGCCCTTGGATATACTTAGAGAGCTAACATTAATAATATGCATGTCAATCAATCCTGGCTCAAAGTGGAGGTGAGATTGACTTCATCACTACTTGTATTTATGGGGCGTTACAGTTGCCGTACCAAGCGGTGATACAGCCCGACAGTTTTGCATCTGTAAATGTTTATGAGGGTTTTAGGTGCCAAGCCAAATTTCTTCAGCCTCCTGAGGTTGAAGAGGCGCTTTTGAGTCTTCTTCACCACACTGTCTGTGTGGGTGGACCATTTCAGTTTGTCAGTGATGTGTATGTCGAGGAATTTGAAGCTTTCCACCTTCTCCACTGCGGTCCCGTCACTGTGGATAGAGTGGTGCTCCCTCGGCTGTTTCCTGAAGTCCACGATCAGCTCCTTTATTTTGTTGATGTTGAGTGAGAGGTTATTTTCCTGGCACCACACTCCCATGGCCCTCACCTCCTCCCTTTAGGCTGTCTCATCATTGTTTGTAATCAGGCCTGCTACTGTTGTGTCGTCTGCAAACTTGACTATGGTCCTTCTGTAGCTCAGTTGGTAGAGCATGGCGCTTCTAACGCCAGGGTAGTGGGTTCGATTCCCGGGACCACCCATACGTAGAATGTATGCACACATGACTGTAAGTCGCTTTGGATAAAAGCGTCTGCTAAATGGCATATATATTGATGATTGAGCTGGAGGCGTGCGTGGCCACGCAGTCATGGGTGAACAGGGAGTACAGGAGAAGGCTGAGTACTTACACTTGTGGGGCCCTGGTGTTGAGTATCAGCGAAGTGGAGATATTGTTTCCTACCTTCACCACCTGGGAATGGCCCATCAGGAAGCCAAATACCCAGGAAGCGGGGTTCAGTCCCAGGGCCTTGAGTTTAATGATGAGCTATGGTATTGAAATCTGAGCTGTAGTCAATGAACAGCATTCTTATATAGGTATTCCTCTTGTCCAGATGGGAAAGGGCAGTGTGCACTGCGATGGCAATTGCATCATCTGTGGATCTATTGGGGCGGTAAACAAATTGAAGTGGGTCTAGGGTGTCAGGTAAAGTAGAAGTGATATGATCCTTGATCAGTCTATCAAGGCACTTCATGATGACAGAGGTGAGTGCTACGGGGAAATAGTAATTTAGTTCAGTAACCTTTGCTTTCTTGGGTACAGGAACAATGGTAGACATATTGAAGCATGTGGGTGGGGACAGCAGACTGGGGTAGGGAGAGATTGAATATATCCGTAAATATTCCAGCCAGCTTGTCTGCGCATGCTCTGAGGACACGGCTATGGATGCCGTCTGGGCCGGCAGCCTTGTGAGGGTTAACACGCCTAAATGTCTTACTCACGACAGCCACATAGAGGGAGAGCCCACAGTCCTTGGTAGTGGGCAACGTCAGTGGCACTGAAGCTGTTTAGCAAGATGTCAGTGTTTTGGCTGGTGGCTGGTTTTCCCATTGTAGTCCGTGCCATGGTTAAATGCGGTAGTTCGCACTTTCAGTTTGGTGCGAATGCTGCCATCTATCCACGGTTGCTGGTTAGTGTAGGTTTTAATAGTCACAGTGGGTACAACATCTCCTATACACTTCCTGATAAATTCAGTCACGGTATCAGTGTATTCGTCAATGTTATTGTCAGAGTTTACCCGGAACATATCCCGGTCCGCGTGATCAAAACAATCTTGATGCATGGATTCCGATTGGTCAGACCAGCGTTGAATAGTCCTTAGCATGGGTACCTCCTGTTTGAGTTTCTGCCTATAGGAAAGGAGGAGCAAAATGGAGTCCTGATCATATTTGCAGAAGGGAGGGTGGGGGAGGGCCTTGTCATCATCCCGGAAGTTGGAGTAGTAGGGTTGAGTACTACAATAAATAGATAGAACTTTGGTTGCGTTTTCCTCAAATGTCCTTTGTTAAAATCCCCAGCTACAATAAATGTGACCTCAGGATACGTTGATCCAGTTTGCATAAAGTCCAGTGAAGTTCTTTGAGGGTCGTTGTGGTATCGGCTTGAGGGGGAATATACACGGCTGTGACTATAACCAAAGATAATGCTCTTGGGAGGTAATAAGGTTGGCATTTGATTGTGAGGTATTCTCGGTCGGGTGAACAAAGGACATGAGTTCATGTATGTTATCACAATCACACCATGGGTAGTTAATCATGAAATATATACCACCGCCCTTCTTCTTCCCGGAGAGATATTTTTTCCTGTCTGTGCGATGAACTGAGAACCCAACTGTCTGTACAGACTCAGAAAGTATATCCAGAGAGAGCCATATTTCCATGAAACAGTATGTTACAATCCCTGATGTCTCTCTGGAAGGAAATCCTTATCCTGAGCTCATCAACTTTATTATCTAGAGACTGAACATTAGCGAATAATATACTCGGAAGCAGTGGGTGGTGTGTGCGCCTCCTGAGTCGGACTAGAAGTCCACTCCGAATACCTCTTCTCCGCCGGCAGTGTTTTGGATCAGCCTCTGGAATCAGTTCAATTGCCCTGGGGGGTACGAACAAAGGGTCCGACTCAGGAAAGTCGTATTCCTGGTCGTAATGTTGGTAATGCTGCTGAGTTACCGTCACTCTGGTATCCAAAAGTTCTTGTGATATGTAATACACAAAACAAATTCTGGGCTAATAATGTGAGAAGTAACACAAAAAACTAAATACTGCAAAGTTGCCTACGAGCTAGAAGCACAGCTGCCCTATCTAATCGGCGCCATTTTCATCTGTTCTGTTGTATTGTCATTACATGTTAGGTTGAACACTGACAGCTTTGTAACTTCAATGAGGCTGACTGAGTTGTATAAGTTCCTCAAGAGCCTATCTAAATCCCAAAGTTGGTTTAGTTACCACTTTATTACTATATGTAATCAGCAGTATTATTATTATTATTATTATGTAGGTTATATGTGAAGTGAACAAACTTAACATGATGAACAGGAGTTACATTTACACTAACAGTTGGTCAAAAATAACTATCTGTAAGCCACATCTCTAATAATCCACACCTCCAATCTGATAGGCTGCCGTCTTGACAATATATTGAGCCCCTCCAATCACAAAAAAGGTTCCGTAAATAACCTTTACACAGGGGTTCCTCAAATACCCTTTTCAGAGGGGTTTCTTTTTGAACTGGAAAGGTTCTGCCAGTGTGGCAACCCAAAGGGTTCTTCCAGGCACCTTTACTTTTAAGAGTTTAGCATATAGGACATGAGTAATAAAGAGGAGAGACTGCCTGGAATACATGAGGCTAAATCTGCTCATCAGGATGTAGAGCCACTACTCCTGCTACCACTCTGTTTCTTCATGTCTCTTTGTTTTACCAGGCGTCCCAGCGGTTCTAAGCGGCTCGTCTGTGTTCAGAGTTATAATGAGCTTTTAGCAGACTACCTAGCGAACTATAACACCTCCTGGGATGAGTCTGAAGTCTCAACATCACATCTGTCAAAATAGATTACGGGAAGCTTTCACTTAAAATTCAGATGTTTCTTAGATGGAGGACTGTGTGCAGTGGTGGAAAAAGTATCCACTTATCATACTTGCAAAAAAGTAAAGATACCTTAATAGAAAATGACTCAAGTAAAATTGAAAGTCACCCAGTAAAATACTACTTGAGTAAAAGTATAAAAGTATTTGTTTTGAAATATTTTAAAGTATCAAAAGTAAATGTAATTGCTTAATATTAATATTAACTAATATCATATTAAATTCCTTATATTAAGCAAACCAGACAGCACCATTTTCTTGTTTTTTTATTCACGGATAGCCAGGGGTATGCTCCGACACTCAGACATCTGTCACGACTACTGCCGAAGTCGGTCCCTCTCCTTGTTCGGGCGGCGTTCGGCGGTCGACGTCACCGGCCTTCTAGCCATCGGCGATCCACTTTTCATTTTCCATTTGTTTTGTCTTTGTTTTACACACCTGGTTTCAATCCCCCAATTACTTGTTCATTATTTAACCCTCTGTTCCCCCATGGTTTTTGTGAGTGATTGTTTGTATGTATATAGTCTGTTATTGTGGACTAGTTTATTGTGTTGTGTATATTTGTATTCTTGAGTAAAGAACGTTAATTACTCATATCTGCTGTCCTGCGCTTGACTCCTCCACACCAGCTACACACAGGCCGATTACAACATAATTTACAAACAAAGCATGTGTGTTGAATAAATCCTCCAGATCAGAGGCAGTAGGGATGACCAGGGATGTTCTCTTGATAAATGCGAGAATGTAATGAGTACTTTTGGGTGTCATGGAAAATGTACGGAGTAAAAAGTACATTATTTTCTTTAGGAATGTAGTGAAGTAAAGTCAATGTTGTGTGTTCATTGCAAAGTCCTCTGAATTCTGTCTCAGATGGTTTGGATTACTCAATCGGACCGTTTGTGTAGGTTCCCAGAGTTGATGAAGCCTTATACATTCACCGGCCAGTTTATTAGGTAAAACGATCTAGTCCCGGGTCAGAACCCCCTTTCCCTCCAGAACAACCAGAATTCTTCTGGAAATTCTACAAGGTGTCGGAAACGGTCCAGAGGGATGTTGATCCATGCTGAAGCAATGGCATAATGAAGTTGCTGCAGATTGGACAGCGGTACATTCATGCTGGGAACAGCCCGTTCCGTTTCATCCCAAAGATGCTCTATTGGGTTGAGGTCTGGGGACTGACCAGGCCACTCAAGTAGACTGAACTCACCTTCATGTTCCAGGCAAGATTTTTCCACTCCTAAATTGTCCAGTGTTGGTGATCCCGTGACCACTGGAGCCGCTTCTTCTTGTTTTTAGCTGATAGAAGTGGAACCCCATGTGGTTGTCTGCTGCAGTAGCCCACCCGTGACAATGAATCAAATCAAATCAAATCAAATTTTATTTGTCACATACACATGGTTGGCAGATGTTAATGCGAGTGTAGCGAAATGCTTGTGCTTCTAGTTCCGACAATGCAGTGATAACCAACGAGTAATCTAACTAACAATTCCAAAACTACTGTCTTATACACAGTGTAAGGGGATAAAGAATATGTACATAAGGATATATGAATGAGTGATGGTACAGAGCAGCATACAGTAGATGGTATCGAGTACAGTATATACATATGAGATGAGTATGTAGACAAAGTAAACAAAGTGGCATAGTTAAAGTGGCTGGTGATACATGTATTACATAAGGATGCAGTCGATGATGTAGAGTACAGTATATACGTATGCATATGAGATGAATAATGTAGGGTAAGTAACATTATATAAGGTAGCATTGGTTAAAGTGGCTAGTGATATATTTACATCATTTCCCATCAATTCCCATTATTAAAGTGGCTGGAGTTGGGTCAGTGTCAATGACAGTGTGTTGGCAGCAGCCACTCAATGTTAGTGGTGGCTGTTTAACAGTCTGATGGCCTTGAGATAGAAGCTGTTTTTCAGTCTCTCGGTCCCAGCTTTGATGCACCTGTACTGACCTCGCCTTCTGGATGATAGCGGGGTGAACAGGCAGTGGTTCGGGTGGTTGATGTCCTTGATGATCTTTATGGCCTTCCTGTAACATCG
Source organism: Oncorhynchus keta (assembly GCF_023373465.1). Lineage (NCBI taxonomy): Eukaryota > Metazoa > Chordata > Actinopteri > Salmoniformes > Salmonidae > Oncorhynchus > Oncorhynchus keta. Next base: position 20,344,868 of record NC_068427.1, on the reverse strand, counting down.
GGTGGTGTAGGTGTCCTGGAGGGCAGGTAGTTTGCCCCCGGTGATGCGTTGTGCAGACCTCACTACCCTCTGGAGAGCCTTACGGTTGAGGGCGGAGCAGTTGCCGTACCAGGCGGTGATACAGCCCGCCAGGATGCTCTCGATTGTGCATCTGTAGAAGTTTGTGAGTACTTTTGGTGACAAGCCGAATTTCTTCAGCCTCCTGAGGTTGAAGAGGCGCTGCTGCGCCTTCTTCACGACGCTGTCTGTGTGAGTGGACCAATTCAGTTTGTGATGTGATGTGTATGCCGAGGAACTTAAAACTTGCTACCCTCTCCACTACTGTTCCATCGATGTGGATAGGGGGGTGTTCCCTCTGCTGTTTCCTGAAGTCCACAATCATCTCCTTAGTTTTGTTGACGTTGAGTGTGAGGTTATTTTCCTGACACCACACTCCGAGGGCCCTCACCTCCTTCCTGTAGGCCGTCGTTGTTGGAGAGGGCTCTTGATGATTGAGTTGGAACGCAGTCGTGGGTGAACAGGGAGTACAGGAGAGGGTGGGGCCCCCGTGTTGAGGATCAGCGGGGAGGAGATGTTGTTGCCTACCCTCACCACCTGGGGGCGGCCCGTCAGGAAGTCCAGTACCCAGTTGCACAGGGCGGGGTCGAGACCCAGGGTCTCGAGCTTGATGACGAGCTTGGAGGGTACTATGGTGTTGAATGCCGAGCTGTAGTCGATGAACAGCATTCTCACATAGGTATTCCTCTTGTCCAGGTGGGTTAGGGCAGTGTGCAGTGTGGTTGAGATTGCATCGTCTGTGGACCTATTTGGGCGGTAAACAAATTGGAGTGGGTCTAGGGTGTCAGGTAGGGTGGAGGTGATATGGTCCTTGACTAGTCTCTCAAAGCACTTCATGATGACGGAAGTGAGTGCTACGGGGCGGTAGTCGTTTAGCTCAGTTACCTTAGCTTTCTTGGGAACAGGAACAATGGTGGCCCTCTTGAAGCATGTGGGAACAGCAGACTGGTATAGGGATTGATTGAATATGTCCGTAAACACACCGGCCAGCTGGTCTGCGCATGCTCTGAGGGCGCGGCTGGGGATGGCGTCGGGGCCTGCAGCCTTGCGAGGGTTAACACGTTTAAATGTCTTACTCACCTCGGCTGCAGTGAAGGAGAGACCGCATGTTTTCGTTGCAGGCCGTGTCAGTGGCACTGTATTGTCCTCAATGCGGGCAAAAAAGTTATTTAGTCTGCCTGGGAGCAAGACATCCTGGTCCGTGACTGGGCTGGGTTTCTTCTTGTAGTCCGTGATTGACTGTAGACCCTGCCACATGCCTCTTGTGTCTGAGCCATTGAATTGAGATTCCACTTTTGAGTTTCTGCCTGTAGGCAGGGATCAGCAAAATGGAGTCATGGTCAGCTTTTCCGAAATGGGTCACACGTTCTAATGAACTCGCACACCGAATCAGCGTATTTGTCAATATTTTTATCCGAAACATGTCCCAGTCCACGTGATGGAAGGGGCAGGGCCTTATATGCGTCTGTAGGAAGTTAGAGTAACAATGATCCAAGGTTTTACCACCCCTGGTTGCGCAATCGATATGCTGATAAAATTTAGGGAGTCTTGTTTTCAGATTAGCTTTGTTAAAATCCCCAGCTACAATGAATGCAGCCTCCGGATAAATGGTTTCCAGTTTGCAAAGAGTTAAATAAAGTTCGTTCAGAGCCATCGATGTGTCTGCTTGGGGGGGGATATATACGGCTGTGATTATAATCGAAGAGAATTCTCTTGGAAGATAATGCGGTCTACATTTGATTGTGAGGAATTCTAAATCAGGTGAACAGAAGGATTTGAGTTCCTGCATGTTTCCTTCATCACACCATGTCTCGTTAGTCATGAGGCATACGCCCCCGCCACTCTTCTTACCAGAAAGATGTTTGTTTCTGTCGGCGCAATGCGTGGAGAAACCCGTTGGCTGCACCGCATCGGATAGCGTCTTCCCAGTGAGCCATGTTTCCGTGAAGCAGAGAACGTTGCAGTCTCTGATGTCCCTCTGGAATGCCACCCTTGCTCGGATTTCGTCAACCTTGTTGTCAAGAGACTGGACATTGGCAAGAAGAATGCTGGGGAGTGGTGCACGATGTGCCCTTGTTCGGAGTCTGACCAGAAGACCGCCTCGTTTCCCTCTTTTTCGGAGTCGTTTTCTTGGGTCGCTGCATGCGATCCATTCCGTTGTCCTGTTTGTAAGGCAGAACACAGGATCCGCGTCGCGGAAAACATATTCTTGGTCGTACTGATGGTGAGTTGACGCTGATCTTTGGTGGTTGAAGATATCCCTCTAGTGTGGGGGCTGTGCTTTGGCAAAGTGGGTGGGGTTATATCCTTCCTGTTTGGCCCTGTCCGGGGGTGTCCTCGGATGGGGCCACAGTGTCTCCTGTCCCCTCCTGTCTCAGCCTCCAGTATTTATGCTGCAGTAGTTTGTGTCGGGGGGCTAGGGTCAGTTTGTTATATCTGGAGTACCCCTCCTGTCCTAATTCGGTGTCCTGTGTTAATCTAAGTGTGCGTTCTCTAATTCTCTCCTTCTTTCTTTCTCTCTCTCGGAGGACCTGAGCCCTAGGACCATGCCCCAGGACTACCTGACATGATGACTCCTTGCTGTCCCCAGTCCACCTGGCCATGCTGCTGCTCCAGTTTCAACTGACCTGCCTTACTATTATTCGACCATGCTGGTCATTTATGAACATTTGAACATCTTGGCCATGTTCTGTTATAATCTCCACCCGGCACAGCCAGAAGAGGACGGGCCACCCCACATATGCTCTCTCTAATTCTCTCTTTCTTTCTTTCTCTCTCTCGGAGGACCTGAGCCCTAGGACCGTGCCCCAGGACTACCTGACATGATGACTCCTTGCTGTCCCCAGTCTACCTGGCCATGCTGCTGCTCCAGTTTCAACTGTTCTGCCTTGTTATTATTCGACCATGCTGGTCATTTATGAACATTTGAACATCTTGGCCATGTTCTGTTATAATCTCCACCCGGCACAGCCAGAAGAGGACTGGCCACCCCACATAGCCTGGTTCCTCTCTAGGTTTCTTCCTAGGTTTTGGCCTTTCTATGGAGTTTTTCCTAGCCACCGTGCTTCTACACCTGCAATGCTTGCTGTTTGGGGTTTTAGGCTGGGTTTCTGTACAGCACTTTGAGATATCAGCTGATGTACGAAGGGCTATATAAATAAATTTGATTTGATTTTGATTTGATCTTATATTCGGTAGTTCTTCTCGACTGTATGTAATGAAACCTAAGATGACCTGGGGTACTAATGTAAGAAATAACACGTAAAAAAAACAAAGAACTGCATAGTTTCCTAGGAACGCGAAGCGAGGCGGCCATCTCTGTCGGCGCCGGAAGTATTTGCAATGATGGGCGAGTTGTGAGTTCAGAGGTGCCGTTCTGCACACCACTGTTGTACTGCGCCATTATTTGTCTGTTTGTGGCCCACCTATTAGCTTGCATGAATTCTTGCCATTCTCCATCGACTTCTCTCATCAACAAACTGTTTTCGCCCACAGGACTGCCGCTGGATGTTTTTTGTTTGTCTTGGGAAACCTTAGAAACTGTTGTGCGTGAAAAGCCCAGGAGGCCGGACCTTTCTGAAATACTGGATCCGGCACCAACGATCATACCACACTCAAAGTTGGTTAGGTCACTTGTTTAGCCTATTCTAACTTTCAATCAAACAGTAACTGAATGCCTTGATGTCTGTCTGCCTGCTTTATAGAGCAAGCCACGGCCACGTGACTTACTGTCTGTAGGAGTGATCACTTTCCGTGAACGGGGTGGTGTACCTAATAAACAGTGTATTTGCAATGGGAAGTAAAAGCTGCTTTGTTAATTTCATACTGTAAATGAAATGGTTATGCTTTTGTATTGTTATGATTTCATAGGGCCTGCTGGAGTGAATGGGCTGCTTATTCTTTAACAATATTTTATGCTGTGTGCGACTGCTGTCGGCTGTCTATCAGCCATGTCTATGCGTTTGACCAAAATTGTCTCTCCTTCATCACCATGGAATGCACATGTATGTCCTTTCAGTACCACAAGCCTGTCACCTTTGATGTGACACGTGTTGTCGCTATTGGTGATAGTGTGATAATGGTGTTAGGCTTCCATAAGTTGTGTAAACAGTGTGTTTTTGTTTTGCTGGTCGCATTATTTTATGCTGTGTGTCACGTGTCCGTGCCGGTTCTGTCTCTGTGTGTGCGGTAGCCTGAGGCACGGCCAGGCCTATTTGATTCATACATAATGTCAGCAAAAAGCATTGTTCCTTCTTCACTAGAACTAGAATGGTCTGACTACAGAATATATCATGTCAGGTGCATTAAGTAATGCTGTGTTTTATGTTATTTTCTTGATTTTTGAGTTTGCTAGAACATAGTGGAAGATTTCTGGTACCTCTGAATGTCTACATTGTCATGCCTACTCCCGCCCCCCTGCACGACGTCACCGGTCGACTCACCACCAGCCCTGGCAACCATCAAATCAAATCCAACATTATTTGTCACATGCGCCGAATACAAGTGCAGACCTTACAGTGAAATGTTTACTTACAAGCCCATAACCAACAGTGCAGTTCAAGAAAGAGTTAAGAAAATATTTACAGTGCACATTAATCAACGTTTCAATAAAAGTGCCGGTTTTAGCCAGCCGGCTAATTTTCATCCGCAGTCCCTGGGCAGGTTATTAAAACCAATTACAATATAGACAATCATTGAGCAGTGAGCACACACAGAGCAACATAGGACAAGCAAGACATAGCATACAGACAGAGCAACATAGGACAAGCAAGACGTAGCATACAGACAGAACAACATAGAACAAACAGCAGCAAGACAAAATTCATAAAATCAACAAAGTGTTTCCACACCTCACAAGCTACAGACAACAGACAACATGGAAAGTGGCAATACACAGCTAGGGATTATGATCACAAATCTGATTGACCTTTAGCCATGTCTTCATGCATTTTGTGAAAGTGTGATAGGTGGTGCAGTTATGTGTGTCTGATGGCAGTGTATTCCAGACATGGGAAGCTCTCACAGAGAAAGCGGATTTACTAAAGGTGCTTTTCCTTAATTAAGGGAACTATACAGTCACCTCTCATGGCACACCTTGTGGATCTGCTGCCATATGTTTGGGTTTTCTGTTTAACAAAAATATTGAGTGGAGGGGGAGCCAGGCCATTAAGGATCTTGAATACAAGACATGCGTCGTTGTATTGCACAAGATTTTCCGAACTCAGGAGCTCATGCTTTCTGAGGATGTAACAGTGATTATGGCTATTGGGCTTCCTATCAAGCACTTTGAGAGCCTGTTTGTAGACAGACTGAATAGGTTTTACATGTTGTACAGCAGGCTTGGGCCCAACTAGTCAAGCAGTATGTTAAGTGGGGGAGTATCATAGATTTGAAGTACAGTTTTGCTATCTCTGTTGTCAAACAATTTCGTATAAATCGGAAATTAGCAAGGTTGAATTTGGTTATTTGAATTACCTTTTACACATGCTTTTTAAAAGAGAGGTTGGAATCAAGTATGATGCCAAGGTACTTAAAATCAGATACCACCTGGAGCTTCTCCCATGACACATAGACATCTGGCTCAGTAGCATCTGTTGCTCTCTTTGTGAAGAACATGCAAACAGTTTTTTTCACATTGAGATGCAAACACAAGTCACTGAGCCACTTTGTAACCTGGGCCATTACAGTAGTGAGTTATTGTGCAGCTTGTTGTTTGCTCTTTGCATGCACATATATCACTGTATCATCTTCATACATTTGAACATCAGACCCAGTACAGACAAGGCAGATCCTTAATGTACAGGCTGAACAGGAGGGGCTCCAGTATTGACCCTTGGCGCACAATCAACGAACAGAGTCATCTACTCCAACACCACTGCCTGGCGCAACTGGGTATGGCTATGGAGGAGGTCCTCCCCATTCTCCACCGTCTCGACACCACCAGAGAAGTTCTTCATACCACTATCAGAGGGCCTCCTACCACGGCTTATCACAGTGAGCCAATCTCCAGCCTGCCCAGCATTCCGCCCAAGTCAGTGATGCCTGACTGTCCCTTCCGGAGAAGTGCGACGGTACTCCATTGTAATGCCGTGGCTTCCTACTCCAGTACTCCCTTTATTTCGCCCATCAGACGGGAGCCCCCACCACCGAGTGGTCTAAGGTTGCCACAGTAATTTCCCTGCTGACCGGACCGCGTTGGAGTGGGCTACAGCAGTCTGGGAGAGAGGAGAGGACGAGCTGAGTTCCTACGAGCGGTTCAGATACAGCCTGGATTCGAAACAGGGACTGTAGTGACAGCTCTTGCACTGAGATGCAGTGCCTTAGACCACAGCACCATTTGGGAGCCCTCAAGAGCCCATTAAGGACTGGCAGTGAAGATTTTTTTGCTCAACAAAGAAGCTTGCCACGAGGGGGTTCGAACCCATGGTTTAAGCACACTATCGATGTCAAAGTAATCCGCTTTAACAATGTGTGCCTCCCAGAAGCAATGCTATTTGGCAATAATGGTACATCACTGCTATTTGACAAGTCCATAAGGTTATTTTTTTATGACAATGTACAATAAACGTACATGTTGTAAGGACATCATTTATATATTTTTTACAATAAAGCATATGGACGTGTGTGAAACACATAAGCAAAATGTGGGATTTTGTCTTATATGAAAATGTTTTGTCTAATACTAGTACTAGTAGCCTAGTCAAGGACGTATCAATGCAATATTGACACACAACATTTAGTTACAGACCAACAGAACAAAAGTTAACCTCAAATTTGTAGGTTTAAATTATCCCTCTGGTGGCCAGGGTTGACCTATTTTAAGAAATACCATTGGTTGGTGGATATAATGCCTAAGATCTTTGATAGGCTGATGAGGAATTTGTTACGGGAAATAATCACTGTCAGCTGCTGAGGTTAGTGTAGGGCCTACCAGGTCATGTAATGGGACCTGCTACAATGCGAGTGGTTGAAAAAGTACCCCATTTTCATACTTAAGTAAAGATACCTTCGTAGAAAGTGATTCAAGTAAAAGTGAAAGTTACCCAGTAAAATACTACTTGAGTCAAAGTTTTAAAGTATTTCGTTGTAAATATACTTAAGCATCAAAAGTAAATGTAATTCTAAAAATATACCTAAGCATAATTTTAAATGACTCATATTAAGCAAAAAAGACAGCACAATTTATGTTTTTTAAATTTACGGATAGCCAGGGGCACACTCCAACTCTCAGACTGTCACGCCCTGACCTTAGAGATCCATTTCATGTCTCTATTTTGGTTTGGTGAGGGCGTGAGTTTGGGTGGGCATTCTATGTTTTGTGTTCTATGTTTTCTATTTCTTTGTTTTTGGCCGGGTATGTTTCTCAATCACGGACAGCTGTCTTTCATTGTCTATGATTGGGAACCATACTTAGGTGCCCTTTTTTCCCCACCTGTGTTTGTGGGAGGGTGATTTTGTTTAGGGCATTTAGCCTTTGAGCTTCACGGTTTGGTTTTGTAGTGTTTATTGTTTTTGTTCGGTGTCATTTTGATCATGTACGCTCACCACGCTGCACCTTGGTCCTCTCCTTTCATCAACCGTGACACAGACATCATTTACAAACAAAGCATGTGTGTTCTCTTGATAAGTGTGTGATTTGGACAATTTTCCGGTCCTGCTAAGCATTCAAAATATATGTACTTTTGGGTGTCAGGGAAATGTATGGAGTAAAAATAAAGTGAAAGTAGTCAAAACTTTAAGTAGTAAAGTAAAGTACAGATATCCTCAAATTACTTAAGTAGTACTTTAAAGTATTTTTACTTAAGTACCTTCCACCACGATACAATGTAGCGTTCTATCACGTGTAAGTAAATTTACGATTTTAAATGGCTTTTGGATTTTAAATGCCAGTGTCTTCATATCATCATACAGTAAACTCTCCTTAGCATCATTTATGACATCATCAACGAAGCATTTCACATAATGATAGACAGAAACATTTCCACATGGCATGCAAATAACAGAAAAGGTTAGATGTTGTAATTGTAATAATATGCCTGCCCCTCCCCAGGTATTGTGTCGTTGATCTCCCTGGTGGTCCTGTCCTACGACCGCTACAGCACCCTGACCCTGTACAACAAGCGTGGTCCTGACTACCGCAAGCCCCTGCTGGCTGTGGGGGGCTCCTGGCTCTACTCCATATTCTGGACGGTGCCCCCCCTGCTGGGCTGGAGTAGCTATGACTTGGAGGGCGCCGGCACCAGCTGCTCTGTGTCATGGACCCTGAGGACGGCTCAGTCCCACGCCTATATCATCTGTCTGTTCATCTTCTGCCTGGGTCTGCCCATCGTCATCATGGTCTACTGCTACTGTCGGCTGCTGTGGGCCGTCAAACAGGTGTGGGTGGGGGGTGTGGTAGAGGGGAGTGGTGGGGGCGGTAGGGTTGGGTAGAGGGGAGTGTGTGTGTACATGTTGGGGAGACCTTCAAATTGAATTGAATCTGGCTCCCTGTAGAGATCAATATCAGCACTCTGATCAAAACCCTTATTGTGTTTTAATCCAGATGTACTTCATGCATCTGCACATGTGAATTAACTCCACATCTGAATTAACTCCAAGATCAGCCCTCTAGAAAACCCTGTGAGTCTGGAGGAGGTGGTTTCAACCTTGTCATTTTATCCACCATTTCTTTGTGTTTATACATTTACAATCAAAATAGCAGTTTGGCATGAGTTCATGACCCTCCAAGAACAAATCTGAGGGGTTTCATGCTGCCAAAACACATTTTCAAGTGAAGCTGCTACGGTGTGTAAATATTCCCCCAGCAGCGTGTGTAAGCAACGTGATGGTTTGTTTAGGACCTTTCTCAGTCCACTACTTTGAGGTGGTTAAATATCTCTCACCCTAAGTGTCTACTCCAAAAAGTGTTCACCCCTCAGATGTATAAATCAAAAGAGGACCATTGCAACCCCCAAAAGTCTGGTTGGTCCGCATTCAAAAAGATGTTGCATAAAGCTCACTTCATCAGGATAGCAGACACAGATAGTTTGGCCTTCTTTAGTGTGTAGGTTCACACACTTCCTCTTCCCTCCCTCCTAATTTGTCTCTCTTTTACGTGCTTCTGTTATAATTTAACTCTGCCTTGTTGAGGAAGAGCTTGGAAGTCAGCGTTTCACTGTATGGGTTACACTTTGATATGATTTAAGCCGAAACGTCTGTGTATGACCCATCACACTTTATTCCCCTTCAGATAGAATCCGGACCAGGAGGGAATGAATGAGTGTGTTAGCTGAGTGCTGGCTGGATTACCCAATGCAAATCTGTTTAGTGGGATTTCACTCCGAGTCCTGGACTCGGAGTGAAACATTCAGCAGCTTTCACAAAGCCCTAAACCACTCCGAGTGAGCGCAGGGGAATGTCCTGAGAAACATGTGAGCATGTATATGCATATATGCACACTATACAGTGGGGCAAAAAAGTATTTAGTCAGACACCAATTGTGCAAGTTCTCCCACTTAAAAAGATGAGGCCTGTAATTGAATGAATTTGCAAATTATGGTGGAAAATAAGTATTTGGTCACCTACAAACAAGCAAGATCTCTGGCTCTCACAGACCTGTAACTTCTTTAAGAGGCTCCTCTGTCCTCCACTCGTTACCTGTATTAATGGCACCTGTTTGAACTTTGAACTTAAGCAGCTTGGTTTGAAGAAATCAACTGTGGGAGCAATTATTAGGAAATGGAAGACATACAAGACCACTGATAATCTCCCTCGATCTGGGGCTCCACGCAAGATCTCACCCCATAATTTGCAAATAAATTCATTAAAAATCCTACAATGTGATTTTCTGGATTTTTTTCTCATTGTCTGTCATAGTTGAGGTGTACCTATGATGAAAATTACAGGCCTCATCTTTTTAAGTGGGAGAACTTGCACAATTGGTGGCTGACTAAATACTTTCCCCCCCCACTGTATATCACACTTACACATACAGATTATGGGGTTATTTTGTTGTGTGTGTTACTGACCCCTCTCTAATCCCAAATCTAAATAATCCCTTTCTTCTGTTTTGGACTCCCCTTATAAGAGTAAGCAGCTTTCACTAAATTTGTCTTGCAGCATCTCCATGAAGTGCCAGAGTCAGTTGCAGTGCACGGTGTCAAGAACTGACCAATCGACAATGAATACAGCCCGCCACTGTTTTGCTATTAGAGCTGTAATTACGTTGCCTGACAACTCAGACATTTAATTCTGCTGCCCTGTCGATCGCTCCATACATTAGTTTGAACCTGCCATCTTTGAAGTTGTTTGTGTTTACGTCAAAATGACCTGACTCGCATGATTCGCCTTGGCCCAACCCATCGGTTTCTGGGACCATTTAGAATGTCAGAATGAGTTCACTCTCCGGGAGGAGAGGAAATCCAGACTCATCGTGGAGAAGAAACGTTAGTGGGTGTGGCATTTGACCTGAGCGATGTGGACCAGTAGCCAGGCAACTGTTTACAACCGAATTGGGACAGACTTATGAAGACAACCCCAAAGCCCAACCCCTCAGATCCCCACAGTAATTCAGCAATTCAGACAAGTAGGATTAGTGAGTGGTCCCGATAGCGCACTTCCATTTAAGCGTGCTAGAAGGTCCAGGTCAGGGCAACGAGAAATCCAAATTCAGCAGATGAATCTGCAAAAAGGGCATGCGACTCAAGGCACAGATACATGTGATAATTAAACCTTGCCTGGGAGACCAAAATGCCTTAGGCATTAGCTCAAAAGGTTAACACACAGAGTTCAAGTGTTGGCGCAACAGGATGGAGAGAGAGGGTCAGTGCCTTAGTCCTCTAGAATGGAGGGAGGACTCCCTTTCCCTCTCCGCTGTCCCCCGATAGGGCGGGTGGGGGAGATGAATGGTGCGTCAGTTGTCTCATGGCTGAAATGGAAGGTTAGCGTCACAAAATGGATAAACTGATTACCACTGGCTCTCTGCAGGGATGTGAGTGAGAGAGAGACAGACTATTCGTTCTCAAGTATAAGCATTCATCAAACATCCAGAGTGTGTGTGTGTGTGTGTGATGTCCAGGGGTTTGAGAATATAAATACAGCAAACAGGTGCATTTCTGTTTGGACAAAAGGACTATTATATTCTCTCCCCGGGGTGACGAAACAGTCACCTCCCCTCACTCTCTCCTTTCATCTCACCTGTCTCTAGGTGGGTAAGATACGTAGGACAGCGGCACGGCGGAGAGAGTACCACATCCTGTTCATGGTGCTGACTACAGTGGTGTGCTACATATTGTGCTGGATGCCCTACGGCGTGGTGGCCATGATGGCGACGTTTGGCCGGCCTGGCATCATCACCCCCGTGGCTGCGGTGGTGCCCTCACTCCTGGCCAAGAGCAGCACTGTCATCAACCCTCTCATCTACATCCTCATGAACAAACAGGTTAGTCGGGGGGGGGTATTTTTGTGTTGGGGGTGCGTGGTAGTGTGGGTTTCTTGTTAGTAATCTGAGGTTGAGATGTCAACAATATGGCTTTGAAAGGCAAATGTTCCCAATTGCATTCTTATCGCTGCACATGTGGGTTCAATCGGAAATGACCAATAAATGGTGCATTGCCGACAGCACTCCACAGATTGAATCCCGACCTAAGTATTGATTACTCTGGAGAGATCTTTTGTACACGTACAATGCTTTTATTTACATGGTAAAAATAGAACAATAAATTAACAATTTCATTGTATACAAACAGTCAACTTATACCTATTCAAATTTAATAAAGAAACCTGCAATGACAAATCAAAAGGAAAAACGTAGTTCTAAAAAAAATTGTGACAGAAGAAGAGAGTACAGAGCGATTGGAGGAGGGATCAAGTTAAGCAGTGATCTCCAAAACTACTTTCTCTGTGTTAGTTCTGTGTTAAACACAATGCACCTGGCGTGTCCATCCTTACCACAGAGAATGATAAGAGGACTCTAGTTCCCAAAAGCCTATTTTAGCATGGGCAACACCATTGAAAAATGCCCTCATTTTGAAGTAGTTAACTAGGTGGTTAAGGAGGATCACATACTTCCATCCAGGTCATCAGGAGGCAATCAGCCAATTAATTATACTTGTGAGCAAACATTCCATAAATGCAGGTGGATGTAAAATCGGCAACCTTGGCTTTATATCTGTTCAAACAACACACTATAGGTGGCAGTTTGCATACCAACTCAAATGGATATGGCCTCAATGATGCCGCCCGTGTGCTCAGACACCATAATGGGATAGATGCAAAGAAGCGTCCTCCATGGTCCATACAGATACGTTGGTCATCTTTATCCTATAACACCCCCCCCCCCCGAAGGGAACATATGGCACCTTAAAAATACCTGCTATAAGAAACATATCCACCCACAAATTACATTTGGCACAGTATCAAGATTTCAATGCTGTTGCCAAAGGCATTGCATTTGATCAAGAAGTGCTTCTACGGAACTAATAATTGCTGCTCTCGTTTCCAGCTGGATAAAATTTCCCTACGCACACAATATACACTTGCACAACGCAGGTAGAGAAATCTTATATCTTGGATGCTGTTTTTTTGTACAGGAAAGTAGAGTAAAGCATAGTACAGACAACTTTTTAGTTGTATTGTTTGTATTATTTTTTGTTGTACTGTTTGTCTATCATCATTGTAATTAAAATGTGTGACTGTCCTTGTCTATGTGTTTTGTTACTTGTCGTGTTTTGTGGACCCCAGGAAGAGTAGCTGCTGCTTCTGCAAACGCTAATTGGGATCCAGACAAGTACACATACATAGACAGTTTAAGACTCTTATCCTTGCTCCGGATAGATTTACCTGCTCTGTGCATTGGAATAGAAACAAAGTTAGTGTCTTTTTTTTTTTTACACTGTCAATGTGTTAATCAGAAACGTAACAATTACATTGAATCATTTGAACACTTCAATAATGATGCATGGACATGAAGAGACAATACTTATGATAGTGGTGCGAGTCGAAACCATTCCAGACAGTTTCATCAAAGCCCCCCCTGTTTCCCTTTGTTAGATCTCTCAGTGAGAGGTGGGCCTTGGGAAATCATTTGACGCAGCGGTGTGTCTAGCTCCTTCAAGCCATGTGTTAATGAGATAGCAGATGTGGCTCAAAATATTTCGCTTGCCTGGCGTGCCGGTGTAACAGTTATTCCGAACCATGCCTGTGTGCCGAGTAACCTTGCCTAAAACCTAAAAGACTTGCGTTGGCTCCCCAAGCTAATGGTCTGTCACACCGGTTGGGAAGGGTTTGCACTGTTATTAACACTGTCATTGATCCTTGGTAGCTCAATCATATTTAAAACGGCTCCAACTCTAAATGGTATTCCTGTTCAGTCGCTCTTCACTCATCACTTGATTACAACAACAATCTCTTCAGCAGATGCCTCTATATTCCAAGCAGCGTTTGACTGCCATGTTTACGACCGGATCAATTTGTTTCCTCAACCCTGGTTAAGCAGTGTTCCTAGAGCAAGGGCACAGCAACACGTTCCTGAATATCACAACGCAAAACAAACAAACAAAACACGCACACACAAATCTCTTCTTTGAATTATGTCACTATGGCTGCCAATGTCAACCCCTCCCAGTTGTCCCTACCCAGGGAATGGTCACCATCTGGCCATTACAGAAAGGACTACAGTGGCCATAATGGCATATCTGTTTGACAACAAGTGCATGATCTGTTTGGTCTTATAGGAGGCTCAGCTTGGGATAAAGGTGAAGCTTAGTAGTTGTAAGCGGATTTGTGGTTGGAAAGAACAGCCCCCGCTGTCCATTCTAGCATGGCCAGATAGTGATCCCATAGAATATAGAGCAATATAGGATGATTTATAGGATCTCTGAGTTATCCTCCTCTCCTACACACACACACGACAGCTAGCTGAAACGCACTGCAGGCAGGTCTGGCACAGAGTCAGTGTAAACAAGGAAGACATTAAAGCCGGACAAAGAATGAGTCTAGAGATGTTACTTCTTCAAATCCCTGCCATAATAAGAAAGGTCTCTGGCAGCGCACCGTGGCAGCCTGCTGCAAGCCCAGGCAAAAGAGTACTTTCAGAACAATATTGGAGGATTCAGTCAAAATGAGAATGGTAAAGACATAGGGAATGGTACTAGACCATGCTCTGCTGAATGCCACAAACCATATCAGCATGAAGTGCCTGGGAGGCAGTCCAGCTACCGAACCCTGCGGACTGAATCCCTTGACCATCTATGGCACATATGTAGGATCTTAATTTGATCACCCTGTTGAAGGAGAACTGTCTTTAAATGCAGGACATTTAAAACTTGTAGCGTATTTGAGGTTTAAAAAAAGCTTGAAGTTTGTAGTTTTCACTTTGACATGTCAACCCCTACAAAAAGTCAATGTATTATAATCCACATAATAAATTCACATTTCCCGTTGTGCAGGATTATTTTCCTGCTGTAGCAAACTGGATCAAATTAAGATCCTACATCTGTAGTGTGCTCGTAGATATAACTGTCCTAGGGAGAGGTTTGGCTTTGACAGTGGGAGGTGTGGTGCGATTACATTCATTTAAAGAGGCAGGTCAATCATCCTAGTAATTACAGATGCTTTTAAAGAGACGTCAGAGGGTGTTGGTTCAATTCCCTTTTGGCATGGGGTGGACACTGGAAAGTAAGGGAGTTTGACTAGTGACCTCTCCTACCCCAGCCCGCCACTAACAGAACACTGGACGGTTTGAGCAACACTATCAGGTGACTAACAACTTTCTTTAAATCTTAACTATTAAACAATTAAATCAGCAATAAAAACCACAACAATGACACTGCAGTTACATGGATAGCATACAGTATGTGTAAGGTCAGTCTTTGGGTGTTTTGAAAGGCAACCCAGTGTCCGCTCGGCTACTAGGCACAGGGTTACAGCTGTTGAAAGAATGCTTTGCGAGTCCTCTCTTACCCCCTAACTCCTATCCGCTAGCCTAGCCCTGCATCCTTTGGTGTTCACAAATCTTAAAAAGGACATCATTGTACTGGATGAGGCCAAAGAACGGGTAACCAAAGGGTTTTCCTGGGTTTGGTACCTAACTATCCGCCAGACACAGAACTGTGCATGCCCTTGAAGTGGCAACCAGTCAGCCAGTCTTAAAGACCTAAGTGGGAGTATGACAACCTCTTTATGAGTTGGCAAGTGGTCCGGTACAGCTTGGGAGATGAGAAAAGAAGAGCAAAGAGTGATTGAGCATAAAGCACCGCAGCAGCATCAACAGCAATCAAAACCCTGATGACAATAACACCATCAAATAAGACTTTGAAATAGGACTAGAGGACATTTAAGGAATGTTGAACACAGAAAAATGTGACTGTTGTAGATTTTTTTTTTAAACACAATGTACCATCTTGATGAGGTAATACTGAGGTGATGAGTGTTTGGTGTAGTTCCAGCATGTCTGTATTGAGATACATGTACCTGTATGTACGAGCACTTGAATTGTCATTGAAGTGGTACTGAGGTACATTTTGAATTAAAGTTCAAGCTTTTGTTACGGGTTGTCAGGAGTGTGTGGCTGGTGTATGCCGAGTTTGTACATGTTCAGAAGTGTGTGTTTGGTATGGACGTGTTCAGACATTCAGTGCAGACCACTGCTCATTTTCTCAAAGATTAATTTACCACCCCATGAGAGCCTTAAAAAAAAAACATCCATCATTAAAAAACTGTGGACTGTCCTTTAAGTCATTTTAAGGAAGAAGAGCAACCAGAGCCCTAGAAAAACAACACTTAAACACATTCAGTTATACAGTACCAGTTAAAAAGTTTGGCCACATACTCATTCAAGGGTTTTTCTTTATAATAACCATTTTCTACATTGTAGAATAATAGTAAAAACATCAAAACTACGAAATAACACATATGGAATCATGTAGTAACCAAAAAAAGTGTGAAACAAATCCAAATATATTTTATATTTGAGAGTCAAAGTAGCCACCCTTTGTCTTAATGTCAGCTTCGCACACTGTCGGTATTCTCTCAACCAGCTTCATGGGGTAGTCACCTGGAAATAGTAGTGGTTTTGAAGGAATTCCCATATATGCTGAGCTCTTGTTGGCTGCTTTTTCTTCACTCTGAGGTCCAATACATCCCAAACCATCTCAATTGGGTTGAGGTCGGGTGATTGTGGAGGCCAGGTCATCTGATTGTGGAGGCCAGGTCTTCTGATGCAGAACTCCATCACTCCCCTTCTTGGTCAAATAGCCCTTACACAGCCTGGAGGTGAGTTATGTCATTGTCCTGTTGAAAAACAAATGATTAGTCCCACTAAGCACAAGTCAGATGGGATGGTGTATTGCTGCAGAATGCTGTGGTAGCCATGCTGGTTAAGTGTGCCTAGAATTCTAAATAAATCACAGACAGTGTCACCAGCAAAGCACCCCCACACCATCACACCTCCTCCTCCATGCTTCACGGTGGGAACCACACATGCGGAGATCATCAGTTCACCTACTCCGCGTCTCACAAAGACAGTGGTTGGAACCAAAAATCGCACATTTGGACTGACAGATTTCCACCAGTCTAATGTCCATTGCTCGTGTTTCTTGGCCCAAGCAAGTCTCTTCTTATTGGTGTCCTTTAGTAGTGGTTTCTTCATCCATGAAGACCTGATTCACACAGTCTCCTCTGAACATTTGATGTAGAGTTTTGTCTGTTAATTGAACTCTGAAGCTCCAATTTCTGAGGCTAATGAACTTCTCCTCTGCAGCAGATGTAACTCTGGGTCTTCCTTTCGTGTGGCAGTTCTCATGAGAGCCAACTTCATCATAGCACTTGATGGTTTTTGCGACTGCACTTGAAGAAACTTTCAAAGTCCTTGAAATTTTACGGATTGACTGACCTCCATGTCTTAAAGTATTGATGGACTGTCGTTTGTCTTTGCTTATTTGAGCTGTTCTTGCCATAATATGGACTTGGTCTTTTACCAAATAGGGCTATCTTCTGTATACCACCCCTACCTTTTCACAACACATTAAGGAGGAAAGAAATTCCACTAATTAACTTTTGACAAGGCACACCTGTTAATTGAAATGCATTCCAGGTGACTACCACATGATGCTGGTTGAGAGAATGCAAAGCTGTCATCAAGGCAAATTAGTTATTTTGAAGAATCTCAAATATAAAATATACACTTTTTTGGTTACTACATGATTCCGTGTGTTATTTCATAGTTTTGATGTCTTCACTATTATTATACAATGTGGAAAATAGTACAAATAAAGAAAACTACTCATTACAGGAGTTGAGTCCAACTTTTGACTGGTACTGTATATAAAAAAACATCTAATAACACTAATCTATTGCTACACTATACAGCTCTCCTCTCTTCCGGCTCAGCAATGGCAGAGATCGGGAGATACAGTCACTTCAGGCCGTCTTGACCATTATCCTCTAAGGAAGGCTGGGTTTCACCCCGTCTGGGTTCTGTTCAAAAGTCCTGACATAAATGTAGTTACACTAGACCTTCACCCTCCGGTTTGATCCCATCCCACACAGCGGGCTATGGCTTGGGTTCTCCACTGTTCTACGTGGTTCCCCCAGAGGTCAGAGGGTTATTATTGCACCATTTCCCCTTTGTCCTGTGGGGTTGTGGTGGTTCCACATGTGGCTTCTTTTAAGGGTCAGAGTTCATAAGTTGATAGTTCAGAGGTCACAGTTGACAGTGCTGAAGCCAGGGAGGGTGACGCGGCCCTTCCTCTTCAGGTCTCGCTCGGGGCCTGTGTTGATGCGCTGCACCAGGCTCTTCTCGTAAAGCAGTGGGTGGTACGCCCCCAGGGTGCAGGCTGCGTCGTAGTAGCCCTCGTGGTAGTGGCACAGGTCTGACTGTCGCAGCGAGGGGATGTACTCGTACACGTGGACCTCTTCGCACAGCGCCATCATCAGAAGGATGCCTGTCATTACAACGACAAGGTAGAGAGAAAGGGGTTAGATAGTCTAGCGTAGTGGTTCTCAACTGGTTTTTCCTCAGGACCCAAATTGAAGCAGGTTGTTTCAGTTGCAACCCAATATTCGCATCGCATTTTTGGGGGGCTGAAATGCAATCTGAAAACTATTTTGAATTCTCTATTGACAGTAAATGTAGCAATTATATTAAATAAGGGAACAACATTCCCACCTTTTCCCATTTTCAATAATTCCATATTGCTCATATTCCTGATGAAGAATGTTGGCAAGCTCACTTGTTTGAGACTACAAAATCTGCCAAATAGCGCTGCTAATAGCTCTATATTGAAAATACTGTGATTAATTCCACAACAAACAAAAAAACATCTTTAGGTGTTTCATTTATCCATTGTTGATAATAGTCCCAAAATGTTTTGCATGTCAGTAAACAAGTTAAAGAAACAGAACTACCCATGATGCAAAATACTGTGGCATTTCTTTTCCTTATTATTCCTACACACTTTCTACCGGTTAGTTGTTTACATTCAGACACGGTTTCTCATATTAAAATAAGATCTACACTGAGTTTACAAAACATTGTGAACACCTGTTCTTTCCATGACAGACTGACCCGGTGAAAGCTATGATTCCTTATTGAGGTCACTTGTTAAATCCACTTCAAATCAGTGTAGATGAAGGGAGGAGACAAGTTAAAAAATGATTTTTAATGCTTGAGACAGTTGAGACATGGATTGTCTATGTGTCGTTCAGAGGGTGTTTGGGAAAGACAAAATATTTAAGTGCCTTTGAACGGGGTATGGTAGTAGGTGCCATTCGCACCGGGTTGAGTGTGTCATGAACTGCAACGTTGCTGGGTTTTCACACAACAGTTTCCCATGTGTATCAATAATGATCCACCACCCAAAGGACACCCAGCCAACTTGACAACTGTGGGAAGCATTGAAGTCAACATGGGCCCGCATCGCTCTCAACACCTTGTAAAGACCATGACTGACGATTTGAGGCTGTTCTGAGAGAAAAAGGGGTGCAACTAAATATTAGGAAGGTGTTCTTAATGTTTTGTACACACACACACATATATATATTCAAAACCTCCCGTGACAAAAATTGAGAACCACTGGTCTAGTATATACATACACTCACACATTCTGCAAAACACGCAATCCTTACATTGAATTATGTGATTATGAAGTTGCCTGGTATCCAAGCTCTGTTGCACTATTGTTTCTCTTAACTATAGTAAAACAGAACATGCATTCAGTTAGGATACCAAGCAATTATGAACCACCCAGTACACAATGTTTACATAAACACACCTACAACATACAGAGACTAACCATGTGCCTCTCACACATAAACACCCTAAATTCACCCCCAAATCCATTCTTGTTCACACACACACCCTGCAAAAACATCTGTTTAGTCCTGGCTGGCACAGCACAGGGAGGGTATAAACAGACAGAGCAAGTAGCAGCTTCTTTTCCCACTCTACCGCCCCTCCAAAATAATGTACACTCAGTTATTTGGAAATGTTTCAACCACAAAACGGTCTTCATCAAAGTTTAGAGTAAACATTGCTAAAGGAACTACAGGATCATCTAAACAGTGTACGGGTACTCCCTGATGCACACTATGTTATCTCTCAGAGGGTCAGTCAACCATGAGAAATGGGAATCCAGGAAGAGAGAGCTGAGTTGACAATGTGCATGGCTCTGGGGGCAGCTGTGTTAGTGTGATGTACTACTGTATGTAGCATGTTTAATGGCCTGTGAGATCACACTAAACATGGCAAGACCACACTACTCTGCTGATGAACTGAAGTCCTTACAGGGCCATTCCCTCTCTACCACCTCACTTCCTGTTTACCTTTGTGACATCAGAGAGAAATGTGACAGGTCAAACTCGGGGAACGGAAACATTTGTCCAACCTCTCAAAGGAGACGAGTGTGCGTGTTGTTCTTGTTGTTATAGACAATCAAGCGAGGTGGCCACCAAATAATAAGTGCAGTTGAAGTGTTAAAACGGTATTGATCAAGAATGGAATTGACGTCATATTAGCACTCCTGAATGACCCTGTTCATACAACCCAGAGATAGCAGGCTAGAGCCTATAGAATCATCAGTTACCATGGTAACATGGAACAATACCGGCAGATAAATACATTTATGAATGCTAGTTTGCGCATGCGACCAATTAGCAAAGAGGACATGGATAATGATGTTTTCGCTCAAATTTTCTGTAGCAACACCTTCCACAATCAGGTTTTTTTGCTACCACCAAGCAATACTTAGACTTTTCTTCCAACTCTTCCTTTTGCATTCCTCACCCCATTCTTCAATTTCTGCCCTGCCATGTTTCTCCCATGTAATCTCTCCCTCCTCCTCCCTCCCCTCAGTTCTACAGGTGTTTCCTCATCCTGATCCGGTGTGAACGGCCCTCCGCGGAGAACGGCCAATCCTCCATGCCTTCCAAGACCACCGCCATCCAGCTTAGCCGCCGCGTGTACAGCAACACGGTGGCGTGCACCGCCCGGATCTCCACGGGTATCCAGAACCATGGCTGCAGCACCCTGGTCACAGAGCACACCAACCCACCTGAGGTCACTCTCTCATGAGCGGGCACGCCGGGAAGGCCTGGTGGGTGTTGATGCATGGCTCAGCTAGCTAGCTACTGTACTGTGCCGACCAATAGGCTCCAAGGCCCATGCGCTCGTCTACTCCAGCCCAACCCCTTCCATTTGTTTACCAACTGCTGTGTTTATCTTTATGTAGGAGTGAAATTGTACATGCTGTGTGTGCAACAGAAAGTACATTTCTGTGTATGTATACATGAGGGAAGGGGGGCTGTAGAGTGAGCATGTGCGCTGCATTCAAAGGGGAGAGAGGGGGTGTGTGGTAATATATAATATATATGCCATTTAGCAGACGCTTTTATCCAAAGCGACTTACAGTCATGTGTGCATACATTCTACGTATGGGTGGTCCCGGGAATCGAACCCACTACCCTGGCGTTACAAGCGCCATGCTCTACCAACTGAGCTACATACGGTCCATGAACTATGTGTACCATTTGATCTCACTCGGCCTGTTCTCTCTGGCTTGTCTCTGTGTAGGTGTAAAAACCATTGCTCGATACACTTGCTTCTTTTCTAAACACATCGACTGTCCAAGTGAAAAGGAGTATCTCTGTCACATTTCACCCCCTCAACACACACACTTACCCCACCCCTCTAACACACACACACACACACACACACACAGCCAGTGGTTACGCTACTCCCAGCCTCTGTGTTGTCCTGACTGTGAAGACAGATTAGAAGGTCTGTAGATGTATCTCAAATCGCACCCCATTCCCCAACGTAGTGCACTATATAGGGCACTGGAAAAGAAGGGTAATAGGGTGCGATTTGAGGTGCATCCACTGACTGGTGCAATAAGCTATGGGATGTCCAGTAAAGAGCTGATAAAGACTATAAAAGTTCATCAAGAGAACAAATACTGAGCCGTACAGCTCTGAAGGATACTGGTACACTGGTGACTGTGGGTGATTTCGGACTGAAGCTCTGATCTCGGACTTCTCTATTGTGGAACTACATGGATCTCACAGATTGAGAATGGGACTTTTGCCAAACCTGCCAGCATTTTGTTTGGGGAGAAGTGGCTTTGAACTCATGTGTGATGTTTGGGGTACCTACCACCCCCCTCCCAAACTTATTCCCCCCTGACCTCTCCCCCTTCATCAGAACCTGTACAAAGAAAGTGCTGAATTCAGTCTGACATGTCTGTGTGTTTCTGGTGTGATTTTTAATTTCCGCGGTCTACTGAGCAATTTAAATGTACTTAATTATAATATTATAATTATGCAAACAATTTCTAATATCGCACTGCAATACACCGACACACTTTATTATTAGGGACAAGGATATTCCTTCAATAAAATATCTGTGAGACATCGTTCTCCCCAAACTGGACATATGGGGGTCTGACTCAACAAATACCTAAACACCCCAAATCCTACCGCAACACAGCATTGTATTACTTGATGCATGACCCAGGAAGAGGTCTAGAGAAGGGGAGGATGCCAACGTGACCTGAAGAAGAGGTGGGTTATAATAAGAATGACACTGTTCTGTTGATGACCTAGGCTAGATTTTAATATCCCCGTGAGTGTTGCTATAGGTCCTGTAGTGCTCTTATATTATAATAATACAATAACATGACGCCAAGCAGATGCTGAGCCCAAGCACTGTATTACACAACATGGAGGGGTCAACTGGCTGCATATCAGACTCTCTGATGTTAACATTATAACCACAGAGCCTGCTTTACAAAACACTTGAGTAAGTGTGTGTTTGCTTGTACGTATGTATACACACCTGTATGCATATGTGGGTATACAGTCTCACCTATGAACCCTGAGGAGGGTGGGTTGGGCTGGATGGTCTCCTGGGTGTTGCCCTGGATGACGTCCCAGAGCTGCCACACATATTTGGGGTGGAGGACGTAGAAGGGCTGGGTGGGGTGGAGCCTCCGGTGCTCCACATATGGACTGAACAGGTTATAGTCTGGACTGGCATACCACTGTCAGAGAGAGAGAGAAGGGGGCGAGCGAGAGAAAGGGTGTTTAAGAGAGAGAGGGGGACAAAGAAAGAGGGAGAGCGATTGCGAGGCGGGAGGGGTAATAGTTATAGTCTACTCTAGACTGGCATACCACAGAGAAACAGAGTTAAACAAAGAGACAGATTGAAGGAAGTTGATTCCTGTAGTTATTCATAGAGTATATTAAGCCATTTTGCAACCTATTCCTGGACCAACTACATTGCGTCATATTCTCCTATCACAGTGGTAATCACAGCTTCGTCCTTTTCCCCTGGACTTGTTACTGATCATGCACCTCTACTCAAAGAGAGAGAGGGGATGAGCGCGAGAAATAGAGAGAGCGCGCGAGAGAGAGAGAGGGCGTGCGTGCACACGCGAAAGAGAGAGGACGGTGATAAAGTGGAACCCAGGTGAGATTAAGGACACAAAATATGAATAAAGGAAGTGGAGAGAACAGGTAGGAAGACAAGGGGGAAGAAGAGGAGAGAACAGGGAGGAAGGCCAGAGGGAAGAAGAGGAGAGAACAGGGAGGAAGGCCAGAGGGAAGAAGAGGAGAGAACAGGGAGGAAGGCCAGAGGGAAGAAGAGGAGAGAACAGGGAGGAAGGCCAGAGGGAAGAAGAGGAGAGAACAGGGAGGAAGGCCAGAGGGAAGAAGAGGAGAGAACAGGGAGGAAGGCCAGAGGGAAGAAGAGGAGAGAACAGGGAGGATGGCCAGAGGGAAGAAGAGGAGAGAACAGGGAGGAAGGCCAGAGGGAAGAAGAGGAGAGAACAGGGAGGAAGGCCAGAGGGAAGAAGAGGAGAGAACAGGGAGGAAGGCCAGAGGGAAGAAGAGGAGAGAACAGGGAGGAAGGCCAGAGGGAAGAAGAGGAGAGAACAGGGAGGAAGGCCAGAGGGAAGAAGAGGAGAGAACAGGGAGGAAGGCCAGAGGGAAGAAGAGGAGAGAACAGGGAGGAAGGCCAGAGGGAAGAAGAGGAGAGAACAGGGAGGAAGGCCAGAGGGAAGAAGAGGAGAGAACAGGGAGGATGGCCAGAGGGAAGAAGAGGAGAGAACAGGGAGGAAGGCCAGAGGGAAGAAGAGGAGAGAACAGGGAGGATGGCCAGAGGGAAGAAGAGGAGAGAACAGGGAGGATGGCCAGAGGGAAGAAGAGGAGAGAACAGGGAGGAAGGCCAGAGGGAAGAAGAGGAGAGAACAGGGAGGATGGCCAGAGGGAAGAAGAGGAGAGAACAGGGAGGAAGGCCAGAGGGAAGAAGAGGAGAGAACAGGGAGGAAGGCCAGAGGGAAGAAGAGGAGAGAACAGGGAGGAAGGCCAGAGGGAAGAAGAGGAGAGAACAGGGAGGAAGGCCAGAGGGAAGAAGAGGAGAGAACAGGGAGGATGGCCAGAGGGAAGAAGAGGAGAGAACAGGGAGGATGGCCAGAGGGAAGAAGAGGAGAGAACAGGGAGGATGGCCAGAGGGAAGAAGAGGAGAGAACAGGGAGAAAGGCCAGAGGGAAGAAGAGGAGAACAGGGAGGAAGCCCATAGGGATGAAGAGGAGAGAACAGGGAGGATGGCCAGAGGGAAGAAGAGGAGAGAACAGGGAGAAAGGCCAGAGGGAAGAAGAGGAGAACAGGGAGGAAGGCCAGAGGGAAGAAGAGGAGAGAACAGGGAGGATGGCCAGAGGGAAGAAGAGGAGAGAACAGGGAGGAAGGCCAGAGGGAAGAAGAGGAGAACAGGGAGGAAGGCCAGAGGGAAGAAGAGGAGAGAACAGGGAGGAAGGCCAGAGGGAAGAAGAGGAGAGAACAGGGAGGAAGGCCAGAGGGAAGAAGAGGAGAGAACAGGGAGGAAGGCCAGAGGGAAGAAGAGGAGAGAACAGGGAGGAAGGCCAGAGGGAAGAAGAGGAGAGAACAGGGAGGAAGGCCAGAGGGAAGAAGAGGAGAGAACAGGGAGGAAGGCCAGAGGGAAGAAGAGGAGAGAACAGGGAGGAAGGCCAGAGGGAAGAAGAGGAGAGAACAGGGAGGAAGGCCAGAGGGAAGAAGAGGAGAGAACAGAGAGGAAGGCCAGAGGGGAGAAGAGGAGAGAACAGGGAGGAAGGCCAGAGGGAAGAAGAGGAGAGAACAGGGAGGAAGGCCAGAGGGAAGAAGAGGAGAGAACAGAGAGGATGGCCAGAGGGAAGAAGAGGAGAAAAATATGGAAGCGATGAATAAGAAGCAGGAGAAAAAGAGGATAAGAAGTAAAACAGAATGGTATAAGAAGTGGAGGTGATGAAGGAGAGAGTGTCAGAGGACTGGAGAGAGAAGAAAGGAGGAGTGCAGGGTATATAAAGCTGGTATGTAATAAATCTGCGTTGATGCCGTCAGTGTGTTGGTGTATATGATGTAGCACCCTGTCCCTGAGGGCCGTGAGTTAAACAGACAAGCGAGGCTAACTTTTCCACACGGGGCCTTCCACTACGCAGGTCCTCATTAGCATTGCTAGCATAACCATGGCAACCATAGCCCATCTTCCACCAATTCAACAGGTGCCATGGGCTCTGGTGAGCAACTCTTTAAATATCACCATTTAGGTGCCATTACTGGACCTCTCAAAGAGAGTGGGCAAGGTTTGAGTAGAGTGCAGTGTTTCCTCTATATGTATTTAGCAGCGGCACATGGGAAAACCTTTTCAGTGTAAACTTAAACGACTAAAACAAGATATAAAGTATGTAAAAAAAAAAACTATGGAGCAATATGTATTTAAATAAGATTGTCAATTTAGAACTATCACCAAAATAAAAACTAGACAGTCAAGGAGAATCTAAAATTCACACACTCCCACACACCTTGTGCAAATTGACAGCGTACGGAGCAGGGTCCCAGGCCACCAGAGTCACCTTCTTATACAGGGAGCTGGTGTTGAAGTGGTTCTTGGGATTGGCCAGGATCTGTAAAGTGGAGGGGTCAAAGGTTACACATGAAACTAGATGCAGCACTGCAGTGCCCACACGCATGAAAACAAACACACTCGCCCTCTCCCCATCTCTCCATGGGAGCTGTGGGTCCACAGTAGAATGAGCTCTGCGGTTGCTTTGACTGTTAGTGTGACAGTAGTAGAATGCGCTAGTGTGTGTGTGTCTTTATGTGTGTCTTTACTGCATGTTGTTCTCTGTGCTAAGTGGGAGAAGATGACTTCTTCACTGGGAGAAGATGACTGAACTGGAGCTGTGGTGAAGACCCACTTACACAAAATGGGTAAGGGTAATCACTCACCGTCTACCTAGTACTGGAGGACAGCTGGTTCACACACACACACACACACACACACACACACACACACACACACACACACACACACACACACATTCTTATTTATATGCAAATCAGGCTCATGTGTTTGGAGTCATGTTGTTTGTTTGAGTGAGTCATGGTCTATTCAACATGCTGAATCTCTTACTCGGCCATAGCACTTGATTACAGGCACATATGAGGAGTCGTGAAGCTTGTTGTAGTGACTCTTAGCTTGTGACATGCATGTTAGCCTTATGACACACACCTGTGAGTTGATGATGCGGATGGTGGTCTTGTTCCCCACATCTCTCACGTAGCCCTCTGTAGGCGCAGCGTTGAACCGCAGAACTGCATCATGGGAATCTGGGGGGCGGGACAGAAAGAAAACACGTCAGAAATAAAGTCAGTCAAAGTGTCATTCGATGAAAAAATGTAAGTGTCACTCTACGTCAATCAGCTGTTACTTAGCTAAGACAATCAAGTTTTGGCAGCCAAATATCAAAAGGCCACCTCAGAAACTGAAAATCAATCAAGTGCTCATAAACGATAAGTCCCTAAGATGACATCCAATAGTCTGTCTTTTGGGCAGTGTTCACTTGGTCCAGCCACCGAGTCTGCCTACCTGCCTTTTCTTAACCTCTAGTGATACCCTGAGAGTCTGGTAGTGAAGTTCTTCACTTTTAAGTCTCCTTGACCTTTTCCACTTCACCCCGACTGCCCTCGTTCAGCCATAGTCCAAACACTCGACCTGGATGACCAATCACCGTGAATGGCCATTTGACATGAACAATCTGGTAAATGAGCAACCTAGTGCAGGATTCAGCTCTGTGCTTTGATGCAATAGTACATGAAATTATCACTACTCATAGAGAGAGAGTATTCTCTAGTGGTCAACGTGTGTAACTGAAGGGAGTTTCACAGGCACCTGGCTCTACTCGTATTTGTTCTATGATCATCATCAAACATCAACAGGAAGCTTTCAAACTGACATAAGACACAGGCAGTGTGCCCTTCTGCTGGCCTTCACACACAAAGTGTACACATACACTGAGTGTACAAAACATTAGGAATACCTTAATATTGAGTTGCACCTATTTTGCCCACAGAACAGCCTCAAAATCAGGATGTTCAAGGCATGGATGTTCAGGGATGCCCAACAGGGATGTCCAACGGTGTCCAACAGGGATGTCCAACAGGGATGCAGGGATGTCCAACAGGGATGTCCAACAGGGATGGGATGTCCAACAGGGATGTCCAACAGGGATGTTCAACAGGGATGTCCAACAGGGATGTCCAACAGGGATGTCCAACAGGGATGTCCAACAGGGATGTCCAACAGGGATGTCCAACAGGGATGTCCAACAGGGATGTCCAACAGGGATGTCCAACAGGGATGTTGACTCCAATGCCTCCCGCCGTTCTGTCAAGTTGGCTGGTGGACCCTTCTTGATTCACATGAGAAACTGTTGAGTGTGAAAAACCCAGCAGTGTTTTGAGTTCTTGACACACTCAAACCGGTGTGACTGGCACAGTCTAACATACCCCGTTCAAAGGCACTTAAATCTTTGTTTTGCCCATTCACCCTCTAAATGGCCCACATACAGAATCCATGTCTCAACTGTTTCAAGGCTTAAAAATCACTTTAACCTGTCTCCTCCCCTCTATATACACTGTCGAAGTGGATTTAACAAGTCAAAAAGGGATCAATGCTTTCACCTGGATTCACCTGGTCATGGAAAGAGCATGTTCCTAATGTTTTGTACACTCAGGTGTACATGGTCTCACACACACAATCTTATGATTAATGGTCTCAATCATGGACACTTACTGACAATTGTAGCTGCTTTGCGTGATGTATTGTTGTCTTTACCTTCTTGCCCTTTGTGCGGTTGTCTGTGCCCAATAATGTTTGTACCATGTTTTGTTCTTTTACCATGTTGTGTTGCTACAATGTTGCTGTCATGTGTTGCTATCATGCAATGTTGTTGTCTTAGGTCTCTATGTAGTGTTGTCTCTTGTTGTGATGCGTGTTTTGTCCTATATTTGACCTTTTACTCCCAGCACCTGTCCCCGCAGGAGGCCTTTTTCCTTTTTGTGGGCCGTCATTGTAAATGAGAATGTGTTCTTAACTGACTTGCCTAGTTAAATAAAAGGTTAAATAAAAAATAAAACCATTTTAAAATGGTCATGGTTAAATGGTAGGTTTTCGTCCTCTTGCCACTAGCTAGTATGGCTCATGTGCAGGACCATTTATTTCTCAGAGCACCAATATCGTTGAAATACTATTACTGGATCCACAGGCAGCCCCCCTCCCCACCCCACCCCCATCTCATTTCCCAGGTCAAAATTAACAGTCAGGTACAAGCAATGTGGGCATTTCCATGAAAAGGCCCCATGAGCACTAATGTGAAGTTCATAGGGACACATTACATTTGGTGTCAAATGAAAGCTAACAATATGGAAGAACGTTAAATGTACAGGGGCTTGCGAAAGAATTCACCCTCTTGGCATTTTTCCTATTTTGTTGCCTTACAACCTGGAATTAAAATATATATTTTTTGGGGGGGTTGTCTCATTTGATTTACACAACATGCCTACCACTTTGAGGATGCAATATATTTTTGATTGTGAAACAAACAAGACAAAAAAAGACATTGAGTGTGCATAACTATTCACCCCCCCAAAGTCAATACTTTGTAGAGTCACATTTTATAGCAATTACAGCTGCAAGTATCTTGGGGTATGTCTCTATAAGCTTGGCACATCTAGCCACTGGGATTTTTGCCCATTATTCAAGGCAAAAGTGTTCCAGCTCCTCCAAGTTGGATGGTTTCCACTGGTATACAGCAATTATTAAGTCATACCACAGATTCTCAATTGGATTTAGGTCTGGGCTTTGACCAGGCCATTCCAAGACTAAATGTTTTCCCTTAAACCACTTGAGTGTTGCTTTAGCAGTATGCTTAGGGTCATTGTCCTGCTTGAAGGTGAACCTCCGTCCCAGTCTCAAATCTCTGGAAGACAAACACGTTTCCCTCAAGAATTTCCCTGCATTTAGCGCCATCCATTATTCCTTCAATTCTGACCAGTTTCCCAGTCCCTGCCAATGAAAAACGTCCCTACAGCATGATGCTGCCACCACCATGATTAACTGTGGGGATGGTCTTCTCGGGGTGATGAGATGTGTTGGGTTTGCCCGACATAGGGTTTTCCTTGATGGCCAAAAAGCTCAATTTTAGTCTCATCTGACCAGAGTACCTTCTTCCATATGTTTGAGGAGTCTCCCACATGCCTTTTGGCGAACACTAAACATGTTTGCTTATTTTTTTCTGGCCACTCTTCCGTAAAGCCCAGCTCTGTGGAATGTAAGGCTTAAAAAGTGGTCCTATGGACAGATACTTCAATCTCCGTGGGGAGCTTTGCAGCTCCATCAGGGTTAGTCTCGTTGTTGCCTCTCTGATTAATGCCTTCCTTGCCTGGTCCGTGAGTTTTGGTGGGCAGCCCTCTCTTGGCAGGTTAGTTGTGGTGCCATATTTTTTTATAACCCAACCCTGATCTGAACTTCTCCACAACTTTGTCCCTGACCTGTTTGGAGAGCTCCTTGGTGTTCATAATGCCGCTTGTTTGGTGGCGCCCCTTGTTTAGTGGTGTTGCAGACTCTGGGGCCTTTCAGAACAGGAGTATATATACACACAGATCATGTGACACTTAAAGTCCACCTGTGTGCAATCTATTTAACTAATTATGTGACTTCTGAAGGTAATTGGTTGCACCCGATCTTATTTAGGGGCTTTATAGCAAAAAGGGGCACGCACCACTTTTACGTTTTATATTCTTTTGAAACAAGTAATTTTTTCATTTCACTTCACCAATTTGGACTATTTTGTGTATGTCCATTACATGAAATCCAAACAAAAATCAATTTACATTACAGGTTATAATGCAACAAAATAGGAAAAATACCAAGGGGGGTGAATACTTTTGCAAGGCACTGTATTATACAAGAACCAATATCACTGACTAAAAACACAACCTTAGGGAACAATCCTAGGATAGCTTTTCAGAATAAACTTAATCCAGTCTAAACTAATGTATAGAATGTATTATACAAAAGACAAAATTCACTAATTCTACAGCAGAGTTGTGATTTAAAAATTAATACTGACTCAATCCATGCTTATGTGCGGAGCTAGAAAGTTGGCTATCAGAACTATTACAATGTAAATGTACTTTTAATCCGTCTTTCTGCACATTTCAAGACATGGCATATGGGGGTGTAGTGAGATACCCAATGGGCTGGACAATTCTCTTCTCATCCCTCATCAAGAAACAAAATTACACTAAACTTAGAAATCAATTTTCGCAATGGAAACATGTATATTTTATTATTGACATGGCACGGGTGACCGAGAAAAACGAATTGGTTCAGTTTAAGGCCAAGTGGCAAACAATAACGCAGGCACTAGGGATGGGGGTATGAACATATGGGTCTGGTCAGATGAGATGTAGTCATTGTTTGTGTGTGTCTGTAAGTTGTTATTTGTATGTATAAGTTTGTATCTAGAGTTTTTTTTTTAAATGAATAAAAAAGAAATTTAAGAAAAAGAAAGCTGAGCCTATATTTTAGAGAACTTAAGGCATATTTATATATATATTTTCAACCATTTTCCACCTTAAGAAATAACCAAATGCTTTGATTTCAGGTCAAACAGATGGAAAAGGGGTTTTAGAAAATGTTTAGCTGAAAAAGTCTTAAAAATACCAACTAATTTCAATATTAATATTTTGCCAAATCATTGACAGAATTACCACAAAATCTAACAATGTTTGCATTTACTGTCACCAACCTCCTCACCCACTGAGCACCGACCAACACCGGAAGTCCATGGATGTGGAAAAGTAGTTTCGGCAGTCCAAATATTAGGGCCCTATAAAATCCATGATGCGGGGAATGTGGACGGAATGCAGACATTAAAACGGAATTCAACAATATTCAAAAATGTATTAAACATAGTAGGAAATCTACTAAATCTATTGAATTTATTAGAAAATGTATTAATTTTGATCAATATTATTATAAAGACACACAAAATGCATCAGTGATTCGTATTTTCCTTTAACTTTATAAGGAGTCACGGGAATACCCGGTCTGTGTGTGTGTGTGCGTGTGCGTGTGCGTGTGTGTGTGTGTGTGTTTTTTCCACTTTGTCTAGTGGTTAGCGATTATGCTAATAACCATCTTCTGGTAGATGGAAACACTTTCTCAAAAACCTTCTCAATTAAATGTTAACTACAAAGTAGCCTGTGCCTACCTGGCAGAAAGATATCATGATTATTTGCATCAATCCAGTGGTGATTTGTTCACAAAACTCTGCATCACAAACTTAAGTATTTTGCTAGTGCTTACTGGAATTAAAGGGCATCTACACCCAAAGCGGAGAAAACTGAATTTGAAGGAAAAACAACTGATTTTATAAAATATGAAGCAATAAAAATAAAAATAAATTGTTACATGCTTCATCCTTTTCCAGATAAAGTCATAGACGTCGGTGTCACAAGTTTGTACAGTACAATACAGTAGAGCACTGTACAGTAAAGACAATTAGAGTAGAGGTCAGTACAATACAGTAGAGCACTGTACAGTAAAGACAATTAGAGTAGAGGTCAGTAAAATACAGTAGAGTACTGTACAGTAAAGACAATTAGAGTAGAGGTCAGTACAATACAGTAGAGCACTGTACAGTAAAGACAATTAGAGTAGAGGTCAGTACAATACAGTAGAGCACTGTACAGTAAAGACAATTAGAGTAGAGGTCAGTACAATACAGTAGAGCACTGTACAGTAAAGACAATTAGAGTAGAGGTCAGTAAAATACAGTAGAGCACTGTACAGTAAAGAAAATTAAAGTAGGTCAGTACAATACAGTAGTCGAGTTTAGTACAGTAGATTACAGTATAATTTACTGTATTATACTGTGCTGTACTCTACTGTGCTTTACTGTGATGTCCAAACTTGTGAAACATAAGTCTATGATTGGCACAGATTTGGTCAGGTCCGGACCAACCAAATGTGGACTTGTTTGGGGCGAGCTCATTAGAATAATAGCTAGTGTGTAGAATAAACACCCAAACATGCAAAGGGGGATATTAGTGTGTACTTATTCAGGACCTACCACCATGAAGAGAATCAGGGACCCATGATGTCATTCTGATACCAGCATTCTGTTACTGGGTGTTAATCCACTTCACTTACTGTAGTTCAATGACCAAAATATAGTTTCTTCCAGCAGACATCTTTGAATCTTAATCTCAGAGTAGATATTTAAACAGAGTTTTACTGTCATTCTGTAACCCAACTTTACATCTACTCTGTTCAAGTAAATGTGTTTCTGTAAAAATGTCAGTAGAAACTTTTAAATAGACTTGTACCATTTGATTAACTTTGCAATCAATGTTTTTTGTTTGGCATACATTTTCAAGTGAAAATCGAAATCTCAGCATCATGCGGTTACTGTGGAAATGCCCATGTGGCAATAACGCCATCTTGTGCTCTGGTTAGGAAAAGGTGTAATTTTCACCATTTGGATACACCTATCAGATACCATCTTGGAGACACCTTTCTGATCTACACAAAGGCCTAAGCTAAGGTATAGCTGAGGGGTGGGGGTCTATTTTGAATTCAGAAGGAGAGTGTATGGATAGGGGGGTGGATGTGGAGAGATATGGCGGGAGAGAGCAGTGAGGCGATGAGACGACTAAACCGTAGAAGGCCGTTGAGGATGTTATTCAGCCAATTCACCACATGGTGGCAGCGAAACATTAGCCTGGTACAGATGTCCAACGACATATTCACAAACCTCTCATCTTATTGACTAATGTCAAACATACATTCATATGCTTGTACACACACTTTGACGTGAAGGAAAGGATGGGAAGACGGGAAGGTATTTGCAGAAACACCTCAGCATTGGACAGATGAGGAGTATCTAAGTGAGATCAATATGGTTTGATTTCCTGCTAATCTATACAATTAAACAAGTGAGCCATCTGTCCCCGAGTTCACACTCTCCCCATGCCCACATAGAGCCGCCAACGCAGAGAACAGAAGACACAAACAAAGACAAGCTGCAATGCAGTCAACCAACTTATTCTAGAGATACAGTATATAGAAGATCTCCAAATTAACTGCTCTAGACCCTTCGGGAAATATGACATGCCAATTCCCTTTCAGCCAATCATAGAAATTGTTACTACTGGGTGATAGATGTCTCCTACAGTTTAGAGCCCAAGACCAAATGTCACGTCACTGTGCTACAGTAAGTTAACACTAGGCTGTGGGGCGAATTGGGAAGTCGATAGCGTTACACGACAAATTTACTTCCCAATCAATGCTGTGGATGTCACTTCGTAAAGAGACATCATTCTCCCCTCACATAAACAGACTGGGTTGTCACGGAGAAATCTGCTCAGGATCAATGCTGTATTTCACACTCTGACAGACACACAGTCACATATAGGCAAGACCAGGGTTCTATTTATCAGGGCATTAGGTAAAACAGAAGTGTTTTTTTTCTTCAATTTACTGTACCAATAAAAGCGTAAAGTTTCAGCAATCGTATCCAAGCTCTCCTTCAATCCCTTCATCCCATTTAACCTGCATACCTCCCTCCCTCCCCCTGCCCTCCATCTCCTTTTCTTCCTTCCCTCTCCCCTCCTCTACCATCCCCTGTCCACTCCCCTCTCTACCCCTCTAGCCTTCACTCACCGATCTCCTTCCCCAGGCCTGAGTGCAGAATAGCCCCAGCAGAGGTCACCACAGCACAGCTCCTGAAGCCCCTCTGGCCCCCCTGTCTGTAGAGCTGCTCCAGGGCCAGGCGTGGCACCAGATGGGCCCAGCCCAGCGAGGAGAAGGGCTGCTCGGACCCGTCCAGTGTTCTCAGCCTGGCCTGATCCTTCAGCTCACACAGCAGTTCCCTGGAGCTCTGGGCGGCCCGTCTGCGTCCTTTATAGGTCACGTGGTGTTTGTTGGCACTCAAGTAGTCACGCATAGCGCGCTGCAGCCGCGGGGACAGCATTCCAGAGGAAACACTTCCCCGCCAAAGTCGCTGCACAACCGAGGCCGACTTGGAGAAGTAGTACTCCTCTAAATCCTCCTCTTTTCCCCACCCATCTCTCTTCCCCCTACGCCCCCACACTGTGGTCCTCCTCCTGTGGCTGTTATTCGTCTGAAACCCCTCATCCTCCCCCTCTTCATCCTCACTTGAGGATCTGCGCTTGGTTCGGTTGGGCCCCCACTCAGCATCGGAGGGGGTCCAGGCGGTTCTCTCACGGCTGCGGGTCACCGCCTGGTCGGAGTGGGAACCCACGTTCTCTGTGCCAAAGGAGGACCATGCAGCCAGGGTCTGGGGGTCCAGGTAGTCCTGCTGCTGTCGGCTGCCCCCCACACCCTCCTGGCTGGTCCCGTAGGGACCGCTGTCTGAGCTCTGGCTCAGCTCCAGGCCAGGCTCTGAGGTGGTGGAAGTGGGGCTAGGCTCTGCTTCGGAGTCTGGGTAGTGGTTAGAGTTAGGGTCTGGGTAGATGGTGGTAAAGGTGGTGTAGGTGGGTTCGGGTCGGGAGCCCATGACGGAGTGGTGCTGCTGGTGGGAGGCGGCTTGGATGGAGGACAAGCGCCGCGTGTCGGGATGCTGGGAGAGCGAGGAGCCGGCGGAGGTCAGGGCCTCGTTGTCCACGCGGGCATCTAGGAAGTAGGATAGCAGAACCAGGAAGAGGAGGGCCCATGCCAACATGCCCACAAACACCAGCCTCCGCCACTGACGCATACTGGACTTCATCTCCTTACACACACACCTATACGAACACCAGGCCGGCTCCAAACAGCAGTCAGGTCTCAGCTGAGAGGACAGCCAGAGGGCCTGCAGGGGTGAGAGGTCAAAGGTGACAGTCTTAACCTAAAGTGGACCTGAGGGTTTTGATTTTGGTTAAAAGGATACATCCCGTCTTTTCAAAAGGTTTTTGTATTGGTGTGTGTGTTTATCTTATTGTCTTTTCCAAGACTTACCTCGCCTGGTGCCCCTATTTCTTTTAGTCCATGTGTCTTCTAGGATAGAACGGGACCCTGAGAAATAAAAAAGGTACAAATTAGGTAGGAACACCACACACAATGATTAAATGAACTTGCCTGACACCTCAATGACACAGTTGTAGCAACCCTGTATTGCCTGTATTGTTGGAACAAATCTCTAGAGATGGGTGGGGGGGCTCCGAGCTGAGGAGGAGCGGTCTCAGGGGAGTCCCTGTGGTTGTCCTGACCTCCAGACGTCCAACACTGGGAAGCCAAGATAAACCACTGGGCTAAATGGAGTCAGGGAAGGGGGTCAGGCTGGGTTGTGGCCCAAGGGAGGACAGAGAGAGGAAAAGGTATATGCACACCCTGGAATATAAAATCCAAGGGAAAGGATATAACACAGAGGGAAAGAAGAAACACATCCATAAAAACTACTCAAAGAGCGGAAATCTATGCAAATGGCATCTTATCACAAGCTCGGGGCAGTATATGTGATAACATTTCATTTGCATACGTTTTGATTTTGAGTGTAGTTTTTTTTATATTGAAGTGGGAATGTGTGTCTTCCCTCCCACTCTCTCTCTCTGAGGGTTTTACAACCCTGTCCACAAGAGCTGTGAGTGCTGTGAGTCTCTGTGGTGCAGCTCAGACCTTTCAGGTTAGAGGCCAACCTGTGTAAATGTGCCATCTGACCTCCGGGGCAGTAACAACAGTGAGAAGCAGCCTTCATTAAGACTCACCAGCCAGACAAAAACAAAAAAAGGTTCCTCATGGCAAAGTCATCCTGTGTGCTCCACTGGGGCCCGATGTGTGGGAGTGAAACATGAACAAATCCCTGTGTGTTTGTGTCGAAGGGAGAGCATTTCACATGGCAGCAATCAGGACCTGTGCATCAGTAACTTCAGTCAAACAAATGTGTACCACAGATTGAAAGACAGGAGGGCAAGGGAAAGAGAGAGACAGTGAATGATATAATTGTATACCGTAAAGATTGAAAAGAGAGACAAAAATGTATTAAGCAGATGACAGAGAGACAGAGTGGAAGTGTGAAGGGGAGAGGGGGAAACTGATGCATAGAAATGTAGAGAGTGAGTAAGAGACGGAGACAGGAGGCAGGGAGAGAATGGGTGGTCTTTGTCATCTTGTGGTGGAGAAGAGTAGGACTGATGGGTAAGGGAGGAGAGAGATGAGTTGGAAGAGAAAGTGGGGGAAGAGCAGGAGGAAAAGGACAACGAGGAGACTGAGTTAAGCGTTAGCAGGCCGTTACCCCTAGGAGGTTCATTACGTGGTCATGGTTTTACATGGCAGAGAAAACCACACACATAGAGAGAGGGCTGTGCTAGTTCTATTGTACAAATAAATAAATACGCAAAATGCAACAATTTCAAAGATTTTACTGAGTTACAGTTCATATAAGGAAATGAGCAAATTGAAATAAATTAATTAGGCTTTGATCTATGGATTGCACATGACTGGAGTGGGGTGCAGCCATGGTGGTCCTTGGAGGGCATATGCCCACCCACTTGGCAGCCAGGACCACCCACTGGGGAGCCAGGCCCATCCAATCAGAAATGTTTTTCCCCCACAAAGGGCTTTATTACAGACAGAAATACTCCTCGGTTTCATCAGCTGTCTGGGTGGCTGGTCTCAGACGATGCCGCAGGTGATGAAGCTGCATGTGGAGGTCCTGAACTGGTCTGCAGATGCGAGGTCGGTTGGACATACTGCCAAATTCTCTAAAATGATGTTGGAGGCGGCTTATGGTCGAGAATTTAACTATAAATTCCCTGGCAACAGCTCTGTTGGACATTCCTGCAGTCAGCATGCCAATTGCACGCTCCCTCAAAACTTGAGACATCTGTGGCATTGTGTTGTGTGACAAAACTGCACATTTTAAACTGGCCTTTTATTGTCCCCAGCACGAGATGCAACTGTGTAATGATCATACTGTTTAATCAGCTTCCTGATATGCCACACCTGTCAGGTGGATGGATTATCTTGGCAAAGGAGAAAAGATCACTAATGGGGATATAAACAAATATGCCAACCAAATTTGAGCTAAATAAACTTTTTGTGCGTTTTTATTTCAGCTCATGACGCACGGGACCAACACTTAACATGTTGTGTTTCTTTTTGTTCAGTATATATGCATGATATACTGTATTAGCCTATGAATTATTTCTGTATATAAACATCAATACAAGCCTCATAAAAAAGGCTGTAATTTGTTTGAAGTGGGTCCCAAATGTTGTATGCAGAAAACATTTCAAAAAGTTTAACTGCAACCAAAAAACTCATTTTTGCGATCCTTAAGACTTGGCAGTGCGACACTTATTTTTCAATAAAGTCAGGCTTTCCCAAAAAACCTTTAACCCAATTAAACTGTTGAGTGCAAAGTAGGCTTATCTGGCAGAATATCATGATGATTTGCATCAATCGCGAGAGTATTTGTCTTGCAAAACTCTGCCATCACATGTAGTTTACACAGCACATTGTACAGTACAGGGCTAGCCAAACACAGTCTCTTGCTAGGCACGCAATTTAATTTAATTAAAAGGGTGATTTTGAGAGTGAAACCCTGAAAAACTGAATTCACCAAAAGATAACTGACTTTTAGATCCCTACAATTGCAGAGTGAATGTTAAAACTTGCTAACAATAACACCCTTTTTGAGAATCCGCAAAAAAAAAAAATTCCCCCTCCAAACAATCAATGTAAATAAGATAGTCAAGTTAAAATGCATTTGTGTATTAACGGTAGGCTATATTCTACTTGCACAGCCCACAAATGAAAAATAACATTTAAGGTGAGGCACCAAAGGCTGAAATTATTTTTTTTCATGAATTTATCTATTGAGATTTTGGGGTATATTGTCCTCTTAATAGTAGTACAAATAAGGGGCAAAAACACAGTGGTAGGCTTGATTACCAACAACGACGAGACGGCCTACAGGGAGGAGGTGAGGGCCCTCGGAGTGTGGTGTCAGGAAAATAACCTCACACTCAACGTCAACAAAACTAAGGAGATGATTGTGGACTTCAGGAAACAGCAGAGGGAACACTCCCCTATCCACATCGATGGAACAGTAGTGGAGAGGGTAGCAAGTTAAGTTCCTCGGCATACACATCACAGACAAACTGAATTGGTCCACTCACACTGACAGCGTCGTGAAGAAGGCGCAGCAGCGCCTCTTCAACCTCAGGAGGCTGAAGAAATTCGTCTTGTCACCAAAAGCACTCAAACTTCTACAGATGCACAATCGAGAGCATCCTGGCGGGCTGTATCACCGCCTGGTACGGCAACTGCTCCGCCCTCAACCGTAAGGATCTCCAGAGGGTAGTGAGGTCTGCACAACGCATCACTGGGGGCAATCTACCTGCCCTCCAGGACACCTACACCACCCGATGTTACAGGAAGGCCATAAAGATCATCAAGGACATCAACCACCCGAACCACTGCCTGTTCACCCCGCTATCATCCAGAAGGCGAGGTCAGTACAGGTGCATCAAAGCTGGGACCGAGAGACTGAAAAACAGCTATCTCAAGGCCATCAGACTGTTAAACAGTCACCACTAACATTGAGTGGCTGCTGCCAACACACTGTCATTGACACTGACCCAACTCCAGCCACTTTAATAGTGGGAATTGATGGGAAATTATGTAAATATATCACTAGCCACTTTAAACAATGCTACCTTATATAATGTTACTTACCCTACATTATTAATCTCATATGCATACGTATATACTGTACTCTACATCATCGACTGCATCCTTATGTAATACATGTATCACTAGCCACTTTAACTATGCCACTTTGTTTACTTTGTCTACTACCATCTTCATATACTACTGCCACTTTGTCTACATACTCATCTCATATGTATATACTGACACCTACCTCTTCAAGGAATACCGTAATCCTTCTACCATCTCCACTGGTTGTCATAAGGTGTATGCTGCTCTGATACCATCACTACCATTCATTCATATATCCTTATGTACATATTCTTTATCCCCTTACACTGTGTATAAGACAGTAGTTTTGGAATTGTTAGTTAGATTACTTGTTGGTTATCACTGCATTGTCGGAACTAGAAGCACAAGCATTTCGCTACACTCGCATTAACATCTGCTAACCATGTGTATGTGACAAATACAATTTGATTTGATTTGAAAACTGAATTTTGACCACATTCAAATGGACATAAATCCATAATTTCAAAGCTCACTACATGTAAATCATACATAATTTAAAAGCCCAATTCATAGAGAATGTTACAAACTGGACTATATGTAGTAACTTACTTTGAATAGATAGTGATTGGGTCTAAATATGAATTTGATGAACGGTAGGTTTAATTCGTTGTAGGCTACTCCTCTTCAACTGCCATTTCCTGAAAGTCGCTGTTCTCACATGCCAACACATTTTTCTCAGCTTCAGAAGCATTTGCATTCACCAACATTGTGTGGTTACTCTTACATACAGTATATCCTCCAGACTTATATACCAGGGAATTGTTTATTTTTTGCGAAAATATTATTCTAGATTACATTTTTTCTTGGAAAATATGCACTAAACAGATGCAGTTTATGTACATGTCTTTAGTATTTTACAGATAGAAAGACAGTAGATTGTGAACAAACTGGACTATACAAGTCTGATCCTGGAGTGTCTTAACAAAATGAAACCAAAATGTTTAAAGGATAACTTCATCTAGTGCCAAGAAAAATGGAATTGGGGTATATGAAATATGTATATATTTAATGATATATTGCCTAATTTGTATATTTTAAAAACAACATTAAAAAAAAGTTGTAATACAAAAAAAGTATTATATTGGTGTCTAAAAGTTAATTGTGATTAAGGGAGAAACAAAATACCCAATTAGGGTGTGGTGCCTTGCCTTAAATGATGCCACTGGCAAATTTACCTGAATGTCAAGCCCTGCAAGGACATGCACATTTTAAAAAAAAGATGTCTAGTCATTATTAGCCTGGTTCTATATGGAATGCAGGTACATCGGTCAGGTCATTAAATTGGTGCGACCAAATCATGTGCTGGTGCCATAAGCTGAAAAAGTTGGTAGCCCCAGTGCCACCAGTGGAAAAAGTTAGTCTAGAGCCCTGTAACATGGATTATAATATTTTCTCTGAGTGGCAATCCTCCCTCATCAGTGAGTGTATCTATCCTATGCTGAGTGGGTAGCGGGAGATGTGCGGTGATTTATAAATTAGTGAAAAAAAATAATAATTAGGTCTCAGGAGGTTCGGGTTTCTCATTAAAAACACAAACTTCAACCAGACAGGAAGGAGAGGAAGAAAGAAGTGTACAAGAGTGTAATGTATGAGTGAGTTCAGTAGTAGAAGGGTAAAGAGAGACCAAAATACTTTCCTGTGGAGTATAATTCCTTCTACTATCTACAGGGATGGGCAACATTGAAAAAATGTGAAATGATCATGAGGGGGACGCAGATGCCTATGGGTCTGCGTTTTACTGCTTATTTCCTGCAATTCTACACATTTTCCCATAGGGTGGAAAGAAATGTTTGCCGTTTTTTAATATGATATTTGAGTGAGCCTGACCAACAAAATCAATTGTGACCTCCCAGGCGGTAATTAGACCATGATAACAAGTTCAGATTGCTACATTCGTTTTGTGACCAGCTATCAAAAAAATGCTAGCTGACATTGGCTAACACGAAAAACTGATGATGCCGAGGGCCTTCAAAAGGGGGGCCGCGGGCCATCAGTTGCCCGTCCCTGATGTACACCAATGGAACGGAACAACCCTAAAACCTGCAGGTAAAGCATTTTGTTCCTCAAAAATAATGAAGTGTTCCAGAGTGGTATACATGGTGTTCTGTCCAAAACATCAAGTCCTTCTCTTCTCGGAGCATGTTGTTGGATGCTCAATTCCTAATCCACTCCTAGCCCCTATCAGCTCGCCCATTCCTGTTGATCAAAGAGGATCCGGTCTGTTTAAACAATAAGGTCATTTCTTCACCTTGTCTTCTAATATGCCGGGTGAAATGTCACCATATCACTTACAATTAATATGCAATCGTTTCAAATATACAGCAGCATTCTCACCATTCATAAAGGCCCTATAGATCTATACACTCAAGACTATCGTTTGTAGTCTATACACTATACAATCATTGAGAGAAAAAGAGAGAGACTGAGTTAGCCTAAGCATTAGCAGGCCCTTTACCCTGAGGAGGTTCATTATGTGGTCATGAATTTACATGGCAGAGAAAACCACATACTGAGAGAGAAAGGGGGCGGAGGAAGAGTTCTAGCTCTATTGTAAAATGTGTCCTCTAGGTACACAACACAGAGCTTTTGAACAGTGGAAGAGGTGATGAAAAGAGGAAGAATAACAGCCAGTAAGACTGGGAAAAAAGAGAGATAAAATGATCGGAGAAGGAGAATGGGGAGGGAGGTGTAGTGCAGAACCATGTAACACAGCGCAAATACTCTATAATTCATCATCTCTGCAGCCTAAGTCTAACACATACACAAGCTGCCCTCAGGAAGTCTGATCAAACAGAAGACCGACGGACGAGGATCTCAGTTGGCGTGCTGTTTGATAAGACTAAAACCTTCCCGATCTCATATAGAGAATCATGAAATATAACTAGAACTAAAGCCAGATAGAGCCCTAAGGAAAAGATATGGGAAATAAAAGACTAATCATTTCATTTACAGTCCTACTTAAACCCCACAGCTGCTAAAGCTAAACTGTGAACCCTAACCAAATCAACACATTCTCTTAA
Source organism: Oncorhynchus keta (assembly GCF_023373465.1). NCBI lineage: Eukaryota > Metazoa > Chordata > Actinopteri > Salmoniformes > Salmonidae > Oncorhynchus > Oncorhynchus keta. The sequence continues at coordinate 20,303,195 of NC_068427.1, read as the reverse complement.
TGCATTATTTGTATAAACACATCAGCTTATTTGTCACTTGGATAAGGCTGTCAAAACATCAATTGACTCAGTGTGCACTTCATTGAACTTTCGGGACTATCCTATTGGTTCCATTATGTCAGGCGGCAAGGCTAAATAAAGCACACCTTAAGTATGGAAAACCAAAATCCTATTTCGACCCAGGTCTGAACAGCCAGTGTCATAAGAGCTGCTACTGAAACCAAAGAGCGTTCTACAACCAATTGCGGCCTTGAACTAAAACTATTATGCGGTCTATGGCACTGCATCTCAGTGCTAGAGGCGTCACTACAGACCTGGTTCGATTCCAGGCGGCATCACAACTGGCCGTGATTGGGAGTCCCACAGGTCGGTGCACAATTCGCCCAGCGTCGTCCAGGTTAGGGCTTAGCCAGGGTAGGCAGTCATTGTAAATAAGAATCTGTTCTTAACTGACTTGCCTCGTTAAATAAAATAAAAATATAAATACAAATCCTTCATCTTTTCCTTCAATTCGCAAGAGGCTGAATGTATCTCAATGAAGAAAGCATCGGAGCGGGCTAAACAGCCCCCCTCTGTCTCTGTAGACAATCTGATGCAGTCTGGTCCAAAAGAGTATGACATTGTTGCTGCCCGTAGCATTGAATGCAAGGGAAGAAAGCGAGCATTTGGTCTCCCGTGATAATTTTTTTCTATAAAATAATAGCCAATCAGCGTCGAGCTAAACTGAGTGAGCTAAACTGTGAATGGTCCTGGTGCACCAAACAAAAGTGTTAAGGGAAGCCAGTTTGGATTTGGCTTCACTCCAATCACTTCGAGAGCATACGTCATTGACAGAAACTCTTAATGCATCTCAATGTAATGTTGTCCTTCAGTGGCTAGCTAACTAAAATGGTCCCTTTCCTAAATTAGCTATGGATGGAGATATGGATTTGGATTTGTGGTTTTACTTAATTCTCCATCCTGGCCAATGATTATAATGGCGATTCTGATCCAACCATAAATTCATACATTTTTGTGCTCCTGGCCTGAGAGGATGGAAGTTCAATATGTAGAAGGCTAATGTTAACTAGCTAAAGTTGGCCATGAAATTAAACATTTTAGCCAGGTAGGATGGCTAAAGGAGGATGGCATTTCTCTACAAGTAGGGTGAGTAAACACGTTTTTTCTACTTGCACAAATGCGCGCACACACACAAACAAACAATCAGAACCAGGGACCGACACATTCAGATTAGGTTGCTTGGATTAAATTGTTTTTAGTATCTTTTAGTTGTCACTGTACTAGACTAAACATGGGGTGATTTAATAATGTTGGAAAACGGTGAAATGGTGCTTGAATAGTGGAGGCAGCTCCTGTTTTCTTTGCAACTTCAATAGTTGTTTAGTGGTCCAAAAATGTCAGAAACACTAACTTGCTTGACCAGTAGGTCATGTAACTCTTTGTTACATGCAATAATGTTTTGTGGAGGTTGCTCTCCAGTGTTGTGATAAAAAAAAAAAAGAAGGTGTGGTTGAATTAATTCTGCCACTGTCTTCTTATTGTCTCGGCCTTAGTTCATATGCCTTGTGACCGTGATATATAGACCTAACAGATTATAGAGCAAAGAAAGCAATCATCACAATACATAGGTTGTTATATGCCCCCCCCGGCTTGGCTTGCCCACTGATTTTACACAAGCACCACTACTGCTTTCATTAGACCAAAGGCATTTATACGAGTATCAATTCCCTCACAGTTTATGACAGCAGAGCAGACACCCGTGCCGCTCGGATATTACAAAATCACAGTGAGAAAAAAGGATGGAATAAATCCTCAGAGGAAGAGGAGAGAGAAATATGGTGGTGGGGAGAGAAAGGGAGTAAAGAGAGAAAGAAAATGAAAGAGGAAAGAGAGGAAGAGACGCAGAAAGGGCAAGATGCACAGGAAGAATAACAATCATTGAGCTCATATCATGCTTGCCAGACCATATGAACAGTGGATCCCTCTCCACGTTCTTCCTGTGTAGAGCCTGCATCCATGCCCCTCACCTACAGGTTCACCCTGCTCCACTCGCAGTGGTCAGAGAGGTGATATTTTCAATGGAAGCAAATTAATCATAGTGGGGAGAACAAGCAAGAAGGTGGACAGAGCCAAGCGAGATCCTATTTGCACCTTCTAGCATTTATTTGCATATTTCCATTCACTCTGTGAATTGCACATGTGCAATAACTCAATTCACTCTTGCACTCCTAAACAAGGCAATTTTTACAAACAGTGGCAAAGGGTCTACAAAACGTAGTCCACTGTTACAGATTCTAGTTTTGGAAACAGAAAAATGTATTGATATCAAATGTTTAAATCGAGGAACATTTTTTGCAGAATGTAGGTCATAATCCACCTGGCTTCCTCTCTTCACCATATTTGGTAGCGAGTGGAAACGCCAACCGGATGCGTCACATTTATACATCTGGTGAAATATCTGGCTCATTGTTCCATCTGTGATATTAATCTCTAATGACACCTAATACGGGTAGCTAATAACAGTTAGTCTGCAAGTGAAGGGAAAGGCTAACTCAGAAGGTTGCTTTGCTACCCCCTAGTTTGGCCTGGAGATATTCAGGAATATTCTTGAATGAAATATAACATAACTGAAACGTAAACACGTTAAAAGGGATTCCATCATCTCTAGGATCGAGTTTGATCTGAGTTGGCAACCCTGCTAGCGCCTATTAGCATCAAAAATGAATATAGCTGCCACAGGATAGCACTGGACTAGGGCTGGGCCATCTGACCAAAAATCAAATCTCCATTTATATTTACATTTTTACTTTCGACAGAAGCTTTGTTGCACCATTTTAAAAAAAGGTCAATACACTGTATTGCAAACAGTCGAAAACAGTTAATCTAATTAATTCAGGGCTTGTGAAATTATACATAGGCTAATATAAAAGTCTTCCGCAACCATAAAGACCAACCATAATAATAATAATTTTATTAAAATAGTTGAACCTTTTTTGCAATAATCACTGATATTGCTTTCAAGTCTGTCTATGAACATACCCATTGTTACAAATGTAACAAACGATACACATCCACTAATATTACTAACTTCTTATAGCAGGCTTTACGGAAAATTAACACTGGTCTCAAACAATCTCTCAAGCACACCAGGCCCACATGCTAGTGTGACAGGTTAAAGGAAATATTCATAGCCTGTTATACATTAAAAAGTATTAGTAAGTTCATAGTATGTGAGGATCTTAAAACATCTAAGGTTAAAAAGATGCATTCAGTATTAGTTGATAGAGATTGATAACATTCATATAATTGTGTTAAAGTTAAAATCTGTCAAAGGGTATGAATTGTGAGAGTAATGTGTAAACGTTATATTGATTACTTTATTTTGTGGTGCCTAAAAGTGTTCATCTGTGATCTACGAGGTACTTAATTGATGATAAAAATAGTAATTTAAATGTTATAACTCGCTAACATGTCAAGAGTGTTTAAGGTGTGTCTTAGTAACGTCTTTAGGAAGTTAGAGTTAAGTTTGAAGAGAGTAATATTAGCCCTGCTCGGTTGAAGTGAAGAATAGCACCGTACTGAGAGTAGCTGCCATTTTATGTCGATTGTCAATGAACATGGGCGTTGTTAATAAGATATTTTGCTGTGTTATTTGTATAATGGGTTTTCTGTTGTTTGGTAATGTGTTACTTTTGTGAAATGATTGAACTAAAAGTTTAATTGAGAATACAACACCGTATCACTCTCGTGATTATTTCTCCCCTGTTTTCAGGGGTGTAACACTAGTGAGTAGCCAGCTAATCTTTAAAGTCTAACCAACTTGGATCAATTTGCTTGCTAACAAGGTCAAACAGTTGCACTGTTATGAATAGACCCTTCTGTCCGTCTCCAACTGTTTGAAATACATAAGCCTGCTCACTTTGTTTAGATGTTGAAATCAAGTGTCAAGAGGGCTCCCGAGTGGCGCAGCATCACAGTGCTTGAGCCGTCATTACAGACCCTGGTTTGATCCCGTGCTGTATCACAACCGGCCGTGATCGGGAGTCGCATAGGGTGGCGCACAACTGGCCAAGCGTCGTCTGGGTAAGGGGAGGGTTTGGCCGGGGTAGGCCGTCATTGTAAATAAGAATTTGTCCTTAACGACTTGCCAAGTTAAATAAGAAATATTCCAAATTTAAAGTGGCCTGCCCACCTGTATAAGAAGCATACTTCTCAGAACTAGAAGGAGTTGCCAATTCCTTATATAAATGTATTTCTATGCTCATTGCACATTTATAAAACAAAACAGACAACAGCTAGCACATAACAATATGTGGCTAATATGCTGCTAGTAGTATGTGGTATGAAACTCACGTGCACACTCTCTCCCTGAATCCCCTCCCTCCAGACTGTTCAGGCAAAAGAGACCAACAGAGAGATGGACAAGAAGAGAGAAAGACAGAGAGCGAGACTAAGGCTGTGAAGATCAACTACGGTAGATGACTATATTTGCTTGCCACCTATAGTGGTGATGACAGTAGTCCAACTGACAACATCAAGCTTTTTCCAAAAGCCTAATCTCTGATGAAGCAAGCTAAATTAGACGTTTGCTTAGCTAGCTAGCTACATGCTAAATGGATCGGCTACCCTCAGAAATCTGAAAATACATGGTCAATTGATATTTACTGATCATGAAAAGCATGCAGTTACTTCTGTATAAGAGAGGTAAATGTGGAATAGATCGGAAACGTGTAACTGACTACGCTCTTCAAAAAGGTGATGATATTACAACCAAAAGAGATAACAATCCCTTGAAAATGGCACAGTTGTCAATGGTTTTAGTGGAGTTGGGGGTCTCCAAATCGAACGCTCTGCACCGTATTATTGATAACGACCTAGGTTCCAAGCCTGTTCTATTCATTCTATTTCTGTGTGCTGCTGCATTGATGGGGGTGTTGTTGAGAGTCCATGTTACAGCAGAAACAGTTCCACAAAAAAATTATCAAACCGTTATGACCATCTTCATCCATAACGGTTACACAGTTAATACTAATTGTGCCAGCCCTAAGATAGAGAGAGCCAGTCAGCCAAGAAAGAGACATGACGCAGAGAGAGATGAAGGTAGAAAGAGATAAAAGGAGGAGACGCAGGAGGAGAAAGACGTGAGGAGAAAGAAAGATAAGAGAGCTAAAGGAGGAAGAGAGGAATGCTGGGGGATGGAGAGCGGCAGATCTCTCTGATGGAGTGAGGGATATGTTGTTCATATTTCCTCCTTGTCCTATGACCTAAAACACACGAGGGTAAATCCTTCCCACACACTCCACCAAAACCTTAATCCAGAAGCATAGCCAACAGTAATGTTATTTCCTTACATTCAGTCTTCCTCCCTTACCTTATTACTTCCCCGCCACCTCCCTACTTTGTGTGTAGAGATATGCCTACGAGTGTGTGCGCCAGCAGTAGGTCCAGTCTCCTTGTGGCTAGTACCTAGTACGTGGAGCTGAGCTCACACTGCAGGCCACAGAGACCCACAGATCATTCCAGCCATCCCACCACCTGCCACTCAAATACAGCGCACAGCCTGGTGATCAAACAGGCCCATAATTACTGGCAACCTGGACAAAGATGAGCAAAAATGTATTTGCAGCTGTATGACACAGTGGGTGAATAAACTTGGGTGTGAGCTTTTTCTAGTGGTCCGTTTTAGTTTCTCTGTTCAGAACCTAACACCGCCAATATTCAGCAACGTCGCACAGCCAATGACGCGTGGGATAACATTCCACAATCAGACTATATGAAGGAGATGTCTCCCCAGACACCGACTAGTTTACTTTTTTTTAAGGCATCCATTTTCCCAGTCATGTGAAATCCATAGATTAGGGCCTAATTAATTAAATTTTATTTATTATCTTATATGAACTGTAACTCAGTAAAAATCCCTGAAATAGTTGTTTATATTTTTGTTCAGTGTAGTAATTTTAAGGGTGATAACATTTAAATGTTATAAACTTAGCATTCTATTTATCATTATAAATTACCAGAATTGTTGTTCATATTGCCCAGCTCTAGTACAGACTTCCTGTAATTATGAGTGTGGGACGTTTCATTTAGACGAAAGGAAAGGGGATACCTAGTCAGTTGCACAACTGAATGTATTCAACTGAAAAGTGCCTTCTGCATTTAACCCAACCCCTCAATAAAAAAATGGAGTTAGAGAGAGGAAGGGAGAGACCTTGATGCCTCCATAGTACATGACTAATGTGTCAACCATGCAGTGTGGATGATGTCTTGTTTAAACGCACACACCCATTTATCAGTCAGCAGAGGTCCTATTTGCCAGGTATTTTTCACTGCCAGGCTGTAGCTCTGCTGATTCACTGCATTGACTCATTGGATTGATTAATAAGCCTTGCTCAAGAGACGTTTCTCTCATCATGGGAAAGTACACCGTCAGAGTGCCAATACACCAGAAAAGGTTGGTGGGAGAAGCTATAGGAGTATGGGCTCATTGTAATGGCTGGATTGGAATCAAATACAGTGCATTAGGAAAGTATTCCGACCCCTGGACTTTTTCCACATTGTTACGTTACAGCCTTATTCTGAAATGAATTAAATAAAAAATGTTCCTCAATCTTGACACAATACCCCATAATGACAAAGCGAACAGGTTTTTAGAAATGTTTTCTAATGTATTAAAAATTAAAAACAGAAACAGCTTATGTACATAAGAATTCATACCCTTCGTTACGAGACTTGAAATTGAGGTCAGAGGCATCCTGTTTTCCATTGATCATCATTGAGCGGTTTCCACAATTTGATTGGAGTCCACCTGTGGTAAATTCAATCGATTGGACATTATTTGGAAAGGCACACAGCTGTCTATATAGGGTCCCACAAGAGGTCGAAGGAATTGTCTGTAGAGCTCAGAGACAGGATGGTGTCGAGGCACAGATCTGGGGAAGGGAACCAAAACATTTCTGCAGCATTGAAAGTCCAAGAACACAGTGGCCTCCATCATTAAATGGAAGAAGATTTGAACCACCAAGACTCTTCCTAGCCTGGCGGAAGCCACTCCTCAGTAAAAGGCACATGGCAGCACAGTTGGAGTTTGCCAAAAGGAACCTAAAAGACTCTCAGACCATGAGAAACATGGAGTGAACTACTTGGCCGGAATGCCAAGCGTCAGGAAACCTGGAACCATCCCTGCGGTTAAACATTAAGGTGGCAGCATCAGGCTGTGGGGATGTTTTTCAGCAGCAGGGAGACTAGTAGAGACCTCCTGGCTTGGTTTTTGCTCTGACATGTACCAGGAACATGACTCAGGACTACCTAGCATGATGACTCCTTGCTGTCCCCAGTCCATCTGGCCATGCTGCTGCTCCAGTTTCAACTGTTCTGCCTGCGGCTATGGAACCCTGAACTGTCCCAGACATGCTGTTTTGAACTCTAGAGACAGCAGGAGCGGTAGAGATACTCTCAATGATCGGCTATGAAAAGCCAACTGACATTTACTCCTGAGGTGCTGACCTGTTGCACCCTCAAACTACTGTGATTATTATTATTTGACCATGCTGGTCATTTATGAACATCTTGGCCATGTTCTGTTATAATCTCCACCCGGCACAGCCAGAAGAGGACTAGCCACCCCTCATAGCCTGGTTCCGCTCTAGGTTTCTTCCTAGGTTTTGGCCTTTCTAGGGGGTTTTTCCTAGCCACCGTGCTTCTACACCTGCATTGCTTGCCGTTTGGGGTTTTAGGCTGAGGTTCTGTACAGCACTTTGTGGCATCCGCTGATGGAAGAAGGGCTATATAAATACATTTGATTTAGTCCGGATTGAGGGAAAGATGAACGGAGTGATTTTTGATGAAGTCCTGAGCACTCTGGAGCAAAGGTTCACCTTCCAATAGGACAACGAGCCAAAGCACACAGCCAGGACAGCGCAAGAGTGGCTTCGAGACAAGTCTCTGAATGTCCTTGAGTGGCTGAGCGAGAGCATGGACTTGAAGCCGATCGAACATCTCTGGAGAGACCTGAAAATAGCTGTGCAGCGAAGCTCCCCATCCAACCTGACAGAGCTTGAGAAGATCTACAGAGAAGGGAGAAACTTCCCAAAAACAGATGTGCCAAGCTTGTAGCGTCATACCCAAGAAGGCCAGAGGCTGTAATCGCTGCCAAAGTCCTTCAAAAAAATAATGAGTAAAGGTTCTGAATACTTACAGTACCAGTCAAAAGTTGACACACCTACTTATTCCTGGGGTTTTCCTTTATTTTTACAATATTTTCAAAGTAGCCGCCCTTCGCCTTGATGACAGCACTCTTGGATTCTCTCAACCAGCTTCATGAGGTAGTCACCTGGAATGCATTTCAATTAACAGGTGTGCCTTGTTAAAAGTTAGTGGAATTTCTTTCCTTCTTAATGCGTTTGAGTCAATCAGTTGTGTGTTGTGACAAGAAGATAGCCCTATTTGGTAAAAACCAAGTCCATATTATGGCAAGAACAGCTCAAAAAAGCAAAGAGAAACAACAGTCCATTATTATTTTAAGACATGAAGGTCAATCCGGAAAATTTCAAGAACTTTGAAAGTTTCTTCAAGTAGTTGCAAAAACCACCAAGTGCTATGATGAAGCTGGCTGTCATGAGAAACGCCACAGGAAAGGAAGACCCAGAGTTACCTCTGCTGCAGAGGACAAGTTCATTAGCCAGCCTCAGAAAACAAGTCTCAACATCAACTGTTCAGAGGAGACTGCGTGAACAGGCTTTCATGGTCGAATTGCTGCAAAGAAACCACTACTAAAAGGACACCAATAAGAAGAAGAGACTTGCTTGGGCCAAGAAACACGAGCAATGGACATTAGACCGGTGAAAGCCTGTCCTTTGGTCTGATGAGTCCAAATTTGAGATTTTGGGATCCAACTGCAGTGTCTTTATGAGACGCAGAGTAGATGAATGGATGATCTCTGCATGTGTAGTTCCCACCTTGAAGCATGCAGGAGGTGGTGTGATGGTGCTTTGCTGGTGACACTGTCAGTGATTCATTTAGAATTCAAGGCACAGTTAATCAGCAAGCTACTTCAGCATTCTGCAGCAATACACCATCCAATCTGGTTTGCCCTTAGTGAGACTATAATTTGTTTTTCAACACGACATTGACCCAAAACACACCTCCAGGCTGTGTAAGAGTTGTTCGACCAAGAAGGAGCATGATGAGTGCTGCATCAGATGATCTGGCCTACACAATCACCCAACCTCAACCCAAATTAGATGGTTTGGGATGAGTTGGACTGCAGAGTAAAGGAAAAGCAGCCAACAAGTGCTCTGCATATGTGTGAACTCCTTCAAGACTGTTGGAAAAGCATTCCAGGTTAAGCTGGTTGAGAGAATGCCAAGAGTGTGCAAGGGTGGCTACTTTGAAGAAACTAAAATCTATTTTGATTTGTTCATCACTTTTTTGGTTAATACATGATTCTGTGTGCTATTTCATAGTGTTGATGTCTTCACTATTATTCTGCAATACAGACAATAGTAAAAAATAAAGAAAAACCCTTGAATGAGTGGGTGTGTCCAACGTTTTGACTGGTATTGTATGTTAATGTGATATTTCAGTTATGTATTTTTAATAAAATACCTAAAAAAAGAGTTTTTACTTTGTCATTATGGGATACTGTGTGTAGATAGACAAGTAAAAAAACAAAAACAATTTGATACATTTTAGAATGAGGCTGAAACGTAACAAAATGTGAAAAAAAAGTATTCCCGAACATACATACAAACATATGGAAACTATGGTTGGGCAGTATCCAGATTTTCATATCGTCATACTGTCCTTCTCTCTTCCAAGGATTTACGATATTACTGGCTTAGTACACAATGAGGCACCCAAAAATATATATATATATTTATTTTTACATTGGTCGTCTATTACCGGAATGCTAACAGAATTAGCAAAGGTAATAGTGAATTTCCATGGAAAATAAACAAATTGCAAAGACAGGCAATCCAGCTCATGAAGAGATATATATATATATTTTAGGTAGGAGCTACCAAAATGTCATTTTTGGTGAGTTTGGACATTTACAAGCGAATGAAAGATAATGTGCAAATGAACAGTTTTGTTTAGCTAGTTACATGTCTAAACAAAAAGACTCCACTATGCAAGTAACCATCTCACTGTACTGTTTACACCTAACAAGCTAGAAACGAACCAAAAACATTGTTTAGAAAGTTGCTTTTAGTTGCCTGGTTTCCTAGATTGGCATCTACTAAATTCATTTTTAAGCGGATGGGTTTATTTGTGTTAAAATGCGCCTGTTATGATATTTTGGACCCCCAGGCTGACAGGCTGCATTTGAGGCCATGTGCTAAACAGTGAGTATGGTAGTATACAACCAAAGATTAAGACGTAAGGCTGGTTTATACTACTACTATCGACATGTCTGCATACAGTTGTCGCAGTGACATCATGAACATTCTATTGTTGTCCAACATCAAATTTATCGTTGTCGTTATGAAAAAATAAACACAAAAATGACAGGCAGCATGACATTTGGGTGTTCATACTTTTTCATAACGACAACGACAAATTTGATGTCGGACGACAATAGAATGTCCACAATGTCTGTATACAGTTGTCGCAGTGACATGTCAATTGTAGTAGTATAAACCAGCCTTACATCTTAATCTTTGGTTGTACACTACCATACTCACTGTTTAGCACATGGCCTCAAATGTGAACCCTTGAAGAGATGGGTGGTGCTAATGCTTAAGAGGGTGTGAACGATCCTGAATGGATGTAGAAAAAGAAGAGCTCTCCAGTAGGTGTCCCATTCAAACAGAATTACTTTCCCCATTTGTTCCTCAAATTGCAGCGTATTATATAACATTTTCTAGCTCTGAGTCTCCACTTTTATCCAATGTAAAAATATTAAAAAACATTTAAAATGTTGCTACATAAGACCAAATCACTCAAATCACATAACTAGCCAGTTAAACTTAGGGGTCGCTTAAATGCAGAACTTGTTTTTTTTTTGTGAAAAAATCTAAGCTAAAACGCATAAGAAATATCTCTGTGCTTTGTAAATGCAGATCTAAAGTGCTTCTTACTGTAGATTTTGTGCTTCAGTTGCACTTCTACACTTGGATAAGAATTCACAAAACAGGCATTCTATCAGCAGACAGCACTCTGACATAGCTACTTTTCTCCTGTCCTTTTCTCAGTGTAGCCAGAATACTTTTCTCCATAAATACTAGTGGTGGTGGTGGAAAGGAAATCGATATTTACATATTGGGATATTATTTCTGACGATATATAGTAATGACAATAAATCGCAAAATTGTTTTTGCACTAGTTGACTGTACCTGCACCAAAAACACAAGTATTTTCCTTAATAGCTTGTTCTCCATCTTCTTTTTAAATAGGGAGACAATTTTCAGATGACGCCGGAGGGGGCGGCTGCCGTTTTTATGGCCTCTTAACCAACCGTGCTATCTTGTTTGTTTTTTTATTTTTTTTTGTAACTTATTTTGTACATAATGTTGCTACTACCGTCTCTTATGACCAAAAATAACTTCTGGACATCAGAACAGCAATTACTCACCTTGAACTGGACAAATATTTTTTCTTTAATGAGTCGGACGAAAGGTATTTACTCCCAAACACCCAAACAAAAGTAGAAAAGTAGAATCGCTCAATAATAAAGTGGACGAACTACAAGCACGTATATCCTACCAACAGGACATTAAAAACTGTAATACATCTCATGTTTCACCAAGTCGTGGCTGAACGGCGTCACAAATAACATACAGCTGGCGGGTCATACACTGTATCGGCAGAATAGAACAACAGCCTCTGGTAAGGGGCGGCGGTCTACGGATATCTATAAACAGCTGGTGCACGATATCTAAAAAAGTGTCAAGGTTTTGCTTGCCTGAAGTAGAGTATTTCATGATAGTGTGGGCTACAGCTTATCTACCTAGAGAGTTTATCTGTATTTTTTGTAGCAGTCTACATACCACCACTAAGACCGCACTCAATGAGCTGTATCCGGCCATAAGCAAACAGGAAAACGCTCATCCAGAGGCGGCGCTCCTAGTGGCCGGGGACTTTAATGCAGGGAAACTTAAATCCGTTTTACCTCATTTCTACCAGCATGTTAAATATGCAACCAGAGAAGAACAAAAAAGGGGGGGGACGGGACTCTGGACCACCTTTACTCCACACACAGAGACGCGAACAAAGCTCTCCCTCGCCCTCCATTTGGCAAATCTGACCATAATTTTATCCTCCCGATTCCTGCTTACAAGCAAGATGAAAGCAGGAAACACCAGTGACTGTCAATAAAAAAAGTGGTCATCTGCTTAGCAGATGCTAAGCTACAGGACTGTTTTGCTAGCACAGACCGGAATATATGTTCCGGGATTCTTACGATGGCACTGAGGAGTACACAACATCAGTCACTGGATTCATCAATAAGTGCATCGATGAAGTTGTACGTACAGTCACTGTGTGGACACACCAAAACCAGAAGCCATGGATTACAGGCAACATCCTCACTGAGCTAAAAGGTAGAGCTGCCGGTAACAAGGAGTGGTACTCCAACCCGGAAACTTATAAGAATTCCTACTATAACCTCTGATGAACCAAACAGGCTAAGCATCAGTACAGGACTAAGATCAAGTCGTACTACACCGGCTCCGATGCTCATTGTATGTGGCAGGGCTTGCAAACTATTACAGACTACAAAGAGAAGCACAGCTGAGAGCTGCCCAGTGACACGAGCCTACCAGACAAGCTAAATTACTTCTATGTTCGCATCAATGCGAGTAACACTGAAACATGCATGAGAGCATCAGCTGTTCCGGACGACTCGGAGATCACGATCTCCGCAGCTGATGTGAGTAAGTCCTTTAAAACAGATCAAGATTGCAGATGACCATAGTCCATGTGCCCAAGAACACTAAGGTAACCTGCCTAAACGACTACCAACCCGTAGCACTCACGTCTGTAGCCATGAAGTGCTTTGAAAGGCTGGTCATGGCTCACAACACCATTATCCCAGAAACCCTATACCCACTCTAATTTGCATACCGCCCCAACAGATCCACAGATGATGCAATCTCTATTGCACTCCACACTGCCCTTTCACAGCTGGACAAAAGGAATACCCATGTGAGAATGCTATTCATTGACTATAGCTCAGTGTTCAACACCATAGTGATAATCTTTGAAGGAACTAAGCGTGACAGGCCGCCCCCAGGTGGTAAGGGTAGGTAACATCACATCCACCACGCTGATCCTCAACATTGGGGCCTCTCAAATCAAATCGTATTTGTCACATACACATGGTTAGCAGATGTTAATGCGAGTGTAGCGAAATGCTTGTGCTTCTAGTTCCGACAATGCAGTGATAACCAACAAGTAATCTAACTAACAATTCCAAAACTACTGTCTTATACACAGTGTAAGGGGATAAAGAATATGTACATAAGGATATATGAATGAGTGATGGTACAGAGCAGCATACAGTAGATGGTATAGAGTACAGTATATACATATGAGATGAGTATGTAGACAAAGTAAACAAAGTGGCATAGTTGAAGTGGCTAGTGATACATGTATTACATAAGGATGCAGTCGATGATGTAGAGTACAGTATATACGTATGCATATGAGATTAATAATGTAGGGTAAGTAACATTATATAAGGTAGCATTGTTTAAAGTGGCTAGTGATATATTTACATAATTTCCCATCAATTCCCATTATTAAAGTGGCTGGAGTTGGGTCAGTGTCAATGACAGTGTGTTGGCAGCAGCCACTCAATGTTAGTGGTGGCTGTTTAACAGTCTGATGGCCTTGAGATAGAAGCTGTTTTTCAGTCTCTCGGTCCCAGCTTTGATGCACCTGTACTGACCTCGCCTTCTGGATGATAGCGGGGTGAACAGGCAGTGGTTCGGGTGGTTGATGTCCTTGATGATCTTTATGGCCTTCCTGTAACATCGGGTGGTGTAGGTGTCCTGGAGGGCAGGTAGTTTGCCCCGGTGATGCGTTGTGCAGACCTCACTACCCTCTGGAGAGCCTTACGGTTGAGGGCGGAGCAGTTGCCGTACCAGGCGGTGATACAGCCCGCCAGGATGCTCTCGATTGTGCATCTGTAGAAGTTTGTGTGCTTTTGGTGACAAGCCGAATTTCTTCAGCCTCCTGAGGTTGAAGAGGCGCTGCTGCGCCTTCTTCACGACGCTGTCAGTGTGAGTGGACCAATTCAGTTTGTCTGTGATGTGTATGCCGAGGAACTTAAAACTTGCTACCCTCTCCACTACTGTTCCATCGATGTGGATAGGGGGGTGTTCCCTCTGCTGTTTCCTGAAGTCCACAATCATCTCCTTAGTTTTGTTGACGTTGAGTGTGAGGTTATTTTCCTGACACCACACTCCGAGGGCCCTCACCTCCTCCCTGTAGGCCGTCTCGTCGTTGTTGGTAATCAAGCCTACCACTGTTGTGTCGTCCACAAACTTGATGATTGAGTTGGAGGCGTGCGTGGCCACGCAGTCGTGGGTGAACAGGGAGTACAGTGGTGCGTGCTCAGTACCCTCCTGTACTCCCTGTTCACTCACGCACGGCCAGGCACGACTACAACACCATCATTAAGTTTGCTGATGACACAAGTGGTAGGCCTGATCACCGACAAGACAGCCTATAGGGAGGTCAGAGACCTGACCGTGTGGTGCAAGGACAACAACCTCTCCCTCAACGTGATCAAGACAAAAGAGATGATTGTGGACTACAGGAAAAGGAGGACCGAGCTCGCCCCCATTCTCATCGACAGGGCTGCAGTGGAACAGGTTGAGAGCTTCAAGTTCCTTGCCATCCATATCACCAACAAACTGACATGATCCAAGCACACGAAGACAGTTGTGAAGAGGGCACGACAAAACCTATTCCTCCTCAAGACTGAAAATATTTGTCATTGGTCCTCAGATCCTCAAAATGTTCTACAGCTGCACCATCGAGAGCATCCTGACGGGTTGCATCACTGCATGGTATGGCAACTACTCGGCCTCCGACCGCAAGGCACTAGAGGGTACTGCGTACGGCCCAGGACATCACTGGGGCAAAGCTTCCTGCCATCCAGGACCTCTATACCAGGCGGTGTCAGAGGAAGGCCCTATTGTCAAAGATTCCAGCCACCCTAGTCGTAGACTGTTCTCTCTGCTACCGCACGGCAAGCGGTACCGGAGCGCGAGGTCTAGGTCCAAGAGGCTTCTAAACAGCACCCAAGACATAAGACTCCTGAACATCTAATCAAATGGCTACCCAGACTATTTGCATTGCCCGCCTCTTTTACACTGCTGCTACTCTGTTTATTATCTATGTATAGTCACTCTACCGACATGTACATATTACCTCAATTACCTAGACTAACCGGTGCCCCTGCACATTGACTCTGTACCGGTACCCTCTGTATATAGCCTCGCTATTGTTATTTTACTGCCTACTGCACTCTAATTATGTTACTTTTATTTCTTGTTTTTTGTAGGTATTTTTCTTAACTACATTGTTGTTTACGGGCTTGTAAGCATTCCACTGTAAGATTGTATTCATGCTGTACTCGGTGCATTTGACAAATACAGTGGGGCAAAAAGTATTTAGTCAGCCACCAATTGTGCAAGTTTTCCCACTTAAAAAGATGAGAAGCCTGTAATTTTCATCATAGGTACACTTCAACTATGACAGACAAAATTAGAAAAATAAATCCAGAAAATCACATTGTAGGATTTTTAATGAATTTATTTGCAAATGGTGGAAAATTAAGTATTTGGTCAATAACAAAAGTTTCTCAATACTTTGTTATATACCCTTTGTTGGCAATGACAGAGGTCAAACGTTTTCTGTAAGTCTTCACAAGGTTTTCACACACTGTTGCTGATATTTTGGCCCATTCCTCCATGCAGATCTCCTCTAGAGCAGTGATGTTTTGGGGCTGTTGCTGGGCAACACAGACTTTCAACTCCCTCCAAAGATTTTCTATGGGGTTGAGATCTGGAGACTGGCTAGGCCACTCCAGGACCTTGAAATGCTTCTTACGAAGCCACTCCTTCGTTGCCCGGGTGGTGTGTTTGGGATCATTGTCATGCTGAAAGACCCAGCCACGTTTCATCTTCAATGCCCTTGCTGATGGAAGGAGGTTTTCACTCAAAATCTCACGATACATGGCCCCATTCATTCTTTCCTTTACACGGATCAGTCGTCCTGGTCCCTTTGCAGAAAAACAGCCCCAAAGCATGATGTTTCCACCCCCATGCTTCACAGTAGGTATGGTGTTCTTTGGATGCAACTCAGCATTCTTTGTCCTCCAAACACGACGAGTTGAGTTTTTACCAAAAAGTTATATTTTGGTTTCATCTGAACATATGACATTCTCCCAATCTTCTTCTGGATCATCCAAATGCTCTCTAGCAAACTTCAGACGGGCCTAATAATACAATTTTAAAAATAATAAATCGGTTTTCCGTTAAAAAGATAACAAAATATTACAATTCCAGTCAATTCACAATGCAGAATAATGGCCATATAACATATGCATGCCCGCTAGGGCCAGGCAGTGAAGTTCTCTACCGCCACCCTTTACACACATAATAATGCAGTACTGCAACATGTCGATAATTTATAACAAAAAAAGTGTCCCATCAGAAGTGTCTACCTTTTTCGGCAGTAGAATTCTGCTACGGCATATAATGATATATTGTTTCCCTAACGTGTCGTTTATGCTGTTTTTTTATGGTAGGGTAGCTAGATGTGCTTTCTTTCTACTAAATCTCTTGGTAAGTCACTATATTGAACTAACTTTAAAGTTAGTTAAGAGTAGACTGCGCGCAGGCAGCAGGAAGGCTAGGATCTCATGGCGCTACAGAGGGTTGTACGGACAGCCCATCACTGGGGTAGAGCTCCCTGCCATCCAGGACCTGTATATCAGGTGGTGTAAAATGAATGCCTGGAAAATCGTGAAAGACCCCAACCACCCAAGCCATAGACTATTTTCTCTGTTGCAGCACAGCAAGAGGTACCGGTGCATCAAGTCTGACCCCAACAGGATCTTGAACAGCTTCTATCCCCAAGCAATATGACTGATGATGAATAGCTAACAAAATAGCTACATGGACAGAGTTTACTTGTATCTTTACTGACCTTTTATTTCAATATTTGCTCTGTCACTCCAACAAACACTCACTCCATCAAAATATGGACATACATTTTTACTGACTATACACACCTGCAAGCTGCTGCTACTCTGTTTATCTTTTATCCTGTAGCCTAGTCACCTTACACCTATACAAATCTACCTCCATCACTAGTATCTCTGCACATGTAAATATGGTATTGGAACTGACATTTCAAACATTTCCTGTATATAGTATGCTTACTTTGTGTATTTCATATCTTATTCCTTGTGTTTTTTTTTATATTAATACATGGCTATTGATTATTGCATTGTAGGGTTTTGAGTTTGCAAGAAAAGCATTTCTCTGTATTTGCCATTGCCGAGGCGCTTTCAAGGGGCCACATAGCAACATTTCTGAAAAGGGTCATAAATACAGGCTATAGTGGTAGCCTACTGTAATTTCATATTATGAGACAAAAACACCCCCACCCACTCAGCAACTAAGAGTAGCCTACCTGTGCTCGCAAGACTGGCCCGAAGATACCTCTTTATCCCAGCGACATCGTCCCATTAATAGCCTATAGCCTAAACTAGAATAGTCTACACACAACAGACCGAAGACTGAACACACACTCTGCTCATTAGCAAAGAGAAAGCGCAGGCAGGCCAGCGCTAGGGCGAGAGAGAGCAGGGGCAGGCAGAACCGTGCACATACGTCTTAATTGTCTTGCATGCCTCACAAATTTCCCAACGGAGCCTAAAGTTTGCCTCCCCTCTCTGGTTTTATTTCAATTACACAACTTTACAGCCATATAGTCTTGTTAGGCTATAAACACTGAAAATATGGCTTTGTGATAACTGCACTGCGATTTTAAATTTTAAAACAGTTTTTCGGTTAGGGATTTTTCTTAAGGTTAAGGATCCCAACTTCACTTAAACGTTCACACCCCTACACCACAGGTAGGGCTGGGACTATACCAGTATCACCATACCTCTTAGTATTGTGGCAAGGAAACAAAACAAAGTGGATTTAACTTCTTTAGGAAAACATATCTAATGTTGGAAAACATGTCATCCAGAGTCACATTTATTTATTTTCAAACTATAGAACACAATATTTAACAAACAGCAGGTTTTTGCTGGGCAGTATACCATATTTTATGATATACCGGTATTGATGCAGGGACCGGTTTGGGTTTTTACTTTACCTTCTATAATGGCATTTGAATGTTTGGTTTGTTAAATGTGATACGCCATGTGTAATGTCTGTCACTCAAGGTGCGCATTTGATGTTCCTCGACTAAGAGACACTTGCATTCAGTCTGCATGGTCAATGCAGCACCTGCAGCAATGTTCATGGCAACAATGTTGTTTTCACTTTGCTTCTTAATATAAATTCACTAGCGTTCTATAATGACACCATTAGTTTGTGTTTCTTACATCAGCAAACAGCTAGTTTGTCTTTCTTCGCAAGTTGCCCTAAATCTTGTGAGATGCTAATTGTTAGCAGCTAATGCTAATAGCTAGCTAGATAGTAAATGTACTGAGTAAGAGCAAACGTAGCTAGCTAATGCAGCCTGATAATACAAATGATGGTGTAGACCTAAATCAGCATGTTACATTTAATACATAAGTATATTTGTATATTTAGATCCAAATACTTTTAAAGACTTTTACTCAAGTAGTATTTTACTGGGTGACTTTCACTTTTACTTGAGTAATTTTCTATTAACATTACTTTTACTCAAGTATGACAATTGGGTACTTTTTCTACCACTGCAATTGAGTGCAGGAAATGCAGAAATGATAAAAGTGATGAAATTTGATTTGGTTGAAGTTCAACTGAACATTCTAAAACAAATTTGAAAGGAGAAAGACTCATTGAAATCACTTAGAATGTACGTGTTGCCACAGGAGAGGAGAGGGGGGGGGCTGGGCCGGTTTTGTGAAACCTCACGCCAAATGTAAATTCTTATGCAGCAGGGAACCCTCTCCTGCTCTTCAGTACCAACCAAAGGAATGCCTTTGTCCTCCAGGAAACGTGTGCCTCAAACTATAACATCAAAAAAATGTTAATTGGAACAATATTTCTAAGATAGGAATGTTAAGAATGGTCAGTGGGGATCTAAAGAATAACCATGTCATATCACTTTTCATTTTGTGATGTTATTAAAAACTCTATGAACCAAATACTGTAACTTAGGAAGGAAACCCCTTCGGCTGTTTAAGTTTCCATCCAATCAAATAAAAATGTTATTGGTCACATACACGTGTTTAACAGATGTTATTGCGGGTGTACTGAAATGCTTGTGCTTCTAGCTCCGACAGTGCAGTAATATCGAACAAGTGATATCTAACAGTTTCACAACATATACCCAAAATACATGTAATCTAAGTAAGGAATGGATTAAGAATACCTATACATATATATCACAGAGGCATTGGACTTAGATACAGTGGAATAGTATGGAGTACAGTATATACACATGAGATGGGTGATGCAAAATTTACAAACAATTAAAGTGCCGAAGACATTGTAGAATAGTAAACAGTACAGTTCACACATATGAGATGAGTAATTCAAGATACAGAGATATTAAAAGTGGCTAGTGTTTAATTTCCTGAAAACTGGCCAGAGATTCCTAATCTATGTCTATAGGCAGCAGCCTCTGATGTGCTGGAGATGGCTGTTTAACTGTCAGTGGTGTAGTATAGAATACAATATATACATATGAAATGAGTGATGCAATATGTAAACAATTCAAAAGTGACTAAGATACTGTAGAATAGTGTGGAGTGCAGTTTATACATATGAGATGAGCAATGCTAGACACTGAACATTGTTAAAGTAGCTAGTGATCCATTTCTAAAAGTGGCCAGTGATTCCTAATCTATGTCTATAGGCAGACACCTCTGATGTGCTAGTGAATGCTGTTTAGCAGTCTGATGGCCTTGAGATAGAAGCTGTTTTTCAGTCTCTCTGTCCCAGCTTTGCTGCATCTGTACTGACCTCACCTTCTGGATGATTGCTGGGGGAACAGGCAGTGGCTCGGGTGGTTGATGTCCTTGATGATCTTTTTGGCCTTCCTATGGCATCGGGTGCTGTAGGTATCCAGGAGGGCGGGAACTTTGCCCCCGGTAATGCGTTGGGCAGTCCGCAAAACCCTCTGGAGAGCCCTGCGGTTGTGGGCAGTGCAGTTGCCATACCAGATGGTGATACAGCCCGACAGGATGCTCTCGATTGAGCATCTGTAAAGGTTTGTGAGGGTTTTAGGTGATAAGCCAAATTTCTTCAGCCTCCTGAGCCTCCACTGTCTGTGTGGGTGGACCATTTCAGTTTGTCAGTCATGTGTACTCCAAGGAACTTGAAGTTTTCCACCTTCTCCACTGCGGTCCCATCGATGTGGATAGGGGGGGTGCTTCCTCTGCTGTTTCCTGAAGTCCACGTTAATCTCCATGCTTTTGTTGAAGTTGAGTGAGAGGTTATTTTCCTGGCACCACACTCCCAGAACCCTCACCTCCTTCCTGTAGGTTGTCACATCATTATTGGTAATCAAGCCTACTACTGTTGTCTCTGCAAACTTGATTTAGTTTGAGGCGTGCTTGGCCACACAGTCATGAGTGAACAGGGAGTACAGGAGGGGGCTGAGCATGCACCCTTGTAGGGCTCCAGTGTTGAGGATCAGCAAAGTGGGGGTGTTGTTTCCTACCGTCACCACCTGGGGGCGACCCATCAGAAAGTCCAGGACAGAGTTGCACAGGGCGGGGTTCAGACCCAGGGCCTCGAGTTTGAAGGGTACTATGGTGTTGAATGCTGAGCTATAGTCAATGAACAGCATTCTTACATAGGTATGCCTCTTGCCCAGGTGGGAGAGGGCAGTGTGGTGGCGATTGCATCATCTGTGGATCTATTGGAGCGGTAAGCAAATTGAAGTGGGTCTAGGGTGGAGGTGATATGATCCTTGACTAGTCTCTCAAAGCAATTCATGACGACAGAGGTCAGTGCTTCGGGGCGATAGTAATTTGTTCAATTACCTTTACTTTTAGGTACAGGGACAATGGTGGACATCTTAAAGCATGTGAGAACAGACTGGGAGAGAGAGAGAATATATCGGTGAACACAAGCCAGCTGGTCTGCGCATGCTCTGAGGACACGGCTAGGGATACCATCTGGGCCAGCAGCGTTGCGAGGGTTAACACGCTTAAATGTCTTACTCACGTCGGCCACGAAGGAGAGCCCAATATGATGTTAATAGAATATAAAGAACAATTAAACTATTTTTGTTATGATAGGAATGTGATTTTAGTTAACGAGATCAGTTTTCATGCCCCTTGCACATTAACTAAACCACACACCGAATGAGGTCAGAAGGGCGGGTCTGTGATGGAATCACCCTTTTCGACCAGAGTGCTTAAAAGTACTCACTAAGAACTAACATGCTGTTGGGGGGAGGGGGGGGTTCTTGGGGATGGGAAATGGAATAAATCGATTGGTTTCAACAGAGAGACGAACAAAGACATCTAACTTAGACATAAATACATTGCATTTCTTACCCAAATGGGCAGCAGTTCATGAGCAAGGTGTAGGATTAATTTGAGAATGGTCCTAGAATGTATCCACGATAAAATGTCCCTTTATCTCTGTCCATTGTGTATCTAGCCATCATTTCTAGTCAGTTCACTAGGGACATTTGTGTCATGTAATTGTGTATTCTGTATTATTATTTAGTTAGTTATTAAATAAATAATTAAATCAGTTTGTGTAGAATTGAATAAGAAAAGGCTAGGGTTCTTACGGATCCAAAAAGTCTGCGACGTTCAAAATGAGACTTGAGGTAATGATTAATAAGGGACTTATCGATGTATAACATCCCCGGAATTAAACTTGATAACTCGTTAAACTTCTTCCGTGGTGCCCCCAACAATGAGTTCACCGTTACACACACACACACACACACAATATATATAAATTGGGTAACAATTAAAACAGTTTGTTGATTCGATAAATAACAGTCATCCCATTAAATCAAAGTCACGACACAGGGGATAAGAGAGGGGAGGATAATGATAGGGTACTGTATTGTGATGTGCTGTGCTGAATATCATAGTATCATGTCTTTCTGTAGTTATACCAGGGAGGAAAGGGGGTGGATTGTGAGTAGCGGAGGTTCCTCAGAAGAGGAGGACCATCCTCATTGAATTTTTTTTTATTTTTTTTTTAGATTAAACCATACTAAATATATTTACAAAAACAAATGATTTATTAAAAACACACTTTTGTCTCAACATTAGGTCTACAGTAGCCTCAACAGCACTCTGTAGGTTAGCACCATGGTGTAGCCGGCAGACAGCTAGCTTCTGTCCTCCTCTGGGTACATTGACTTCAATACAAAATCTAGGAGGCTGATGGTTATCACCCCCTTTCGTAGACTTACAAAGTAATTATGACAACTTCCGGAGGACATCCTCCAAGCTATCAGAGCTCTTGCAGCATGAACTGACACAATCAAATCAAAAAGATCAGAGAATGAATCTAAACTAAAAAAAAAAGAAACACCTTTTTCAGAATCCTGTCTTTCAAAGATAATTCATAAAAATCCAAATAACTTCACAGATCTTCATTGTAAAGGGTTTAAACACTGTTTCCCATGCCTGTTCAACCATAAACAATTAATGAACATGCACCAGTGGAACAGTCATTAACCTGTTACTCCTACCCCCTACTTTTTCGAACATTCTGTTAAAAATCGCGCAACATTTCAGCGCCCTGCTGCTCATGCCAGGAATATAGTATATGCATATGATTAGTATGTGTGGATAGAAAACACTCAGATGTTTATAAAACTGGTTAAATCACGGCTGTGACTATAACAGAACGTGCGTTTCATCGAAAAGCGCAGGAAAATCTGATCACTGAAAATATATATCCATCCGCCACTTCAACCCATTGATAAAGGCGAACCACATTAAATGGGGCTGAGGTTGCAATATCTACAGCTTCCACACGATGTCAACAGTCTTGTCATTTGCCTAGGCTTTGTTTCTTGGTCAAACGAAGAAGAGACAAGCCATTTGTTCAGGTCTCCGACCGGATATTTTGGTTGAGATTTACCCGGACATTATTTCCAGACGTACCCCATATAGAATATACATCACCTCGTGATCAATTTAATCGCTTATTAACGTGTACTAATACCTAAAGTTGCATTACAAAAGTATTTCTAAGTGTTTTGTGAAAGTTTATAGTCTACTTTTTTATTTTAAAAAATGACGTTACGTTATAAGACGCAACTTTTTTTTGTTTATCACACAGTCTTCATAGATCGATATCTAGGCTATATATGGACCGATTTAATCGAGAAAAAAAGACCCAATAGTGATTATGGGACATCTAGGAGTGCCAACAAAGAAGATGGTCAAAGGTAATGAATATTTTATATTTTATTTGTGCGGTTTGTGTAGTGACGACTATGCTAATTATTTTGTTTACGTCCCCTGCGGGTCTTTTGGGGTGTTACATGCTATCAGATAATAGCTTCTCATGCTTTCGCCGAAAAGCTTTTTAAAAATCTGACTTGTTGCCTGGATTCACAACGAGTGTAGCTTTAATTCAATACCCTGCATGTGTATTTTAATGAACGTTTGCGTTTTAACTGGTACTATTAGCATTTAGCGTAGCGCATTTGCATTTCCAGATGTCTAGATGGGAAGCCTGCGTGTCAGGTAGGAGCAAGAAGTTAAGACACTAACAGCTTACAGGCGGAAGGCAATAAAGGTCAGTTGTGAAAACTTAGGACACTAAAGAGGCCTTCCTACTGACTCTGAAAAAACACCCAAAGAAAGATGCCCAAGGTTCCCTGCTCACCTGGGTGCCATAGGCATGCTGCAAGGAGGCATGAGGACTGCAGATGTGGCCAGGGCAATAAATTGCAATGTCCGTACTGTGAGGCGCCTAACACAGCGCTACAGGGAGACGGGACAGACAGCTGATCGTCCTCGCAGTGGCATCACGTGTAACAACACCTGCACAGGATTGGTACATCCGAACATCACATCTGCGGGACAGGTACAAGATGGCAACAACAACTGCCCGAGTTACACCAGGAACGCATAATCCCTCCATCAGTGCTCAGACTGTCGGCAAAAGGTTGAGAGAGGCTGGACTGAGGGCTTGTAGACCTGTTGTAAGGCAGATCCTCAGCAGACATCAACGTTGCCTATGGGCACAAACCCACCGTCGCTGGACCAGACAGGACTGGGAAAAAGGGCCCGTCACTGACGAGTTGCGGTTTTGTCTCACTAGGGTGATGGTCGGATTCGCGTTTATCGTTGAAGGAATGAGCGTTACATTGAGGCCTGCACTCTGGAGCAGGATCCATTTGGAGGTGGAGGGTCCATCATGGTATGGGGCGGTGTGTCACAGCATCATCTAACTGAGCTTGTTGTCATTGCCTGCAATCTCAACGCTGTGCATTACAGGGAAGATATCCTGCGCCCTCATGTGGTACCCTTCCTGCAGGCTCATCCTGACCTGACCCTCCAGCATGACAATGCCAGTGAAGAGCCCGGATCTCAATCCCATTGAGCACGTCTGGGACCTGTTGAATCGGAGGGTACAGGCTAGGGCCATTCCTCCCAGGTATGTCTGGGAACTTGCAGGTGCCTTGGTGGAAGAGTGGGGTAACATCTCACAGCAAGAACTGGCAAATCTGGTGCAGTCCATGAGGAGGAAATGCACTGCAGTGCTTGGTTTCTGGTGTGGACACCAGCTGCATTGACTTACTTTAGATTTTGACCCCCCTTTGTTCAGGGACACAATATTCCATTTCTGTTAGTCACATGTCTGTGGAACTTTTTCAGTTTATGGCTCAGTTGTGGGATCTTGTTATGTTCATACAAATATTTACACGTTACGTTTGCTGAAAATAAACACGGTTGACAGTGAGAGGGAGTTTTGTACTGAAAGCATAAGCTCCAGCTAGCTAGCACTGCAGTGCATAAAATGTGGTGAGTAGTTGACTCAAAAAGGGAGAGAAAGACAATCGTTGAGAAGTTTTGAACAAATTAATTTATTCCAAAATGAAGGAGAAGCAAGATATTGGGTGAGCAATATACACACACACACACACAAATATTTTACATTCAAACAGAGAGGGATGCTATGTTAGCTAGCTGGCTATCCAACACGAACTCATACAAGTCAAGGTAAGCTTTTGGTTTTATTAATTTATTGCCACCGGGGCCCAGCTGTGTAACTGCTAAACCGCTTTCTGACTGTACACTGTACTGGATGATTGCAGCTAGCAGGTTTACTAACGCATTAGTTCTAGTAGCTATGATTACTATGACAACAATGGAGGATGTGTGTAGTAGTTATAGCCGTCATTATATAAAGGTTTGGCTTGGAAAGGTTTTTTCGCCTGGTCACAGACAGCTGATGTGTTGTGCACTGAAGTCCACATGCGAGGCGAAAGGTGAGAGGAGGAGACCACCATCCAAGATGGCGTAGCAGTCAGACGTCTTGTCGTGTCATGTCCCTTGTATATATTGTTTTTTTACATATTTTTCTTCGCATATCTTTTAAAACATTTTGCTAAACCTCAACTTCTAAATACTCTCCTGCAACCCGCCTCACCCAATGTAGCGCTGATCTGCTTTTTTTCCTAAAGTATTTATATTTACTTCGGATCCGGATCCCCTCAACTGAAGGTAGCTAGCTAACTACCAGCTATCAGTCAGCAAACCATTGCTAGCGGTCTTCAGCTAACCGGTCATCAGCTAACCTTTAGCTCGGAAAGCTCTCGCCAGTTAGAACAACGCGACTCTAACCAACGCATAACGGACCTATTATTTTTTTATTCCCACCGGATTCCCACCACAAACGGAACATTTTCAGCTGGATCTTCACAACTAGCGAACAAGCTAACCGCAACCCCGGATGATTACTCCTGGCTAGCGTTTCCACCCACTTAGCTTGAAGCTAGCCCGGCCAGAGCTCCTGTGCTATCACCGAAGCATACTCCTGGGCTACAATATCCGGACCCACGACCGGTCTATCGATGTCACCGCATGAAGAGGCATAAACAGACTCACCCTATCGCGACGTCCCCCAAAGGCTAACTTTCTAACCCTTGCTATCTCCTTGCTTGCAAATTCGGCCTGCTAACTGCTAGCTTGTTTAGCCCCGGTCCGCTAACTGCTACCTTGTTTAGTCCCGGTCTACTAACTGTTAGCTTGTTAGCACAGGCCTGCTAACCGTCTGAATCGCCGCGTCCCAACCACTCACTGGACCCATATTTACTTTCAATCTCTTTTCGATTTTTAATTAGTTTATACCTTCCGGTAACCTGCCTCACCCAATGTGATACGGAATCGCTATTATTTTACATTTTTAGAACACACTCAAGAACCTCCAGAAGCTAACCAACTAACTAGCTACAAGCTATTTAGTCATTGTTAGCCACTGCTAGCGGCTTTTACCTTTTGCACAGCCAGCCAGTTTTTTCAACCTGGATAATACTCGCCAGTCTCGCTTCCATGCCCCAACCACCGATGCCCCCTGGACACTGATCACTTGGCTCCATAGCTGATGCATGCTGGACTGTCCATTAATCACGGTACTCCATTCTGCTTGTTTATGTTTATCTGTCGGCCCCAGCCACACTCAGGCTCTGTGTGTAGTTAATCCGACCCTCCCTGCCTAGTCAACACCATTTTACCTGCTGTTGTTGTGCTAGCTGATTAGCTGTTGTTGTCTCACCTACTGTTTTAGCTAGCTCTCCCATTCAACACCTGTGATTACTGTATGCCTCGCTGTAGGTCTCTCAAATGTCAATATGCCTTGTATACTGTTGTTCAGGTTAGTTATGACTGTTTTAGTTTACACTAGTTCCACTCTTCATACCCCTGATACCTCCTTTGTCCCACCTCCCACACATGCGGTGACCTCACCCATTACAACCAGCATGTCCAGAGATGCAACCTCTCTTAGCATCACCCAGTGCCTGGGCTTACCTCCGCTGTACCCGCACCCCACCATACCCCTGTCTGCGCATTATGCCCTGAATATATTCTACCATGCCCAGAAATCTGCTCCTTTTATTCTTTGTCCCCAACGCTCTAGGCGACCAGTTTTGATAGCCTTTAGCCGCACCCTCATACTACTCCTCCTCTGTTCCACGGGTGATGTGGAGGTAAACCCAGGCCCTGCATGTCCCCAGGCACCCTCATTTGTTGACTTCTGTGATCGAAAAAGCCTTGGTTTCATGCATGTCAACATCAGAAGCCTCCTCCCTAAGTTTCTTTTACTCACTGCTTTAGCACACTCTGCTAACCCTGATGTCCTTGCCGTGTCTGAATCCTGGCTCAGGAAGGCCACCAAAAATTCTGAGATTTCCATACCCAACTATAACATTTTCCGTTAAGATAGAACTGCCAAAGGGGGAGGAGTTGCAGTCTACTGCAGAGATAGCCTGCAAAGTAATGTCATACATTCCAGGTCCATACCCAAACAGTTCGAACTACTAATTTTGAAAATTACTCTCTCCAGAAATAAGTCTCTCACTGTTGCCGCCTGCTACCGACCCCCCTCAGCTCCCAGCTGTGCCCTGGAAACCATTTGTGAATTGATCGCCCCCCATCTAGCTTCAGAGTTTGTTCTGATAGGTGACCTAAACTGGGATATGCTTAACACCCAGGCAGTCCTACAATCTAAGCTAGATGCCCTCAATCTCACACAAATCATCAAGGAACCCACCAGGTACAACCCTAAATCTGTAAACAAGGGAACCCTCATAGACGTCATCCTGACCAACTAGCCCTCCAAATACACCTCCGCTGTCTTCAACCAGGATCTCAGCGATCACTGCCTCATTGCCTGTATCCGCTACGGAGCCACAGTCAAACGACCACCCCTCATCACTGTCAAACGCTCCCTAAAACACTTCTGTGAGCAGGCCATTCTAATCGACCTGGCCCGGGTATCCTGGAAGGATATTGACCTCATCCCGTCAGTTGAGGATGCCTGGTCATTCTTTAAAAAGTAACTTCCTCACCATTTTAGATAAGCATGCTCCGTTCAAAAAAATGCAGAACTAAGAACAGATATAGCCCTTGGTTCACTCCAGACCAGCCTGCCCTCGACCAGCACAAAAACATCCTGTGGCGGACTGCAATAGCATCGAATAGTCCCCGCGATATGCAACTGTTCAGGGAAGTCAGGAACCAATACACGCAGTCAGTCAGGAAAGCTAAGGCCAGATTCTTCAGGCAGAAATTTCTCAACGGCTGGCCATGCCTTCCGCCTGGCTACTCCAACCTCGGCCAACAGCTCCCCACCGCCGCAGCTACTCGCCCAAGCCTCTCCAGGTTCTCCTTTACCCAAATCCAGATAGCAGATGTTCTGAAAGAGCTGCAAAACCTGGACCCGTACAAATCAGCTGGGCTTGACAATCTGGACCCTCTATTTCTGAAACTATCTGCCGCCATTGTCGCAACCCCTATTACCAGCCTGTTCAACCTCTCTTTCATATCGTCAGAGATCCCAAGGATTGGAAAGCTGCCGCAGTCATCCCCCTCTTCAAAGGGGGAGACACCCTGGACCCAAACTGTTACAGACCTATATCCATTCTGCCCTGCCTATCTAAGGTCTTCGAAAGCCAAGTCAACAAACAGGTCACTGTTTACATCTCGAATCCCACCGTACCTTCTCCGCTGTGCAATCTGGTTTCCGAGCCGGTCACGGGTGCACCTCAGCCACGCTCAAGGTACTAAATGATATCATAACCGCCATCGATAAAAGACAGTACTGTGCAGCCGTCTTCATCGACCTTGCCAAGGCAATCACCATATTCTTATCGGCAGACTCAGTAGCCTCGGTTTTCGGATGACTGCCTTGCCTGGTTCACCAACTACTTTGCAGACAGAGTTCAGTGTGTCAAATCGGAGGGCATGCTGTCCGGTCCTCTGGCAGTCTCTATGGGGGTGCCACAGGGTTCAATCCTCGGGCCGACTCTTTTCTCTGTATATACCAATGATGTTGCTCTTGCTGCGGGCGATTCCCTGATCCACCTCTACGCAGACGACACCATTCTATATACTCCCGGCCCGTCCTTGGACACTGTGCTATCTAACCTCCAAACGAGCTTCAATGCCATACAACACTCCTTCTGTGGCCTCCAACTGCTCTTAAACGCTAGTAAAACCAAATGCATGCTTTTCAACCGTTCGCTGCCTGCACCCGCACGCCTGACCAGCATCACCACCCTGGATGGTTCCGACCTTGAATATGTGGACATCTATAAGTACCTAGGTGTCTGGCTAGACTGTAAACTCTCCTTCCAGACTCCTATCAAACATCTCCAATCGAAAATCAAATCTAGAGTCTGCTTTCTATTCCGCAACAAAGCCTCCTTCACTCACGCCGTCAAACTTACCCTAGTAAAACTGACTATCCTACCGATTCTCGACTTCGGCGATGTCATCTACAAAATTGCTTCCAACACTCTACTCAGCAAACTGGATTCAGTTTATCACAGTGCCATCCGTTTTGTCACTAAAGCACATTATACCACCCACCACTGCGACCTGTATGCTCTAGTCGGCTGGCCCTCGCTACATATTCGTCGCCAGACCCACTGGCTCCAGGTCATCTACAAGTCCATGCTAGGTAAAGCTCCGCCTTATCTCAGTTCACTGGTCACGATGGCAACACCCATCCGTAGCACGCGCCCCAGCAGGTGTATCTCACTGATCATCCCTAAAGCCAACACCTCATTTGGCTGCCTTTCGTTCCAGTTCTCTGCTGCCTGTGACTGGAACGAATTGCAAAAAAAAAAATAATAATAAAAAAAAATAATAATAATAATAAATAAATAAAAAAATAAAATTAAAATAAAATAAATTAAAAAATAAAAAAATAAATTAAAAAAAAAATCGCTGAAGTTGGAGACCTTTATCTCCCTCACAAACATCTGCTATCTGAGCAGCTAACCGATCGCTGCAGCTGTACATAGTCTGTCGGTAAATAGCCCACCCATTTTTTACCTACCTCATCCCCATACTGTTTTTATTCATTTACTTTTCTGCTCTTTTGCACACCAATATCTCTACCTGTACATGACCATCTGATCATTTATCACTCCAGTGTTAATCTGCAAAATTGTAATTATTCGCCTACCTCCTCATGCCTTTTGCACACAATGTATATAGACTCCCCTTTTTTCTACTGTGTTATTGACTTGTTAATTGTTTACTCCATGTGTAACTCTGCTATGCTTTATCTTGGCCAGGTCGCAGTTGCAAATGAGAACTTGTTCTCAACTAGCCTACCTGCTTAAATAAAGGTGAAATAAAAAAAATAAAAAATAGTTGCGGGAAGGAATTATATATACAACGAGCAAAGTGATCATGCTGTTTGTAGGTGGCTGCTATGAAAGTGAACTGTTTGTGTGATCAGGGGTGTATTCATTCCGCCAATTCTGTGGAAAAACTTTTCTTAAAAATGAAACGGGGATAAAAACAATACCTGAATTTGTCCAATAGAAATTCACATTTGCAACTGTTGGACTAACAATTACTCCCTAGAGTAGCTAGATGCAGGCAAGAGTGTGCAGCGTAATTGAAAGTGTCACTGTTCTTGGTGTGTGCAGGCTTTCCACATCCCTAAAGGGAGCGTGGCCTATTCACTAGGGATGGGGATTTGAAATGATTTCCCTATTCGAAAAGTATCATGAATTGTTGTCAGATATCCGGATATGAGAAATGTGTTTGTTTTTTAACTGAGCACTGCTGCGTGAGGGAAAGAGGCTGGCGCTCTATTGCTGCAGCTGAGGGAGGAAGAGCGAGATGCAGCCAAGGCAACTCAGCTACAGCAAAGACTGGCCAACTTGTAGCAGCCACAATGTTATTTAGCATCCCATATAATTAAGTTATTATTATTATTATTATTATTATGCCTGTTCCGAGTAGCTTAGAAAAGTCAGGGTTCCCTAACTGATGGCCTGTGGGACGAATTTGGCCGGCGGGTGATTTTATTTGGCCCTTCAAGTTATCTATATATTTTTTTATGTTTTATTGTTGGATATAAAAGACTAAAAACACCAGAAAATCGGCTCCAAGTGATTTTAAATGTTGAAAATCTATTCCAAAGTATTTCCACACATAAAGAGACATTTAGCCTCAAGTGATGCTTGAGTCGTCACTACAGACCCGGGTTCGATCCCAGGCTGTGTCACAGCCGGCCGTAATACCCATGAGGCGGCGCACAAATGGCCCAGCATCGTCCGCGTTAGGGGAGGGTTTGGCCAGCCGGGATTTCCTTGTCCCATTGCGGTCGGGCACTTGCCGGGCACTTGCAAGCTGACTTCGGTCGTCAGCTGGACAGTATTTCCTCCGGCGCATTGGTGTGGCTGGCTTCCGGGTTAAGCGAGGAGAGTGTGAAGAAGCAGTGCGGCTTGGCATGATCGTGTTTCAGTGGAAGCATGGCTCTCGACCGTCGCCTCTCGAGTCCGTAGGGGAGTTGCAGCGATGGGAGAAGACTAACTACAAATTGGATATCAAGACAAAAGTAGAATCTAGGCTGAATCTAGTTGATGATCCCTGTTGTAATTTAATTCACAAAAAAGCCTTTTTAGTGTTAATAGGCCTATAATTTTGTATAGGCCTAATGCCGTTCTGATATTTTAAAAACTGTGCACATCCCTTCCGTTCACCCCCATAAATAGCCAGCCGCAGAGAGAAAGAGGTGCACAAAGAGCCATGGTGCCATAATGAGCAAGAAATATGTGCTGAAACACTAATGCAGATGTTCTGTTGTGGAGACCACAGCCATCAGGGGAGCTGTGTGTGTGTGTGTAGCATCCATCAGCATCACGTTTGAAATGTAGATTTGTGCGAGACTGTAGGAAGAAAGAGTGGTCCTCTACCTCACCTCTCCCAGATTACAGAGAGAGAAGAGAGGGAGGGGAGAGAGAGAGAGTGAGCAAGACAGAGAAGGTAAATCTTTTTGAATTCACTCACTTTTTGACCATCCACCACCCCCCTCTTCAGAGTACAAAAATAAACTGTCTTGTTAAATGTACATTGTATACACATTACAATATGTTTTACAGTAGTTACAAGAATAAAGTAATTTGATATAAATGGTGTTCTCAGTCATAACTATTATAGAACATGAGCTTTTAAACCCACCCCTCAGCTACTCTCAGTCCATCCCACCTAGACGTGGCCAGAAAGTGACTTTTTGGACCTGAATGCCAAAAAGAGATAAGTGCTAAAAGTTGACCCATTTTGCATATCACACCATACCATAAAACATCCATGTCTTCATCACAGGAAAAGATAAGCAGTTGAGTTTGATATAATTTAAAAAGCTTACAAACAGGGGTCAAAATATTTGGTGATTTTTTGGAGAAAAAAAGTTTGTTTTTTTAAATCAAATGATAATTGACGTTTAAGGTTAAAAATTGTGTATACACATACGTATACTCTGATTGTAACGGCGTTCTTCGTTTGTCGAAAGAGAGTCGGACCGAAATGCAGCGTGGTTGTTACTCATGTTCTTTAATGAATGAAATGACGATACATGAAAATAACGTAATATACAAAATACAAAACAACAAACGGAACGTGAAACCTAATTACAGCCTATCTACACAGAGACAGGAACAATCACCCACCAAATACAAAGTGAAACCAGGCTACCTAAATACGGTTCCCAATCAGAGACAACAAGAATCACCTGACTCTGATTGAGAACCGCCTCAGGCAGCCAAGCCTATGCAACACCCCTACTCAGCCGTAATCCCAATAATACAAAAACCCCAATACGAACCACAACATATAAACCCATGTCACACCCTGGCCTGACCAAACATATAACGAAAACACAAAATAGAATGACCAAGGCGTGACACTGATGTGAATTTCAAAGAACATGTTGCAGCTTAGATAATACTTCACATCATCTGAGGTTCAAGAGCATGAGTCTCAACTGATGGCGGGCACAACACAAAAACCTCAGATTATGTAAAATAGGGTCATAGCTATTTGCAAATAAACATTTTTAGGAGTTTGTTCATTTTAGGATCATTTTTAACCTTAAAACGTCAACTACCATTTAATTTTTTTTAAACTTTTTTTTCAAGAAATCACCAAATAGTTTGACCCTGTTTGTAAGATTTTAAATTATATAAATCCCAACCATTCATCTTTTTCAGCAATGAAGACATGGATGTTTCATGGTATGGTGGGGGGGCCTTTATCTAATGAATGTTTTGGCATTCAGGTCCAAAAGGTTACTTTCTGAGCACAATATTGGGCAAATATGTACAGAAGGTTTTGTTCAAATCAAAAAGGGGTGCTCTCAAAAAGTGACTGAATTCAAATGGATTTACAGAGGAGGAAAGCTTGAGAAATGGTCTACTGACACGCTCTACTCCATGTACCAGATGAATGTATAGATGCACGTAAATACATACTGTAAATGACTGATCCCACAACTCCATCTCACTCACTCTCTCTGGGGAGACTGCATAACTGTGGAGCCCACATTATAAAATACCCCCAAGAGTTCGGATGAAAAAATACACTCACACACACAACCCACCAACGCACACCCCTGTTACAACTCAACAATACAAACACACATCCCTGCTATAACTCAACCCACAAATACACACACCACTGTTACAATTCCAGAAACCCACATACCACTGTTATAATTCAACAAACACACCCATTCCAATTCATCAGCAATACACAAATTAACATACATCACACACCCTTGTAGAGCGGGGGGAGATCGGAGTGCCTTGTGAGAATTCGTTGGCGAGTGGGTAGCCTCTGCCATCTGTTCTATTGGCCAACGTGCAGTC
Source organism: Oncorhynchus keta (assembly GCF_023373465.1). Classification (NCBI taxonomy): domain Eukaryota; kingdom Metazoa; phylum Chordata; class Actinopteri; order Salmoniformes; family Salmonidae; genus Oncorhynchus; species Oncorhynchus keta. The sequence goes on along the minus strand of NC_068427.1, from coordinate 20,269,184 downwards.
ACTGGAGAATAAACTGGATGAGCTACGTTCGAGACTATCCTACCAACGGGACATTAAAAATCTAATGTCTTATGTTTCACAGGTTTGTGGCTGAACGACGACACGGATAACATACAGTTGGCTGTGTTTTCCGTGCATCAACAGGACAGCTGCATTCGGTAAGATGAGGGGTGTTGGTGTGTCTATTTGTCAATAACAGCTGGTACGCAATGTCAAAAATTAAGGACGTCTCGAGGTATTGCTCGCCTGAGGTAGAGTACCTCATGATAAGCTGTAGACCACACTATCTATATTTTTCATAGCCGTATATTTACCACCACAAACCGATGCTGGCACTAAGATCGCACTCAACAAGCTGTATAAGGCCATGAGCAAATGCTCATCCAGAAGTGGTGCACTTTAAAGCAAGCAAACTTAAATCAGTTTTACCACATTTCTACCAACATGGCACATGTGCAACCAGAGGGGGAAGGAACATTTTTTAATTTAAATAAAAAAAATAAAAAAAACTCTAGACCACCTTTACTCCACACAGAGACGCATACAAAGCTCTCCCCCGCCATCCATTTGGCTAATCTGACCACAAATTCATTCTCCTGATTCCTGCTTACAAGCAAAAACTAAAGCAGGAACTACCAGTGACTCTCTCAATACAGAAGTGTTCAAATGAAGCAGTGTAGCTACGATACAGGAGTGTTTTGCTCGCACAGACTAGAATATGTTCAGGGATTCATCCAATTGCATTGAGGAGTATACCACCTCAGTCACCAGCTTCATCAATAACGTACATATCACAACCAGAAGCCATGGATTACAGGCAACATCCGCACTGAGCTAAAGGCTAGAGCTGCCGCTTTCAAGGAACGGGACACAAATCTGGACGCTTATAAGAAATCCCTCTATTCCCTCAAATGAACCATCAAACAGGAAAAGCGTAAATACAGGAATAAGATTTAATCCTACTACACCGGCTCTGACACTCGTCGGATGTGTCAGTGCTTGCAAACTATCACAGACTACAAAGGGAAACCTAGCCATGAGCTGCCCAGTGACGCAAGACTACCAGATGGGATAGATGTATTTTATGCTCACGTCGAGATAAGCAACACTGAAGCATGCATGAGAGCACCAGCTGTTCCCGAATGACTGTGTGTTAACGCTCTACGTATCCGATGTGAGCAATACATTTAAACAAGTCAACATTCACAAGGCCACGGGGCCAGACGGATTACCAGGATGTGAACTCCAAGCATGCACGGACAAACTAGAAAGTGTCTTCACTGACATTTTCAACCTCAACCTGCCCGAGTCTGTTTCAAGTAGACCGCCATAGTCCCTGTGCCCAAGAAAGCGAAGGTAACCTGCCTAAATGACTACCGCCCCATTGCACTCACGTCGGTAGACATAAAGTGCTTTGAAAGGCTGGTCATGGCTCACATCAACACCATAATCCCAGAAACCCCAGACCCACTCCAATTCATATACCACCCCAACAGATGATGCAATCTCTATTGCACTCCACACTGCCCTTGGCAGCCCCTGATCACCAACAACGATGAGACAGCCTATAGGGAGGTGGTCAGAGAACTGCCAGTGTGGTGCCAGGACAACAAATTCTCCCTCAACATGAGCAAGACAAAGGAGCTGATCGTGGATTACCGGAAAAGGAGGGCCGAACACACCCCCATTCACACAGACAGGGCTGTAGTGGAGCGGGTCGAAAGTTAAGCTTCTTGATGTCCACATGCCCAACAAACTATCATGGTCCAAACACACCAAGACAGTCGTGAAGAGGGCACAACAACTTTTCCCACTCAGGAGACAGAAAAGATTTGTCATGGGTCCCCTGATCCTCAAAAAGTTCTACAGCTGCACCATCGAGAGCATCCTGACCGGTTGAATCATCACCTTGGTATAGCAACTGCTCGTTATCCGACCACAAGGCGCTACAGGGGGTAGTGCTTACGGCCCAGTAAGTCACTTGGGCCAAGCTTCCTGCCATCCAGGACCTATATACTAGGCGGTGTCAGAGGAAGGCCCCCAAAAAATTGTCAAATACTCCAGTCATCCAAGTCATAGACTGTCCTCTCTGCTACCGCATAGAAATTGGTACCAGAGCACTAAGTCTAGGTCCAAAAGGCTTCTTAACAGCTTCTATCCCCAAGCCATAAAACTAAACAATTAATCAAATGCCCACCCGGACTATATACTTAAACCCCCCCTTTGTTTTTACACAGCAGCTACTCGCTGTTTATTATCAATGCAGTCTACGTACAAATTACCTCGACTAACCTGTACATTGACTCGGTACTGGTACCCCCTGTATATAGCCTCATTATTCTTATTTTATTGTGTTACTTTTCTTTTATACTTTAGTTTATTTAGTAAATATTTTCTTAACCAACAATGGAGTTCAAGAAATGGAGTTAAGGGCTTGTAAGTAAGCATTTCACAGTAAGGTCTACTGTGGTATTCAGCGCATGTGATAAATTCAATTGGATTCGTTCAACCATAAACTGTCCAGCTGCACAATAACTAGGGCTGGGGATTGCCAGGGACCTTATGATACGATATTATCATGATACTTAAATCTAATCAACATTTATTGGTAGCGTATACAGTTTAGCAGATGTTATAACAGGTGCAACAAAATGCTTATTTTACTAGCTCCTAAAAATGCAGTAAAATGTCAGACAAGTACACAAATAATTATACCCCAAAAATATATCTTGAAATGTCATAATTAATCCAATTCAGCCAAATAGCACTGTAACATTAATCCACATGCAATCTATAGGTATATACACCGGATGAATTTACACAAAATGTACTAAGAATGATATGTACAGCAGTAGATATATTAGAATGAGCCATGTCAAGAATCCAGTATATAAATAAATAAATATGGCGTGTACAAACAGTGTAACTAAAATACAATGCACAGTAGTATAAATAATAGAATAAGCTTTGTCGAGAATACAGCATTTAAATACACAGTACAAAACCCCATGACAAAATGGATAGAATTGCAGGACCAAAGTCCAGAATACACATATATATGTATGTGAATGGTGTGTATAGACAGTATATAAATAGAAAAGGTGTGTACATCAGTAGTTATATAGGATGAGCCACGGCTAGAATACAGTATATACATATATAAAGTAGGTAAACATTAATAAAGTTGGCTTTTTAGGTGCCGATATGATTTGTATAGCGATGATGTATGTATTGCGATCGGATAATGCGATTTATTTGTGACTCAATGTTACAAACATACAGCACATCGTTACGTCAGCTGCAGAGCATCAAGAGAGCAATGAGAAAATAAGTATCGATATATCGTCAACAATAATATTGTGATACTCAACTGTATCGATTTTTTTGCCCCATCACTACAAAGAACACACTACCGCCACCAGGTAGCAGAGTGTCCTCAATCAGTTGTTAAAGCCCTCTTTGGTTCACCTTCCCCGTGCTGCAAAGGGACATGATTTCATAAGTCTGAGAATGTGACACTTTGTTTTGGTTTGGGGGTTTTTATACCACTTACTGTGATTGTATCCTTCAAACATCACATTTGAAATGTAGTTTGTTCAAGGACTGCATGTTGATACAAATGTAAATTGGTGTACGCTGCAGAATATTTTACACAAAAGATGCATTTTGCTCTTTCCTCCCTCCCTTTCCCTCAGATGAGTCTTGGTTTTTATTTGTTAGGCAATTGAGTAAAAAGACCTCTGTTCTGAGGCAAACCTAGACCCATCTGTAGATCCCAGACAAATCAACTAGGAATCTGACCAGTTCAAAGACTACACACTCACTCCCAACCTATCGGGCTCATTGCCAAGATTCTTCATCCTTGGCACTTGTGTTCTTTCCGTTTCTTATAATTTCTCTCAAATGGCATAATTACCGACATTTCCGTTCAATTTGTCTAATGCAAAGGCTATTGAGATCATAACACTGTTGGGTGGGATTCAAACCGCTGCTTAAGTCAATAATGATGCGATCTAAATGGTCTTAAATCAGACATCTCCTGGCACAGACAGCGTGGTTCACAGGGCGGGCATGAGCATCCACCAACAGCCTGTCAAAGGACTGGCATGGCCGCTGTGTTTAATGTAATTGACCGAGTCACCCGTAGAGTAGATGTATTAGTTAACCAGGGCCAAATAAATTATCTTATGGTTTGTGATACTAGTACTACTACCAGTTAAGAATAAGAGGTGTGCAGGCGGAAGTATGTGAAGAAAGGGTTCTAAACTTTTCTATGGCAGGTTTGTTTGAATTGCAGCCTGACCCTGCCTCTGCACCTCCGTCTGTTCTATCTTATCTCCCTCTTCCTTTTAACTGTTCGTAATTGAATGGAGGCCAGGCCGCCTCAAATCTCACATGGACACAGGGTCCTCCGCAATCAAACGTTCTTCGTATGCCACAGACAGGGTTTCACAACACAAACAGAACTGTTGTTCGTTTGTGAAACTTGTGGTCTAATAGTTTAAACAGCAGATGATTGTCTCGTTTCACGAGCTACTGCGTAAAACTCAAAGGAATGCGTAGAACACAGGAAGGCAAAATGCAGTTGGACTGATGTGAACAAGCAAATATGTCCATTAATGATTCCCTGCAAAGTAGGCTTTCGCTTACATGTGTGGCTTGGCTAATGTTGCCGCACGAGGTACAGCTAGGTTGTTTTATGATACCAACTATGTTGTAAGCTTCTAAATGTATCACGGAGTAGGTAGCGATGATGATGATGATAGGATACAATAGTATAAGGGTGCATGCAATAAGCTAGTAGGCTATGGCTTTCATCATTCTGACTGCAAAGATTAAACCATTCCCGCAAACCGTTCGGGCTACTCATTTACTATGGGATATTCTTCCCTAATTGTTTTACTGATACATTCATTCCAAAAATATATAACATCGCTGTCTGAATCTCATTGTAGCCACATCTCCTTCTGCCCAGTGACTGCTCGTTGTTACATTCATTGTATGTAACCGCGGGCTATTTGCACAAAGTGCTTTGAAGCGTGAAGAGCAATTGCCTGCAAATCCAGCAGGGCGCTAACAAAGCCTTACCTAGGAAATGTGCCCGTCTTCATTGTTTTCGGGAAAGGTACTGTCCGTTTTCTCCTCCCGTTAACCGAGCTGCACGCCGCTGTATCAAATCCGATGCATGAATACTGCACATTTGTTGCCTGGCTACCCAGACTCCTCACTCCGGCCAAACGCCACGCCCACGGACGAGGAAAAAACTATTTAGCGAACACAGAGCAGCAGAATAGTTCAGTTTGAGTCGTCAGGCTAGCACATTCGGTCTGTTTTGTCTGTCATATTGGCCTTTTATCAATTAGATTTGCCCGCCTCCTGCGTCCTCTCTCGCCTGCTTTTGCAAAAGGTCAAAGTTAATCGAGGAGAGTCGGCAAGGAGCGTGAACTTGAATGAAAATGGCTTGCTTTAAATGAGACGGTCCTGCTCCACTCCAGCTTCATTAGGCAAATTACGTTTACACAGGGGTGGATCCGAAAATAAATGCGTAAAGTGCTAAAAAAAAATTGTTAGCTGTGCAAGACATTGTATAGATGAAATAATACGCATCATATTGTTTTTAAACGTGTGCATGTTTTTGTCATCTGACAAAACAAAAGCTGATTTCAAAACTCTTTCAGTTAGGATACACATGGTACTTTAATCCTTTGATGTTTTGGGGAAACCAATAAGTGGTCGAGCATTTTTAAATCTGCCACACCCCTATGTTACTTATTATTTTATATATGAAATGTCTTGCTCAACTAACTTTATTTGTTTTGAGCACTTTACACATTTATTTTGCGATCCACCCCTGTAAACGTTTGCCTAATGACATACAAGTGGAGAAGGACCGTCTCGTTTCAAGCAAGTGCATTTCCATCCACGTTCACTCTCCTCAGCTTGTCTCCTCAATTAACTTTGACCTTTTTCAAAAAGGAAGCGAGAGAGGGCGGAGCGAGGACGCAGAAGGTGAGCAAATCTAATTGATAAATGGCCAAGAGTATCCTGCATGAAAGGTGGCTATCGAGGAGAGGAGGACACTCTTCTGTTTGCCTACTAACAAATTGACACATTCCTCGACCAATCAACCACATTAAATTATATAATGTGAGCTAAGCATAAAAATAAAGTACTAATGTTACTAGCCCCACGAAAACAACAAAAATACTTAAATATATGTAATTTTGTCCTATAAAATGTCTGACCGGTGGCTTCAAAGCCTCTCATTGTCCAATAGATAGCATTAGCAACCCAGGGTTTATATAGGCCTACATCATTGGTTGTTACCAGGTTGTAACCCATTTGAAATATAGTGCCTTTAAGTGTGGGGGATCATCAGCCACGAGTTGACTTGAAGCAAAGAACTGCAATTTAAAGAGGTAAATTGTAAAAAAGTAAAACAGGATAATTTCCTATTTTAGCTACCAATAGATGGTTGGTTGCTTAGCAACAATGCACAATGAGCACTTGTGTCTCATACGTCGTTACAATTGTTGGTAAACTAGATAGCACATTTTTTTTGCCATATAAGCATTGACATGAAATCAGTCAAAACACCTCAAAACAAGAAAATGGTATCAAGAACAAGATGAAACTAGCTGAAATGAGACACGATTCCCCACATGGCAGTTTCTTGTCATTGTTAGCCATCTGGCCATCCATAATCACAACAACTCAGAGACTTCTGCCCCGTTAAGCCGTGCACGTTGTTTTCATGATGTTGTCAGCTAACCCATCTATAGAGCCTACAATTATCCATTTCGATGTAAGAATGGTCCATAAGGTGAGAGACTTTACCTCATAGACCAGGGGTGATCATGTCAAGTCCAAATGGAGAATAATGAAAGACTTGCAGCCTAATGTGCTGGACTGCTAAATCCTTATGCAGAACTACAATTCCCTGATGAAGGCATGGAGTCATATTATCTCTAGGATGCTGCATCACATCTATGTTGTCCCATGGCCGCTGCATTCGTGTGTGCGATCCGTGCGTGTGTGTGTTTGCATTTGTGTTTATCTTGTCTTTTCCAAGACTTACCTCATCTGGTGCCCCTATTTCTTTTAGTCCATGTGTCTTCTAGGATCGAACGGGACCCTGGGAAAAAAGAAAGTTCCTAATTAGGTAAGAGACATAACGCGTGTGCACTTGTGTTAGTTTGCATGCAGTCATGTGTGTGTGTTTGTGTGCTTTGTTGTGAGTTGGCAAGTGTGTGGATGTTTGAGCTCCACTATTGGTTCGTGTGTGTTGGTCTTTCATTTGTGCTCAAGCATGTGTGGTTATACTGTTTGTGGAAGTGTGGGCATGTGTTTTCCTGGCCCTTTGCCTGTGTGTTTGTGCGCTGCTTTCTTAATTGTCTCATCAGTAAATGTCAAACGTCCAAATGGCTCCTCGGTCCAGATTTATTTATTCATTTGTACTCCATCAGATGCAGCCACTGCTGCGGCACGCTGCAATTACAGCAGAGCACAGAAATATGTCCATGAATAATAAATCACTACACAACTAGAGCTGGCCAGCCGGATGGCCATGTACAGTCACAGTTGCACAGAGATAATCAACATAAATAAAGCAATATTTTTTATTTCATTTTACCATGGCTTTAGCAGGTATACTAGATATATTTGCTGAGAGCATATTTTCTTACAGCAATGACCTACACTTTTAAAAATGAAGGTGCAAGTTGGAACCAAATAAGGTTGCTGAGAGTGATGACATGGGGGAACCATTTTAGTATCTTTGAAGAATCCTAAATGGGTTTGTTCTTTGACAAGCCAAACAAAAATGTAAAACCCAGAATGTTTCGGCCCTCCAGGACCGGTTTTGAATAGCCCTGTTTTAGGGTTTTAAACCTTATTTGCATATTTCCCAGAGTACCTTTCAAGTTCATTTTAGAATTACCAGTACCACCAAAGAGTTTCTAAACCCAGAGGCGCAACATTGCGAGTCTTCCGGGAACGCTTGCAAAACAGAGCAAACGGACCAGGCCAGGTTTGGGGTTTGAGTAGTCAGTGAGAGAAGTGAAAATTACTCCTTCACTGTTAATTTTCACAAAATATAAAGGCACAACCTAGATTAGAGCCAATGTCCTAAGTAGTTAAACATGTTATTACTCCAACCTCATGAAAGTGACAAACCGATACATTTTCATTTTTGTCAAAAACTACTTTATAACAAAGGAGTGCCTTTGATTTGACGGCTTGCACATGAGCAGTTCAGCGAGAGACAACCGTTAGACCTGATGATGTGTTTCTGGGCATGAGCTTAGCTAGCCAATGTCGTCATGACAAGTGTGATCGGGGATTTCTATTGGATAAGCACTTTCTGGACATCTTCATATTGTACTGTCTTTGGTCCCACCCATGACGGTATTTTGTAGTGACAGAGAAATGGTTGTTGCATTGATTCATTTTCAGTCCTGTGGACTTCACCAAGTGAGATTCTGAATGAATATACTGTACGTTGTCATTAAAATTTTATTAATTAAGACAATACATAATACGATGGTCTGAACCCCATAGTTTTGAGGCCACATCAGGCCTGCAAGTCACATTATGCTGGTTTGCAAAGTGATGTGTAATTCCTATTGGAAACAAATCAAATCAAATTTATTTATATAGCCCTTCGTACATCAGCTGATATCTCAAAGTGCTGTACAGAAACCCAGCCTAAAACCCCAATGTCACGCCCTGGTCGAAGTATTTTGTGTTTTTCTTCATGTATTTGGTCAGGCCAGGGTGTGACATGGGTTTTTGTATGTGGTGTGTTGCTTAGTGGGATTGTAGCTTAGTGGGGTGTTCTAGGAGAGTCTATGGCTGTCTGAAGTGGTTCTCAATCAGAGGCAGGTGTTTATCGTTGTCTCTGATTGGGAACCATATTTAGGCAGCCATATTCTTTGGTTGTATTGCGGGTGATTGTCCCGAGTGTCTTGATGGCCTTAGTCTGTGTTAGTTTGCACCAGTTAAGGCTGTTTCGGCTTTCACTACGTTTATTGTTTTGAAGAGTTTGTGTTTATTTGTGTTTACGTTGTTTAAATAAACATGAATCGCAATCGACACGCTGCAGTTTGGTCCGACTCTCCTTCACCATATGAAAACCGTGACACCCAAACAGCAAGCAATGCAGGTGTAGAAGCACGGTGGCTAGGAAAAACTCCTTAGAAAGGCCAAAACCTAGGAAGAAACCTAGAGAGGAACCAGGCTATGTGGGGTGGCCAGTCCTCTTCTGGCTGTGCCAGGTGGGGATTATAACAATGCCTGGAATCCAGGCAGAGGGGGGATATCAAACATTTAGAATTGTTATTCTCCCCAAAACCTGCATTCAGAATGAACAGGGTTGGGAAGACAAAAATGTGAAAATACCTTTAACATGGAACAACCATTTCAGTAACGAGTGGAAAAGTTCAGAATTGTTATTTAATTTATGGTTGAGTAGAATAAGATTAATTCATCAATCAATGTACATGTAGAAACATAGATATTGAAACAAACTATTTTAAAAAATCAACCTGCAAAGAGCTTGCTGGCAATTTTGATATTGATGGGCGTGGTTTTGGTTCAACTCTGGTTATTAACATTAACACTGGGATTCTTTCACACCAATGTGTGTTAGTTTAACTCTTTACAGTGTTTATTAAATTCCTGAATCAACACTAGTTAACACTGGCCAGTGTGCTGTGTGCTATGAAAGCGACACATCTGCATGCTTCTAAACATTTCAAGAATCTTTAGATGCAGCATCAGAGGTTCTTTATAGGGCAAGAGATCTCCAAGGAACCTTACGAGTTGAGGAATAACACATTTTTTTCAGTGTAGGAAAAACATGTTGCAGAAGAGAGATTTCAGTAGATAGAGCAGCAGAGATGATCAATACAGTATAGACTAACAGAGGATGTGTAGCACTGAAAGACACTCAAAGGCCTTTGCAGAGTGGACTAACACACACACACACACACACACACACACACACACACACACACACACACACACACACACACACACACACACACACACACACACACACACAGCCTTTACACAGAAACATCCATTCATACACATATTTACAGATCTATCTACTGCAAATGGATGAGTGATTACACACACTCACTCAGAGACTTCTCCAGACAGTGACTGTTAACACACACACACAGACCACTCCAGAGCAGATGACTACCACACTCACAGGTGAGCTGTCAGTGTCTGAATTCTCTTCCACCTCAAATTACATAATGTAAAAATGTTACACCCATGATCTAGGGGAGCAGAGACACAGTAGCCCATCCAGCTGTCCCTCTCTGATCCCCTGTGTGTGTGTGTGTGTGTGTGTGTGTGTGTGTGTGTGTGTGTGTGTGTGTGTGTGTGTGTGTGTGTGTGTGTGTGTGTGTGTGTGTGTGTGTGTGTGTGTGTGTGTGTGTGTGTGTGTGTGTGTGTGTGTGTGTGTGTGTGTGTGTGTGTGTGAACTGTAAACAGTCTGTATGGCCTAAGTAATTGCCGGATGTAAGTCATAGTAAATTGCTTTAGGCCCTAGACAAATTATGACTTATATCCTCTCCACCTCACCTCTTTCTTTTCCTCCTGGTCCTACCCTCTCCTCTCCCCAGATCAGGTGCAGTAGCTGAACACATGAGCCAGGTGCTTATCCTCTTATCCAGGTATGCCATATATGTACAGTACATAGTGTCAATCACCAACACTTTATATCCCTGCCTTTCTCCTGGGCTTGGATTACATAGTGACTGACTGTGTGTGTGTGCATGTTTGTCAGTGTGAGAAAGAGAGAGCATTGTGTATGAGACACGTGTGTGTGTGCGTGCGAGCATGCCTGCGTAGCTCACCTTTCAACATACCTCCTCTGAGCAGTCTCTTTGAACATGGCCAACGATCAGGCTTGCTGCTCTAAATACTGTAGGAACCTGCATCTGGCTTTCTCTTGGCTCTCTCTCAGCGCTATGAGTCAGGCTACTCTCAAAGACACACTCCTCCCCCTCCCCCATCTCCCCATTTTCAATGAAATCACATCTCTCGTTAGTCGGTGAGCTCCTTCACTCTTCCACCCATAGAAGCCGTTGGTACTATAGTTAGTTAACTTCCTGTCTGATGTTTTGAAACCTCTACGGTTTCCCTTTTAATCTCCCACTTAATTACTCTCAACTTAATTAGTATCATCATCATCATGATCATTATTATCCACTGTATGTCATCACTTTTTGTCTTCCATTTCTTGTCCTTGTGGTCATCATCCTGGATGTCATCACTGTGACGTCCTCTATTTGCGTTTGTCCATCATCATCATCATCATCATCATCATCATCATCATCATCATCATCATCATCATCATCATCATCATCATCATCCTCCTTTTCCGTTCAGTACTAGGACCATGTGATGACCATGGAGTTAGGTAGCGTATCATCTTTAGTCTCTAAGCATCCTCTGAACAGCTGGTCACCGCTCGGATCCATCCCAGAATGCTGTTTCCCGCGACAGTAATCAGGGCCGTTACCACAGCAAACGAGCGTAGCCGTTTCCATAGCAATGGAACCGTCCTATCTTGGCGGTCGTCCCGTGGTTTAAAGCTCTGCTCATTTCATCCCATCTGTTTCCACTGATTAGCGTGCAGCCACTGATTGATTATGAGTCAATACGTCACAAAGCAGTGCTGACACAATGCCCCTCTGGATCCGACTGGTTCTTAGAAGATGGGCTGAAGGCAGGGGCAACAGGAACAGCAAAGTGATGGTAGCAACTTTCTGTAGTGATCCTCGCTATATGAGCCACGTTACAATTATCACCAAGTGGGAGTTTGAATTGAGGTCACCTCCCCGCCCTGCCGTTTGCTACATTGCTGATGGAGTGGGATGGTGCCAGTGAGGCCGTCAGAGAGGTGTGCACACGTGAGGGCCTTGGTATAGAGGAGCGTGGGGACACGCTTTCATGAAGAAGTGGGGTAATGTAGTGACGTTTATTACAACACCTAACAACCTCGTGAAGTGGTTCGGACCTTTTGGTGTTGCAGATAAGGTGTCGGCGTTACAGTCGTCGGACCCAGGTTCGAGTCACGGTCAGAGCTACCCCCTGAATTCACTCCATGTCTTTACAGTGTTCATCATGTTGTTCATGGGTACCTCTGTACATTGAGAGGTGACTCCATCATTAACCTCTAAAGTTGCAGTTGTTCTTGTTCAACAGTTCTGATGATATAGCCAATCATGTAGCATTCTCATTTGGCCACTGCTGGAGAGGTGTCAAGGCTTTCCAATGAAGATTGTCTCAACTGAATAAGATACCGTGAGTGATGTGGATCAGTAGACATGGTCTGTGGCACATGCAGCATGTGACTTGACTACAAACACTTTCGCACGTACAGTGCCTTCAGAAAGTATTCACACCCCTTGACTTTTTCTACATTTTGTTGTGTTACAAAGTGGGATATAATTGTTACGATCTACACAAAATACTCTGTAATGTCCAAGTGGAAGAACAATTCTAACATTTGTATAAAAATCAAACACTAATATATCTTGATTGGAAAGGTTTTTAACCCCCTGAGTCAAGACTTGTTAGAATCACCTTTGACAGTGATTACAGCTGTGAGTCTTTCTGGGTAAGTCTCTAAGAGCTTTGCAAACCTGGATTATGCAGTATTTGCACATTATTCTAAAATTCTTCAAGCTCTGTTAAGTTGGTTGATGATCATTGCTAGACAGACATTTTGAAGTCTTGCCATATATTTTCAAGACGATTTAAGTCAAAACACATAAAGGAACGAAGCATTGACAGTGCAGGTGGCCAGTGAGTTGAGGGAACTGTAGAGAAATCATATGCTGGTTGTATGGACTTTATGTTGTCGTCGTATGAGATATATGAGTGTGTGTGTGTGAGTGAGAGAGTGAGAGAGCGTGAGAGTGAGAGAGAGAGAGAGAGTTTTTGTGTGAAGAACCAAATTGTTTGCTGTTAATTAGACTGAAACACACATCTACCTTCAGGTCAACTGTGATTGTAAACACACCGCTTCACCTCTGTGTGTGTGCATGCAGCCAGCTGTGTCTCACCTCTCTCTGAAGGCCAATTAGTAGTCCCACCACATTCCCTTTTTTCTTTTCTCTCTTATCTACAACTCCCCCTTCTTTCCCTCTTTCCCCTCTTTTTCCTCTCCTTCCTTTTTTAACTTGCTCAGAATTTTCACACAAGAAGTTTGAAATCTTTGGTCTTTCCCAGCATCCTTCACACCATCTGTCTTTCTCGGAATCTTTTAAAGATAATCTCTTCTCAATTCCCAGAAAGACAGGGACCTTCCCCTATCACCACCTCTCATTTTCTTTGTCACCTTCTCTCTCTCATCCATGACGTTCTCTCTCTTTTCTTCACACCTTACAACACACACTGACACAAACACACACACAAACATATACTCAAACATATACTCATCTTGCCCCATCCAACAAAACAGTCTCCTACTCCATATACAATGGGAGACGATAATACAACAATTTTGACTCTGATGTCACTACGATAGCAAACACATTCTAATCTTAATGTCTTACACAAGTAATGTCTCATGTTAACACATCATTGGTGTGATATAGGGATAACCGTCGACTAACGTCATTGATGTTTTCTTTTTGCACACACACACACACACACACACACACACACACACACACACACACACACACACACACACACACACACACACACACACACACACACACACACACACACACACACACACACACACACACACACACACACACACACACACACACACACACACACACAGTGTGTCAGATCTATCACCAGCACTCTGTCCCTTGCTCATACTCAGTAATCTGCTCATTATCAGGCTGGTGGTGATGTAAGCTGGATGTTAAGTCTGTAATGGTTACATGGTGTTTGACAGTTTCGACAAAGGCTTCAAGCTCATTGTCAGGGCTGTCGGAATCAGTCCAATCTGATAACAGAGACAACCAAAAAGTAACATGGGAAAGAAGGATATAAAATATGATAGTGAACCATGAACATCAGATGTGTACATACTGTAAATGTATACACCTGCATAATGCAGGCATACTCAGACTGATTGCTGAAAACACATGGCAACATTCGCGAATAAACACACAGGGAGCTGTCCACTTCTATCAACACAAACAAGTTGCCTGTAATGCTCACACACAAACATAATAAATCTATACCCAGTAATGGGGAAATGTCTATTTCTCCTCTGGTTCACTTCTAGTTGTTTCAGTCACTGATGCCTCTCTCACAGCTCCACATATGAGACCCATATGTTTCTTTCTCTTGTCCTCCCCCTCACTCCTTTTAACACAACCAAACATGGAGTGGGGACGGTAATAACCACGACACCTTCCTCTGGCGGAGCTCTGTCTCCTTGTCCTCCTCCGACAGCGGCTCCCTTACACTCGCCCGCCACTAGCTCGCTGGGAAGTAGGTTGTTGCCATGGTGACAGTGCACTTGACGGACAGGTTTGTGTATGTGTACTGGCGCTCAGTGAGGAACGTCCCCATTACCTGCAATTAGCAGCTCCACTACTCTACACACACACACACATATACACATATTTACAGTTGGCTCCAAAATTACTGGCACCCCTGACTGGCAATGCACAAACAATACTTTAAAAAATATAAACAATATAATTATAGAGATAAGCTCAAAATACCAACATGTGAGAAATACTGTACTTTATTAATGTTTCAGTGGAACCAACCAAAATCATACAATTATTTAATACAACATCAATTTCACCAAAATCAAGGTTTCATAATTATTGACACTCCTCATTTAGTACTAATGCAAACAACTCTGGCAAGGATAACCGCATGGAGTCTTTTCCTGTAATGTTTGACAAGGTTAAGGAACACATTTGGAGGGATTTTGGACCATTCCTCTATGCAGATCCTTTCAAGATCCTTCACATTCTTGGGTTTGCGCTTATCAACTTCCCTCTTCCACTCAGCCCACAGGTTTTCCATTGGATTGAGGTCTGGCCACTGAGATGGCCATGGCAGAACATTGATTTTGTTGCCACAACTATTTCTGTGTGGATCTTGAGGTATGTTTTGGGTCGTTGTCTTGTTGGAAAGTCCACATATGGTCAAGTCCCAGACTTCTGGCAGAGGCAACCAGATTGTCAGACAAAATTGCCTGATACTTGGTGGAATTCATTATGTCATCAATCTTAACTAGTGCCCCTGGACCTCTGGAATTAAAACAGCCCCAAAACATCACTGACACCCCTCCATATTTCACCGTGAGTAAGAGGTGCCTCTCCTTGTATGCATCTCTGTTTCGACGCCAAACATGCCGATGCTGTATCTGACCAAACATTTAATTTTGGTCTCATCTGACCAGAGCACCTTCTTCCAGTCATAATTTAAATGACGTTTGGCAAATTCCAAACGTTTGCGTCTGTGTCTTAGAGTCAGAAAGGGCTTTCTTCTGGCAACTCTTCCAAAGAGCCTGTGGTTGTGGAGGTGGCGTCTGATGGTGCTTTTTGAAACCTGGTGATCCCAAGATGCCACCAAGGTTGGCAATTCTTTCACAGTGATTCTTGGGGATTTTGTTGCTTCTCTCACCATCCTCCTCCCTATCCTGGTTGGGCAAAATGCATTTGCGTCCTCTATCCGTGAGGTTTTCAACTGTTCCATATTATTATTATATTATTCCATATCTTTTAAATGTTTTAACAATTGTCCTGACAGTGCTCATGGTTTACAACCATCTGTCAATTTTGAACTGCCAGTTCTTTTGCTTTCTTCATGGTGTTGGATGACAAAGGGATACTGCATGCTTGTTACCTAATTTTTATACCCTAGTGAAACAGGAAGTGATGTAATGGCTCAATATAGTTCCTTAAGATTTAAATAAACATAAATAAGTGGAATTGAATTCCTGGTTTAATTTTGGTAGATGTTATTTACAATAATCTTTAAGGGTGCCATTAATTGTGAAACCTTGATTTGGAGGACATTGATTTTGAATTAAATCAATAAATGATTTTGGTGGGTTCCATTTTAACATTAATAAAGTACAGTATTTCTCACATGTTGGAATTTTGAGTTTCTCTATAATTATATTGTTTATATTTTTTTAAGTATTGTTTGTGCATTGCCAGTCAGGGGTGCCAGTCATTTTTGATCCCACTGTATATACTGTATATATATTAAAACACACACACACACACACACACACACACACACACACACACACACACACACACACACACACACACACACCTATATGTCAAAATACACACACACACCTACGCGCACCCACCTAGACTAAATACAAACACTTATAAAACTGCTATACTCTCCTGAAACACATTATACTTAAGTATAACACACACCCACTAATTTGTATAAAAGTTGTATGCATGTGTGTCATGTGATATGCACATACCATACATGCACAGAGAGAGACCAGTTGTACAAACATCAACAATGCAGTCACATGCTGTACACATGCACTCAAACAATTGGAGAAGCATACAAATATACCCACACACAAAAGCAGTCAGACACACACCACATATTACATACTGTCATACACTCTGTTTTCCTCAGCATATCAGATCATTTTTCACACACAAGTACAAACTCCAAACAAACAAACAAATCAACAGCCAGGCCCGCTCAGATCTACACGGTACATTTACAGCAACATTTTTACAGTTAGCTACTGTAATTCTATATTACAGTACTGTACTGTAAAGAGCAATGCATTTTGGGAGCTCAATGGCATTTTGCTACACTGCTGTAAAATTACAACAATTGCTATAATTGTACAATACAATTTCAGCAGAACACTGAATTATGGTGTATTGTGAGAAAAGGTTGTGGGTGGTGAAAGAATCTCTGGCTCATAAAAATATTTTGAGGCATGCCTTGTAAGAGGCTATATTTGTTGCACTCATTGGTAAAAATGCTTTACCCCACATAATACAGTGTCAAAACATATTAAAAAAGGTGTCCTGTAAATCTATAGTAATTTACTGGCTACTGTGCTACCAGTAATTTATTGTATTTCAGTACCACCTCACAGAATACAGTACCATACCATATTTTTAAATCTAAAAACCTTTTCCTGTAAATCTACAGAAATGTACTGACTACTGTGCTGCCAGTAATTTACTGTAATTCAGTACTACACTTATAGAACACAGTACCATACTGTAATTGTGATGTACCAAATACCTTTTGTGTGCGCATGCTGTTGTTGTGGTTCATTAACACACTTTGAGGCGTATCTTGTAAGAGGCTATACTTGTTGCATCCGTTAGTGAGAGTGCTGTACCAATTTAAGTAATATGTGGTAGTAGTTCCCTAACAGTTAAATGTATATAGGGGACAGATCAGATACGTCTCAGACCTTTAATGGGCGTTTAGCTCTTTTTGAACTGTTTTGCCCTGTCGTCTCTGCCAGTTTCAAAGCCTTGTTAAGGCCTCTACAAGTGATATCAAACACCAAATATTCATTTGGTATTCTGTAATATAGAATTACATATTTACTGTTAGCAACTGCTATAATTTTATTACAAAACAATTGAACAATAAAGTACTGTATTGCTGTATATGTATATTGGGGTGGCAGGGTAGCCTAGTGGTTAGAGCGTTGGACAAGGAAACTGGACTAGTTGCAAGTTCAAATCCCCAAGCTGACAAAGTACAAATCTGTCGTTCTGCCCCTGAACAGGCAGTTAACCCACTGTTCCTAGGCCGTCATTGAAAATAAGAATTTGTTCTTAACTGACTTGCTTGGTTAAATACAGGTCAAATATTACCTGCACTATTCTGTAAATTATGGTGCATTGTGGAAAAAATGTTGTGGGAGAGAGTTGCTGGCTCATTAACATATTTTGAGGCGTGCCCTGTGAATGGCTATATTTCTTGCACCCGTTAGTGAGAATGCTATACCAATTTAACTGATATGTGGTAGTAGTGCCCTGACAATGTAATGGATATAGAGAACAGATCAGCTTCACTGTGTTTCTTGAACCTTTCACGGTTGAATATTAAGTGCTGAGCTGTTATAATGGCCAGTTTTGAAGTCTTTGTTTTGGTCTCTAGAATTGTAAGTGATATTGAACACCAACTAGTATGCTGTAATATACAAATGCCAACCTGCTTGCACTAACTAATCCCATGTAATTACTGTAAAATACCAACATTATTACAGGAGAATTTACTTTTTTAGAGTATATTTGGCAAATATTACAGTATTGTACTGTGTCATTGCTCTGCATTATCCAATTACTTACAGGAAGCTTGTTGAGAGTTACTGTGAATATTACAGTAACATACCTTGCATTGGCCAGAGATTGGCAATGCAACATTAGAAAATGTAACATGTTACAAATAAAGGATATTTTGAAGTCCGATGTATCCTTAACTACAAAAACATTCCCAGTAACGGTTAAGGAAATGTTTTACTTGATATGTAGGTTTTTATCAACCTTAGATGAACGCACTGACTAAGTTGCTCTGGACAAGAGCGTCTGCTAAATGACCAAAATGTAAATGTTAAAAATAAACATTTGCCAAGCACACTGCTGGATATCATTCTAATGAGCTCCGCCCTTAAACTGTTTGTATTTTGATCAAATATGGCCTTGTTTGGAGGCGGTCTTCATTAGAATAATACCCAGCAGTGTGCTTTGGAAGTGTTCATTTTTACATTTACATTTTGCTCATTTAACAGAGACTCTTTATCGAGAGACTTACAAACTGTGTATTAAATTAAGGTAAATAAGAATATACCACAGTCATAGCAAGTAAAAAGATGATGTTACCATTACCGAGAATGTTGTAGTTAAGCGGGTTACTTGCAAGTATATCTTTCTACTAGAAAATACTACAATACATGTATTCCAATTCAACTGTTACGAAATAGGCAACATGAATTGTAGGTCGGTCCGGCAAAATATAAACAACAAAATAGGCATTGAAGTACCTAAAGTATGTCAAATACATGTGACATAAATACTGCCTGTCGTTGGTACTAGCTAACAGCACTGTGCATCTGAAGCAGTTTACTAAGCACTGTGCTTCCAGTAATGCACTGTAGATTCTAGAAATACAGCATGTTGCTGTAGTCAGGTGTTCCAGTAACATGCTGTAAATTTGTGTTACAGTAAAGGTCCTGTAAATCTAAGGTAATGTATTGGCTTCTTATTGGCTGCTGCCAATAATTTACTGTACATTTACAGTAACCAACTTGCTACTGTGCTGCCTGTGCTACTTTTAAAATTACAGAACGTTTATTACAGTGTATATATAACACACTGTACTCTCTCCGCTGCTGTCACACAGTTGTCATCGCTCTGCAGGCCTAATCTTGCATATGCAGGAAATGTTGTTTATGCATGAAGTCTGCCTTCTTATTTATAGTACAATAGTTACATCACTGGTCCACACTCAAAACAAGAGAGTTGAAACGATTCTAGTCGGCTATATATTATTCAAGAAGCGGTTACAGACAACCTTGATCTTTTGGCACAATGAGCGCTATTGCTTCAGCATTACTAAATCAGGTTTGGTTGAACCACGGTCCTGTAGTCTGGCTGCTCTCATTCTTCCTCCCCCAGAACTCCTACTGTGGCCGCAAATCAGAAGACAGCAGAACTTTCCCTCAGAGCAACACATCAAAGGGATTATAACACCATCAGCAAGAACATTAGCAGTTACACTGTACAGAGAGGGTCTATCATCAAGTAAATACGACACTGTCAAATGAATTATATAGCATCACACATAGGGAACTTGTAACAACAACATCCTCTTATGACTAAAGGTAAAAGTTTGACCCAAGATGCTTTCGGTCTCATTTGTCATAACATTGCATCACCTGTCACTAGTTGTGACACAGGATGTTATTCTCACGGCAGCCTTTGTGACTTCAAATAAAGCTTTACAATTCAAAATTAGCCTTCGCGATACATTAATCTGTCTTCTCCAAGTCAGATGAAATTTTCTGCCAAGTGTAATGGTTTTCTAGATGAAAATCCGTTTCAGTGTCAGTGAGACTGCTTCCAGCTGTTTTATAATGACAAAGCTAGGACGGGCGTAAAATGATTACAATTCTCATACCTTTCTCTCTTTCTCTCTCCCATCCAAGTCTCTACCCTAATATTTCACTTATTTTTTTCATCCCTTTTTCCAGTAATTTTTTCGCTTTCCATTTTATTCGTATCCCTCTCTTTTTCCTCATCCCGCCTCAAACAGAAATACACAGCTGTGGGAAGACTGCGGCCCTCTCACATTTTGTCTTGCCTTACATCCATAAATACAGACAGAGAATAGAGAAGCCACCTGCAACCTCTCTTCTGTTCACTAGGTTATAATAGAATAGAAGAGCAGGCTGACCAATGAAAAAGGACCACGCCCCAGCTATTTCTCTTGAGGCACACATAACAGTTCATGCTGTTATTTCACATGGATTGATGGAAGTCCTAAGTGTTAGAATGTGGTGTGAGCATTTTTAGCACCCGCTCATGAAAATATGAATTTTCATTTTGCAACTTGCTGTGCCTGGCATTCCTTCCCTTGGTGGGTGCTGTGCCACTCGTCATGCCTAGCTCCCCTCAGAGCTTATCGGCACCTGCAGGTCATAAAAACAATGGAGGTTGATTGCAGAGAAGCGGATGGCGTGTGGAAGCCCACGCATGACAGGAAAATATACTCCTCAGAGCCAAACACACACGCCAGCTCCCAATAAACCCTCCAGGATGAAACACACGGTGGTCAGCTCCCAACACACACGCTAGAACACAGCATACCTGCTACAGTACCATCCAATGAGGTGGATGACACTTCTCCAAAACAACAACAACCCAGCGTCATTAAACATGTTCTCCAACACACTTCTCTTTGAAAACAAGCATACACATACTGAATCATATAGTTGAGCCAGAGACATCCATCCAAATATTTTCACTGTATTGGTTTAGGTAACGATGGCAGGGGAAGAAGCAGCGGACTTAAACACTTAGATGTGAGCAGAAAGCATTACGAAGATCAATTCAGAATGCAGCACGGACACATGGAAATATGACTTTCTGTCAGAAATGCTGTGGATTCGGGCATCTACCGGTATGCAAAAAGCACAATGATAAGATTTACAGACATCAACAGAGGGATGGAGGATGGAGGAGAAAATCTTGTGAGAGGACAACAATTCGGCCTCAGTCGTCTGACCTTAAATTCCACACAGCTGAAAGCATGTAGAGTTTGGGCCAAGTTATTATACTGTTAGAGGCAGCATTCAAATTGGTGCACAGTTCATTCATTCAATACTGTTGATAACATCAACCAAGATCAATGAAATATGCCAGATTATGACCACAATACATTTTAGACACCTTTCTGGAAACCAAGGTTAGCTTAAATATATAGCATTCAAGTGCACTGCTTGGGTTAGTATAGGTAAGCTGGAAAAAGTATGAATGGTTGTATTTGGAATGATAGGAGAGCATTGTAAACCCACCATCAGTGGTGTAAAGTACTTAAGTAAAAAATACTTTAAAGTACTACTTAAGTAGTTTTTTGGGTATCTGTACTTTATTATTTAGATTTTGATTACTTTTACTTTTACTTCACTACATTCCGAAAGAAAATTGTACTTTTATTGTACTTTTAACTCCATACATTTTCTCTGACAACCCAAAATACTTAGCAGGACAGGAAAATTGTGAAATTGACACGTATGTCTGAGTGTTGGAGTGTGCCCTGGCTATTCGTACATTTTAAAAACAAGAAAATGGTGCCGTCTGCTTTGCTTAATATAAGGAATTTGAAATTATTTATACTTTGACTTCTATTTTTGATACTTAAGTATATTTAAAACCAAATACTTTTAGACTTTTACTCAAGTACTATTTTACTGGGTGACTTTAATTTCACTTGAATAACTGGCAACAATACACCACATGCTGTATATGAACATAAGCACACATACAGTGTATATGAGGACATTGACACCTGTGGACCTGTGGTCCTTCTGTAGCTCAGTTGGTAGAGCATGGCGCTTGTAACGCCAGGGTAGTGGGTTCGATTCCCGGGACCACCCATACGTAGAATGTATGCACACATGACTGTAAGTCGCTTTGGATAAAAGCGTCTGCTAAATGGCATATATTATTATATTATATGATACAAACCAGGATGTCACTACACCTACTCAGAAAACAGCAACACCACAACACGGGGGAAAGTCTCTATAAAGAGTTTATACTAAAACACAGATAATGCTCTCTGTCACCTGTCACACACACACACACACACACGGAGACTAGGAATCTAGAAACACAAGTCATAATACAGGTAGTTATCTCGTATTTTAAGCACAATGCCATGCCGATTTGTTGCTATTTATGCCATCTTGGAAAATAATGCATTTAATAATAAGGTTGTACTTCATTTTAAGGGAAATAAATTACCATGTATTTACTATGAAAATACATGGTGAGATGGTATTTACACAGCAATAACCAAGAATTATCTGTAGCTAAACAGCTCACTTCACCACAGGCTGACTATGGAGGGAATGGAGGCTGTATGCTGAACGTCCCCTACTGTCTGGACAAACACACTTGAGCTAGAGGCATAAAACATTCATGTCCAGACCATTAGTTACGGTGGCCTTATGACTCTCTGGAGCACTTAGAGGTGTTTAGACACACACACACACATTTAAACACACAAACTGTACACACACGAACTCACACACACCCGTATTATCAACACACACACACACACACACACACAGCTTCATCACTATGCTCTCCTCCCTGCTCTGCATGTGGTTAGAAAGTGTGTGTTCAGCACAGATCCTTTTACACTGTGAGGTGCTATAGAAAGAAACTGTGTGGGCATACTGCAGTATACTAAGATAAATACGATAGATACAACCACTATAGAATGGAAAGGATTCCCATATGAAGCACATCTCAGATCAACCTATAATCCATGTCAGTGATGATGTCATCATTAGAAATCCCCATACATCCCTTTACAGATCTTAACCCTTTCAACTTTGTGTGCATGTGTGCGTGCGTATGTGCATACAAGCCCTAAAACTGGGAAGGACAATGGAACCACCATTTCTCTAGATGTAGTACACACACACACACACACACACACACACACACACACACACACACACACACACACACACACACACACACACACACACACACACACACACACAC
Source organism: Oncorhynchus keta (assembly GCF_023373465.1). Lineage (NCBI taxonomy): Eukaryota > Metazoa > Chordata > Actinopteri > Salmoniformes > Salmonidae > Oncorhynchus > Oncorhynchus keta. The sequence goes on along the minus strand of NC_068427.1, from coordinate 20,245,920 downwards.
ACACACACACACACACACACACACACACACACACACACACACTCACACACACACACACACACATCCAGAACATATATCCAAACCACTGAAACATGCCTTCTGCCTTGCTCCTCCACTCTTGCTCCTTTAATTCTATCTACCCATAGTGCACCTCTGTGACTTCCTGTCGAGGGCTGCCCAGGGGCTGCCATTAAGGCTGTGGAATGAGATGGTCTTTCTGTGCGTTCGCCTGAGTGTGAGAGCAGGAGAATGGGGGTCAGCACAGACACATTCAGAGCTGGCAACCATGGTTTGCCCTGGCAGCATGCCTTTAAAAGACTGGCAGACCTTGAGATAACATTTTTACAACCCACCCCACGCCTGACTGGACTACATGGTACAGATTCATGGGATGGGGAGACTGTAGGAGGATAGTGGGGGGTTACCGGGATAGCCTTATATAAGCCTAAATAGTCTCATTGGTGATATATGACTTATAAAGTATGGTTACATTTAATTTGCTCTGTTAAACCTACCCTTTGGAATGATGTCAGTAGCAACAGTCCATTTATATAACTTATTAAGAGATCTTTCAATAATCATTCTCATGATAGCACATTGGTAGAAGTCAGTGACAAATATCAAAACTGCGCTTGGTTAAAACCCTTGATGGAAGACCAAATGAACAGCTGTAAATAGATCAACTCAGCATTTCACAATACGTTGGCAAATGACATTGGAACAACGTTGATTCAACCACCTTGTGCCCAGTGGGAGGAAACCAATGTGTCATTTTGTAATTTGGTTGACCTATCCCTTTAATGATTGACAGCACGTTAGCCAATACAGGACAACAAACAGACACCAAGTTAATAAGTATGACCAGGTGTTGGTTCTTCTCCTGTCACGCGGTCCATGTGTTATGACAGGAAATAGCAACATGTGTCACAGTACCGCGCCTCAAGAAGACTTGAGTATTTTTTTTCTTCTTTCTTTTTTCTTGAACCTTTATTTAACTAGGCAAGTCAGTGTTAATACACATGAATGATTCATCCTCCTGGCAGTCTGTGGTAGAATAACATGTCCACCAGAATGAGGACGCAAACTCAACTAGATGCTTCCTGTCTGCGATGTTATCTGTGTGTCTCCTCGTGTTTATCACACAGAGTCATTAATGAGACATCAACTAAATGCGCAGAGACACGAGGGACTGACTGGATCAGCTCAAGTGAACTGAATGAGTTTATTGAAATTATCTGACTCCAAACTGGATTCAACTGACTCCACACTAAACTGAATTGACTCCATAATGAATTGAGTTCAAGTTCAAGTTATATTGATTATTCCAGCAGTGGGACATGTATTTGTTTATCAGGTATGCAGTTTAAAAGCACTGAAGGTAACTGATTCCCCACTGAACTGACTGAAATGACTCCTCATTGAAAGACATGAAACTGTGCTGACTCATCCATTAGCGTAATGGACTCATCTGTGAACTGATCTTAATTGAGTTGAATTAATTCTGTACCTAACCTAACCACACCAGCAAAACCAGCTGAATCCAGATATAGAGTATTCATATTTAGTATAGTATTAGTATTCATATTTAGTATAGTATTAGTATTCATATTTAGTATAGTATTAGTATTCATATTTAGTATAGTATTAGTATTCATATTTCGTATAGTATTAGTATTCATATGTAGTATAGTATTAGTATTCATATTTAGTATAGTATTAGTATTCATATGTAGTATAGTATTAGTATTCATATTTAGTATAGTATTAGTATTCATATTTCGTATAGTATTAGTATTCATATTTAGTATAGTATTAGTATTCATATTTCGTATAGTATTAGTATTCATATGTAGTATAGTATTAGTATTCATATTTAGCATAGTATTAGTATTCATATTTAGTATAGTATTAGTATTCATATTTAGTATAGTATTAGTATTCATATTTCGTATAGTATTAGTATTCATATTTAGTATAGAATTAGTATTCATATTTAGTATAGTATTAGTATTCATATTTCGTATAGTATTAGTATTCATATGTAGTATAGTATTAGTATTCATATGTAGTATAGTATTAGTATTCATATTTAGCATAGTATTAGTATTCATATTTCGTATAGTATTAGTATTCATATTTAGTATAGTATTAGTATTCATATTTAGCATAGTATTAGTATTCATATTTAGTATAGTATTAGTATTCATATTTAGTATAGTATTAGTATTCATATTTAGTATAGTATTAGTATTCATATTTAGTATAGTATTAGTATTCATATTTAGGCCATTAAAAACATCAGCAGCACAAAACAATAAAAACAGGACAGAGACTCCAGGCATATTTCCCTGAACTGTCACTTCCTCGTTCTTGTCTTAATATGGGAATATTGTGAGATTCACAGAGTTCAAAGAATCATATGGGGCATGTAATTATATGGGGCCCGTAGTCATATGCGTTCCACACACTTTAGCATGCAAATCACAGATGCGCACACGCACGTGCATAATTGCTTAATCAGCATCAGTCTGTGATTTGAGTGGACTTCAAAAGGACAAGAATGAGAGCTAATGTGTTAATGTGCTCGAAGTGAGCTGAATATGAATAAACTTGTTGAGTAAAATTACTAATTAATGTTTGCTCAAAACCACTCAAAATCATTAGCATATTTCCCAGCATGCTCTATTGCAGGTTGACTTTCAGAATTGTTTGTTTCAATAGCTATGTTTTTGCATGTACATTGATTGGTTGATTAATCTTATGCTACACAAACGTAAATAACATACATTTTTCGAAAATAATCCAATCTGTTAGTAAAGTAACTTCATTGCTCCCGTTACTGAGATGAGACGACTCTAGGATGCTGGCCTTCTAGGCAGAGTTCATCAGTCCAGTGTCTGTGTTATTTTGCACATCTTAATCTTTTACTTTTGTTTGCCAGTCTGAGATATGTTTTTTTCTTTGCAACTCTGCCTAAAATGCCAGTATACTGGAGTTGCCTCTTCACTGTTGATGGTGAGACTCATGTTTTGCAGGTACTATTTAATGAAGCTACCAGTTGAGGGCTTGTGAGGTGTCTGTTTCTCAAACTAGACACTAATGTACTTGTCCTCTTGCTCAGTTGTGTACCGGGGCCTCCCACTCCTCTTTCTATTCTGGTTAGAGCCAGTTTACACTGTTATGTGAAGGGAGTAGTACACAGCCTTCGTTTCTCAGAACAAGAATAGACTGACAAGTTTCAGAAGAAAGCTATTTGTTTCTGGCCATTTTGAGCCTGTAGTCGAACCTACGAATGCTGAAGCTCCAGATACTCAGCTAGTCTAAAGAAGGCCAGTTTTATTGCTTCTTTAATAATAATAACAGTTTTCAGCTGTGCTAATATAATTGCAAAGGGATTTTGATCAATTAGCCTTTTAAAATGATCAACTTGGATTAGCTAACACAACGTGTCATTGGAACACAGGAGTGATGGATGCTGATAATGGGCCTCTGTACGCGTATGTAGATATTCCATAAAAAATTTGCCAGCTACAATAGTCATATACAACATTAACAGTGTGTACACAGTTTGTCTGATCAATTTTATGTTATTTTAATGGACAAAAATGTGCTCTTTTCATTTCCAACTGACCCCAAACATTTGAACGGTAGTGTATATGTGATGACGTTGAATCAATGTGCAAAAAGGATTTGATTTGCTAAAGAGTAATCAACATCATCATCCAACTTTTACCTAAATCCAATGACACTGACATTTTGGGTTGATTTCATGTTGCATTTACTGTAGTTGACAAATGTAAATCAAAATGTTGAACTGACATCTGTTCTCAGTGGGTAAGCCCTAAAAGAAAGACCTTATTATATATGTAATGTATTGTCATAAACAGTTCAATTTGACAGATTACATATTCACTTAGACCCTCACTTGGTGAAGCCTACAAGCCTGAAAGCCACTAAATGCAAATAAGTTAGAATCAATTCTCAAGTAGAATTGTATGTTCGCTCAATCTAAAATTCAACTAGAGACACCAGGATGGCGCCGACAGAGATGGTCGCCTCGCTTCAGGTCCTTAGGAAACTATGCAGTAATTTGTTTTTTTATGTCTAACATTGTTAGCCCAGAAAATCTCAAGTGTTATTACATACAGCCGGGAAGAACTATTGGATATGAGTGACGTCAATTTACCAACATTACGACCAGGAATACAACTTTCCCGAAACGGATCCTGTGTTCGGACCTCCAGACTGGACATGGGATCTTGACCCAAAACAACGTGGTCACCGCAGGAGAGGCAGACGGACATTGGAGACGGAGCTGCCTACTGGTTAGACTTAGAAGGCGAGCACACCATCCACCGCTTCTGAGCATATTACTCACCAATCTCCAATCTCTAGACAACAAGGTAGACGAAATTAGGGCACGAGTTGCCTTCCAGAGAGTCATCAGAGATTGTAACATTCTCTGTTTCAGGGAAACATGGCTCACTCGGGATATGTTGTCAGAGTCTGTACAGCCACCCGGTTTCTTCACACATCTCGCCGACAGAAACAAACATCTCTCTGGTAAGAAGAAGGGTGGGGGTGTATGCCTTACGGTTAACGACTCATGGTGAAATCATAACAACATACAGGAACACAAGTCCTTTTGTTCACCTGACCTAGAATTCCTTACAATCAAATGCTGACCGCATTATCTAACAAGAGAATTCTCTTCGATTATAGTCACAGCCGTGCATATCCTTCCCAAAGCAGATACCTTGACAGCCCTGAAAGAACTTCACTGGATTCTATGTAAACTGGAAACCATATATCTTGAGGCTGCATTTATTGTAGCTGGAGATTTTAACAAAGCTAATCTGAGAACAAGGCTTCCTAAATTCTATCAGCATATCGAATGCACGACACGAGCTGGTATTTATTTAAAAGTTTTATTTTATTTGACCTTTATTTAACTAGGCAAGTCAGTTAAGAACAAATTCTTATTTTCAATGACGGCCTAGGAACAGTGGGTTAACTGCTTTGTTCAGGGGCAGAACGACAGATTCTTTGTCAGCTCAGGGATTCAATCTTGCAACCTTTCGGTTACTAGTCCAATGCTCTAACCACTAGGCTACCTGTAGCATTCTGGACCATTGATAATCTAACTTCCGCGATGCATACAAAGCCCTCCCGAGACGCCAGCCCAGACGTGTCCTCAGAGCATGCACAGACTAGCTGGCTGATGTGTTTACGGATATATTCATCCAGCCCTATTCCAGTCTGCTGTGCCCAAATGCTTCAAGATGGCCACCATTGTTCCTGTTCCCAAGAAAGCTAAGGTAACTGAACTAAATGACTATCGCCCCGTAGCACTCACTTCTGTCATCATGAAGTGCTTTGAGAGACTAGTCAACTGCATCTTGGCTACGCCGCACGGCCATCGCTCATCCATATATCTATATGTACATAATTCTTATTCATCCCTTCACGTTTGTGTGTATAATGAAGTTGTTGTGAATTTATTAGATTACTTGTTAGATATTACTGCACTGTCGGAACTAGAAGCACAAGCATTTCGCTACACTCACAATAACATCTACTAACCATGTGTATGTGATCAATACAATTTGATTTGATTTGAGAATGTATGTATGGTTCGACTAAATGCCCAAATATTGAACAAACTCAGTGCTATTGCAGCTGGTTGCCTCAACATATGTTTCATGTCATACACACATCATGCCTGCACTTACAAACTAAAACCACACCCACATACACAATAAGTCAAGAGAAACAGTAGTTGCAGTAGAAAGACCCAGCATTGCTGTGCTAGGGAGAGCTTGAGAGTTGGTCTAGGTTTTAGTAGTTTTAGCTGCTGTGACCTGAAGGAAAGCCCTCTTTTAGAAACTTAGCTTAAACAGCTCTGCACACACACAAACACACACAACGGCAGTCACAACCACACAAACACACACACACAAATGCATTCACATACATATCACACAAACAGATACTGTACACAACCAACTGTAACCAACTGTAGTTTTTATCAGTAGATGAAGAGGGCATGTGCCTGAGGATGATGACTGTGTACAGTGTGAGTCTGGGACAAAGGTAGATAACGATACGGTTAGAATGTCCGTCCACAAACAGACTCTATAATCATCTCATTGACGTCACACAGACGAACATTGTGCACACAGGACATAAAATCTATGTGGATGTATCACACAAACACAGAACACAAAAAAAACCATCATCACGTATGTGTCGCACTCGTTGAGCCCTGACTGCACAGGGTTCCATTTCCTGTCCTTCATCATAAATGAAGATTGCATCACAGAACAGAAATATCATTTTGATCCTGTACATAAGAATGAATCAATTTGTTGTGCCCTGGTGAAATGTACAATTGAAGTTGGAAGTTCACATGCACCTTAGCCAAGTACATTTAAACTCAGTTTGTCACAATTCCTAACATTTAATCCTAGTAAAAATTCCCTGTCTTAGGTCAGTTAGGATCACCACTTTATGTTAAGAATGTGAGATGTCAAAATAATAGTAGAGAGAATGATTTATTTCAGCTTTTATTTCTTTCATCACATTAGCTATCTGAGCAGCTAACCGATCGCTGCAGCTGTACATAGTCTATCGGTAAATAGCCCACCTATTTTTACCTACCTCATCCCCATACTGTTTTTGTTTATTTACTTTTCTGCTCTTTTGCACACCAATATCTCAACCTGTACATGACCATCTGATCATTTATCACTCCAGTGTTAATCTGCAAAATTGTAATTATTTGCCTACCTCCTCATGCCTTTTGCACACAATGTATATAGACTCCCCTTTTTTTCTACTGTGTTATTGACTTGTTAATTGTTTACTCCATGTGTAACTCTGTGTTGTCTGTTCACACTGCTATACTTTATCTTAGCCAGGTCGCAGTTTCAAATGAGAACTTGTTCTCAACTAGCCTACCTGGTTAAATAAAGGTGAAAAAAAAAAAAGTTTACATCCACTCAATTAGTTTTCGGTAGCATTGCCATTAAATTGTTTAACTTGGGTCAAACGTTACGGGTAGCCTTCCACAAGATTCCCACAATAAGTTGGGTGAATTTTGGCCCATTCTTCGAGACAGAGCTGGTGTAACTGAGTCAGGTTTGTAGGCCTCCTTGCTCGCACACACTTTTTCAGTTCTGCCCACAAATGTTCTATAGGATTGAGGTCAGGGCATTGTGACTTTATTGTCCTTCAGCCATTTTGCCACAACTTTGGAGGTATGCTTGGGGTCATTGTCCATTTGGAAGACCCATTTGCGACCAAGCTTTAACTTCCCAGCTGATGTCTTGAGTTGTTGCTTCATTATATCCACAGAATTGTCCTCCCTCATGATGCCATCTATTTTGTGAAGTGCACCAGTCCTTCTTGCAGCAAAGCACCCCCACAACGTGATGCTGCCACCCCCATGCTTCACGGTTGGGATGGTGTTCTTCGGCTTGCAAGCCTCCCCCTTTTTCCTCCAAGCATAACGATGGTCATTATGGTGAGTAGCCTTTCAGGTTAGGCCGATATAGGACTCGTTTTACTGTGGATATAGATATTTTGTACCTGTTTCCTCCAGCATCTTCACAAGGTTCTTTGCTTTTGTTCTGGGATTGATTTGCACTTTTCGCACCAAAGTATGTTCATCTCTAGGAGACAGAACACATCTCCTTCCTGAGAGGTATGACGGCTGCGTGGTCCCATGGTGTTTATACTTGCGTACTATTGTTTGTACAGATGAACGTGGTACTTTCAGGTGTTTGGAAATTGCTCCCAAGGATGAACCAGACTTGTGGAGGTCTACAATTTTTTGGTCTTGGCTGATTTCTTTTGATTTTCTCATAATGTCAAGCATAGAGGCACTGAGTTTGAAGGTAGGCCCTGAAATACATCCACAGGTAAACCTCCAATTGACTCAAAGTATGTCAATTAGCCTATCAGAAGCTTCTAAAACCATGACATCATTTTATGAATTTTCCAAGCTGTTTAAAGGCACAGTCAACTTAGTGTATGTAAACTTCTGACCGACTGGAATTGTGATACAGTGAATTATAAGTTAAATAATCTGTCTGTACACAATTGTTGGAAAAATTACTTGTGTCATGCACAAAGTAGATGTCCTAACTGACTTGCTAAAACTATAGTTTGTTAACAATAAATTTGTGGAGTGGTTGAAAAACGAGTTTTAATTACCCCGACCTAAGTGTATGTAAGCTTCCGACTTCAACTGTATTTATCAAATGTTTAATTGAGATAGAACGTCTTTTGCAAAGTCTTATTGAGATCAAGTCTCTTTTGCCAAGTGTCAATCTTGTTTATGATACTCTCATTAATATAAAAATCTAATTTGCAATAGTCTTATTGAAATAAAATATCTTGCAATACTGTGATGTGAGTCACTGAGGCAGATTCAGCGGTTTAGAATAACAGTGTGATGTTGTGAATGGCCCTCTCTGGGTTTCCCTCCGTAACCCACTCCTCCCTCCTAAAGTCTGTGACAGATACTGGAGGGCTGAGAATAACTGTTTTCCAGACTACCCCTGGGGTCAACCAATTTGCAGGGCTTCCCTCAGCTCTTCCTGCCTCACGTCAACTCAACACTCCTGCTATCTCTTTCTCTGTCTGTCTCTATCTTCCTCTCCTCCTCTCTCCCTTTGTATTTCTTCCCTTATCTCTTTAGTACTCTCCGCCCTATCTTTGTGTCTGTCTTCTTCTTCTTTCTCTCCATCTCTGTCTCTCTTCCTCTGTTCTATACCATATGTGTTTATGATGTCGGATGTTCTCTGCTAGAATATATTACAAGGGAGCTACTTGTTCAGGACTCATATTTTTCTTAATATTCCACAGCTCTGTCCTCTCTGTAGGACCACAGCTTTGTCCTCTGTAGGAACACAGCTCTGTCCTCTCTGTAGGAACACAGCTCTGTCCTCTCTGTAGGAACACAGCTCTGTCCCCTCTGTAGGAACACAGCTCTGTCCTCTCTGTAGGAACACAGCTCTGTCCTCTCTGTAGGAACACAGCTCTGTCCCCTCTGTACGAACACAGCTCTGTCTCCTCTGTAGGAACACAGCTCTGTCCCCTCTGTCGGAACACAGCTCTGTCCTCTCTGTAGGAACACAGCTCTGTCCTCTCTGTAGGAACACAGCTCTGTCCTCTCTGTAGTCCTTATTATGCACTCTTACATCAGAGAGAGGAAGTATGTTTTTCATATCCCCAGATTTGAAACTTCCGGTTAGGGACAGAAAAGTCAGCTAAATGTTTCCATGTCCCACTAGTTGGGGGAAAAACTGCTGTGTCTTGTTAGATGACATTAAAGTGAGATCAAGAGAGAGCAAGAGAGAGAGCGTGCGTGCGTGTCATCTCTGCCAATCAAAAAAACAGCCAATCTTCCCCTCAGCTGTTTGAGGTATCTGCAGAGGCATTTCCTATGTGACTTCCTGTCCGTCTGGACCAATGAGACAGGTGATAAATCTCCACAAGGGAAGACATGTGTGTTGAGGGGGGAGCAGGGGGAAGGGAGGTTAAGACAGAAGGGCAGAGAGAGGGAGGAGTAGAAATAGGAGAAGAAATGTGTCAGAAAGAGGGGAAGAGCATGACAAGTGGTGGGGGATCAGTCCGGGTTAGGGATATGGTGGGGGGTTGAGGTGTTCAGAGGGGTGAAAGGGGTGGAGCAGAGGGGTCATTAGACAGCTTCATCCTGTGATAAATCAGAGAGCAGTCTGCCTGCTGTTTTACATCTGAATACAGACGTGACAGGAGGGCAAGAGGACACCATTCTCAGAGTTACTACATCACACAGACTCTCCATGCATGGGAATAACAGAGGGAGAGAGAGAGGACAGCAAGAGGAAGAGAAAAGAGACCCTTTTCACAAAGAAAGGTAGACACACAGACACAGGGATTGAGAGAGGGACAGACAGGCAGTGACAGTAATTGAGGGATGCCGGCGGATGAAGATGATGGATAAAAAGGAGAGAAAGACGGATGATATCTGTCCATCCCCAATGAAAGCAATATATCCACTGCTAGGGGAATTATTAATGACTTCCATTGATTTACGGTGTGAGACAGATACCCAGCAAACAACAAATTTATCACCTGTCTCATTGGTCCAGATGGACAGGAAGTCACACAGGAAATGCCTCTGCAGAGAACCTTCAGTTAAGAGTCTCATTAGGTCATTACCTATGTTTTCAAAGGAATGTTCCCGAGATGTGCAAGGAATATTTCCAAGAGACCATTCCTTTAATGTCAAAGGGGCCTATTCCGACTTCACACCTGTCCAACTCACTTGTCAGTATTTGGTATTCAGACTTAACTTATTCAGTCGTGTAATGCGCTCTGCAGGTGTGGCTACCTTGTGCTCTCTGAATACATTTAATTAAATCGCTGAAAACCCATCCACTTGCTGGCCAACAGATTTTCTCATGGAGTTTTCATTCAATAGGCTTTTCAGTACATGTATCTTAAACCATCCCTTTAAATACAGTGTACGTTTAATTAGAATTGTGTGAACAGACTCAATAACATACAAAGAGAGAAAGGGTTCAGGATATATGGGTCCATGGAAAGAATGCCCTCTATATATCTTAGTCTCCGTTTCAGCACCAACTGGTAGATTTAAAAATACTCTGATCTTGTAGATTGTTTAGGCACATTTTAGGGCTAGGGAAGTATGTACGAATCAATAAAAAGGAGAGTTTTTAAGGAAAAACTATAATGGTGAATCAAAAATACAGTGGTTTGATTCATCCTGAAAGTTGTCAATTTCATGTTCAATCCATGAAATATTGGAAGGTGAAGAAAAGTGTACAATAGGGGTTGAACAATAGTCCTATAAATCTACCCTAAACCTCACTAATCATGTAAATGTATGGCAACGGTCCAGTCATCGTGAACCAGGCTCCAGGTTTAACCTGTGTTGTGTGGTCTGAGTTCCATACTCATTCAAATAGGCTACATGTCCCAAATTATTGCACAACATTAGCCTAATGTATTCCACTAATGCTTGAGACCTTCAGGAACACCTAAACAGACGTGACAGAGGACAGAAAGGTAAATGGAATGGAATGATGCAAAATGTAAGTTACACATTGAAGAGAACTAACACTAAAGTGACCGTTATAAATGTATGTGGGTATTACTGATGGTGGCTCCCGATATTTAACTAATTGTAAAATAAACCAGAGAAACTCCTGGGCATAGGCCAATTAAACAGCCTGATCTCAAAGCCTAGACGTAACATAGTACATGTAAATAGTTAGAGTGTTGGGCCAGTAACCAAAAGGTTGCTAGATCAAATCCCCGAGCTGACAAGGTAAAAATCTGTCATTCTGCTCCTGAGCAAGGCAGGTGTGAAGTCGGCAAGGCACTGTTCCCCGGGTACCGAAGAGGAGGGGTGCTTTGGCCAGTTGCTGCGGGGAGTGCAGAGCTGTTGGCCGGGGTTGTGGTTGTCAGGTAGAATGCATGGCCAGCCGTAGAGAAATGCTTCTTGAAATTCTCAATTATCGTTGAATTATCAGTGGGTGACAGTGATTCCTAGTCTCAGTGCAGTGGGCAGTTGGGAGGAGGTGCTCGTATTCTCTAGGACTTTACAGTGTCCCAAAACTTTTTGGAATTAGTGCTGCAGGATGCAAATTTCTGTTTGAAAAAGCTAGCCTTTGCTTTCCTAACTGACTGTGTGTATTGGTTCCTGACTTCCCTGAAAAGTTGCATATCGCGGGGACTATTTGAAGCTTGTGCAGTACGCCACAGAGTCTTTTTGTGCTGGTCGAGGGCAGTCAAGTCTGGAGTGAACCAGGGGCTATATCTGTTCTTAGTTCTTAATTTTTTGAATGGGGCATGCTTATTTAAGATGATGAGGAAAGCACTTTTTAAAGAACAACCAGGCATCCCTTACTGATGGGATGAGGTCAATATCCTTCCAGGATACCCGGGCCAGGTCGATTAGAAAGGTCTGCTCGCAGAAGTGTCTTAGGGAGAGTTTGACAGTGATGAGGGGTGGTCGTTTGACCGCGGACCCATAACGGACGCAGACAATGAGGCAGTGATCGCTGAGATCCTGGTTGAAAACAGCAGAGGTGTATTTAGAGGGTAAGCTGGTCAGGATGATATCTATCACGGTTTACGGATTTGGGGTTGTACCTGGCGGGTTCCTTGATCATTTGTGTGAGATTGAGGGCATCTAGCTTAGATTGTAGGACGGCCGGGGTGTTAAGCATATCCCAGTTTAGGTCACTAGCAGTACAAACTCTGACGATAGATGGGGGGCAATCAATTCACATATGGTGTCCAGGGCACAGCTGGGAGCTGAGGGGGGTCTATAACAAGCGGCAACAGTGATGGACTCATTTCTGGAGAGATGGAGCTTTAAAAGTAGAAGCTCGAACTGTTTGGGCATAGACCTGGATAGTATGACAGAACTCTGCAGGCTATCTCTACAGTAGATTGCAATGTTATGTTTAAGGTCAGAATATGCATAGAGAAGAAAGTGCATATAAAGGTCATTAAGTTCAGTTTACGCTTAAATCGGGTCAGAATCGTGGCTAAATAGAACTTTCCCAAAACGTGGTTAACATGGTCTCGGATCTTAAGATATTCATGTTCTAGACACGTTTCATGGGATCGTTGCAAGGACATTCATGTGTCCAGTTTCCTGTAGGTTAGGAGAATATTCCATCAACGTCCCACCAAACATACACAGAACAGGAGAGTAAGGTGACTCCCCTAGCAGGTGTCGAACACAAGCCACCAGCACCAACGATGAACACCCTAACCTTTGTCACAATAAGGGATAGCTTGCAGCATTTCCCCAAACTCGGTCTTCGGAACCCCAAGGGGTGCATGTTTAGGTTTTTGCCCTAACACTACACAGCTGATTCAGATTTTCAAAGCTTGATGATTAGTTGATTATTGGAATCAGCTGTGTAGTGTTAGGGCAAAAACCAAAACCTGTACCCATTGGGGTCAATACTGGCCATGTAATTCTGATAAATTAATTAACATTCTTAGCCTAATAGCCTAATTGACTCCTATGCAGTCAAGATCTCCCCGGAACACTGAATATTTCAACCTTACAAACATTTTAGTTATCTACCTCGCCCACCTTAGCCCAGTTGATCCCTGGTTCATTGAACTAGGGAATTATTTTATAAAGATATTTGGTTGTAATTGTAATGTTGAAGAGTGGCCAACCTCCTCCTGGAGAGTCCAGGAGAGCTACTGAGGGTGCAGGCTTTTGCTCCAGCCTTGCTCTAACACACCACATTGTAAGAAAAAATCAGCTGCTCAACAGGACCTTGATAAGCTGTCTGGTGTGTTTGAGCAGGGTGGGATCAAAAGCCTGCACACCCAGTAGCTCTCCAAATGAAGGATTGATGGACCACATGTGTTTTATACAGTAGCCCATCAGTGCAGTATTTTACTTTGGGGGGGGCATTGCTCAAGGCCACAATGGCAGGAGACATAATTCATGGGATCAGAGACCAGCAGCCTTCCATGTTGAAGTGGTTCCTTGTATCATACATTACAATTTCCAGTCACCTTTTTGGCTCATGATGTTACAAACCTTTTTTGGGGGGAGGGGCAGCTACTCTTCCAAGGGGCCTGCAAAATCAAGGCAGTTATCCAATTTTTAAAACATTACGATACATTTCAAAACAGATTTCACAACACATTAAGTGTGTGCCCTCGGTCCACTATTGTACTACTACATATCTAAAACACAAAATCCCTGTGTACATGTGTGTATAGTGTGTCGGCAATCATGTGTGTGTATGCATGTGTCTGTGCCTGTGTGTTTGTCTCTTCAGAGTCCCCGCTGTTCCATAAGGTGTATTTGTATCTGTTTTTTAGATCTGATTCTACAGCGTGCATCAGTTACCTGATGTGGAATAGATTTCCATGTAGTCACGGCTCTATGTAGTACTATGCACCTCCCATAGTTTGTTCTGGACTTGGGGACTGTGAAGAGACCTCTGGGTGGCATCAAATCCAATCAAATTTTATTAGTCACATGTGCAGAATACAACAGTGAAATGCTTACTTACGAGCCGCTAACCGACAGTGCAGTTTCAAAAAATATGGATAAGAATAAGAGATAAAAGGGACAAGTAATTAAAGAGCAGCAGTAAAAAATAAGAATATATACAAGGTGGTGCCGGTACAGAGTCAATGTGCAGGGGCACCGGCTAATTGAGGTTGTATGTACATGTAGGTAGAGTTAATTAAAGTGACTATGCATAGATGACAACAGAGAGTGGCAGTGGTGTGGAGGGGGGAGGGGGAGCAATTAGAGTAGTCTGAGTAGCCATTTGACTTGATGTTCAGGAGTCTTATGGCTAGGAGGTAGAAGCTGTTTAGAATCCTCTTGGACCCAGACTTGGTGCTCCGGTACCGCTTGCCCTGTAGTAGCAGAGAGAACAGTCTATGACTAGGGTGGCTGGAGTCTGACATACCAGGCAGTGATGCAACCAGGATGATCTCAATGGTGCAGCTGTAGAACCTTTTGAGGACCTGAGGATCTGAGGACCATGCCAAATCTTTTCAGTCTCCTGAGGGGGAATAGGTTTTGTTGTGGCCGCTTCACGACTGTCATGGTGTGCTTGGACCATGTCAGCTTGTTGGTGATGTGGACACCAAGGAACTTCAAGCTCTCAACCTGCTCCACTGCAGCCCTGTCGATGAAAATGGGGGAGCGCTCGGTCCTCTTTTTCATGTAGTCCACAATCATCTCCTTTGTTTTGATCACGTTGGGGGAGAGGCTGTTGTCCTGGCACCTCACGGCCAGGTTTATGACCTCCCTATAGGCAGTTTCCTTGTTGTCAGTGATTAGGCCTACCACTGTTGTGTCATTGGAAAATTGAATGATGGTGTTGGAGTTGAGTGAACAGGGAGTACAGGAGGGGGCTAAGCACGCACCCCTGAGGGTCCCCTCTGTTGAGGAGAAGTGTAGCGGATGTGTTGTTACCTAACCTTAACACCTGGGGGCGGCCCGTCAGGAAGTCCAGGATCCAGTTGCAGAGGGGGTGTTTAGTCCCAGGGTCCTTAGCTAAGTGATGAGCTTTGAGGGTACTATGGTGTTGAACGCTGAGCTGTAGTCAATGAATAGCATTTTCACATAGGTGTTCCTCTTGTCCAGGTGGGAAAGGACGGTGTGGAGTGCAATAGAGACTGCATCATCTGTGGATCTGTTGGGGCAGTAGGCAAATTGGAGTGGGTCTAGGGTTTCTGGGATGATGGTGTGGATGTGAGCCATGACCAGCCTTTCAAAACACTTCATAGCTACAGACGTGAGTGCTACGAGTCGGTAGTCATTTAGGCAGGTTACCTTAGTGTTCTTGGGCACAGGCACTATGGTGGTCTGCTTAAAACATGTTGGTATTACAGACTCGGACAGGGAGATGTTGAAAATGTCAGTGAAGACACTTACTAGTTAGTCAGCGCATGCTCGCAGTACACGTCCTGGTAATCCGTCTGGCCCTGCGGCCTTGTGAGTGTTGACCTGTCTAAAGATTCGCCTGCGGAGAGCGTGATCACACAGTCGTCCTGTATGTCTTGCGGGGTATGCATGGGTGTCCAAGCTGTGTGCTAGTAGTTTAAACAGACAGGTCGGTGCATTCAACATGTCAATACCTCTCACAAGTACAAGTAGTAATGAAGTTAATAACTCCTCTACTTTGAGTCAGGAGAGATTGACATGGATATTATTAATTCATGTTAGCTCACCGTGTACATTTAAGGGCCAGCTATGCTGCCTTGTTCTTGGGCCAATTGTAATTTTCTAGTCACTCTGTGGCACCGGACCAGTCATGGGCTTGTAGAACCTGCCTTGTTGATAGCGTTGATAAGAAGGCAGAGCGCCACTTTATTATGGACAGACCTCTCCCCATCTTAGCTATTGTTGCTTCAATATGCTTTGACCATGACAGTTTACAATCCAGGGTTACTTCAAGCAGTTCAGTCTCCTCAACTTGCTCAATATCCACATGATTCATTCCAATATTTCATTGAGGTTTAGGGTTTAGTGAATGAGTTGTCCCAAATACAATGCTTTTAGTTTTTGAAATATTTAGGACAAATATATTTCTTGCCACCCTTTCTGAAACTGACTGCAGCTATATATGTTAAAGCTGTAGGAGAAAAGAAGTTCCCTCGAAACTTCCAAACGCTCAAAAACCATTTGATTTTGAGATGGGTGTGAAATCTGAATTTGTGCTCCATATTCATTGGCTATGTCAAAGCTAAGTTGTAAACGATACATATTGATACATTACTATCTCAAACACCTAAAGCTGCACTATGTCACTTTTTGGGCGACCTAACCAGTGGTGGAAAAAGTACAAAATGTTCATACTTGAGTAAAACTTAAGATATCTTTATAGAAAATAACTCAAGTAAAAGTGAAAGTCACCCAGTAAAATATTACTTGATTAAAAGTAAAAAGGTATTTGGTTTTAAAAATCCTTAAGTATCAAAAGTAAATGTAATTGCTAAAATATAAAAAAGTATCAAATTCCTTATATTAGCCAAACCAGACGGCACGGTTTTCATTATTTAATTTTATTCACGGATAGCCAGGGGCACACTACAACACTCAGACATAATTTACAAACGCTGCGTTCGTGTTTAGTGAGTCAGCCAGAGCATATGCAGCAGGGACGACCAGGGATATTTTATTGATAAGTGTGTGGATTGGACAAGTTTCCTGACCTGCGTCAAAATGTAACAAGTACTTTTGGATGTCAGAGAAATGTAATTTATAGATTTGTCATTCTCATTGGAAGCAAGTCTAAGAAGTGGTAGATCTGTTCTACAGTATGTGTGCTATTTCTATACTTCCTGTTTTTAAGTTTAGTTTTTGCTCTTTTACTTTTGGTTTTGTACACCAGCTTCAAACAGCTGAAAATACTGTATTTTTGGTTATGTAAAATATATTTCACAGCGGTTTAGATGGTACAATGATTCCAGTGGAGGCTGCTCATAATAATGATTGGAACTGATCAAAGCGAATGGCATTAAACATATGGCAATCATGTGTTTTTGATGTATTTTCTACCATTTCTACCTGCCCATCATCCCCAATTAAGGTGCCACCAACCTCCTGTGAATGATTCTCTACACCCTTCAAACTCAACTCTGGACTCGAAGCCAGTTTCACTGCGTTTTGTCATTGTTCCCCTCTAACAGGGAATGATTTAGACCTGGGACACCAGGTGGGTGCAATTAATTATCATGTAGAACAGAAAGCCAGCAGACCTCATGGGGTAAGAGTTGAATACCCCTGCTATACACTATACTTGCTTGTTCAAATCAAATCAAATTGTATTGGTCACATACACGGTGTAGCGAAATTCTTGTGTTCCTCGCTCCAACAGTACAGTAATATCTAACAATTCACAACAATACACACAAATCTAAAAGTAAAAGAAATGATTTAAGAAAAATATAAATATTAGGACGAGCAATGTCGGAATGGCTTTGACTACAGTAGAATAGTATACAGTATATACAGTACATATGAAATGAGTAAAGCAGTATGTAAACAATATTAAAGTAACTAGTGTTTTCAACCCAATGTCACACTCTCCTTCTCTCCCACTGGGCTTGAGACACAGTGGGATGTAGTGGAGGGGTTAGAGTGCCAGTGAATCATCTACTAGAAAACTATACTGCCTCCTCCCCATTTCCCTCATCCACCCCCCCTCTTATCCACCCCCACCCCTCTCCTCACCCTCCTCCCTAAACAAAGGCTGGTGGTGCAGCTCTGATCCAATCTGACCAGACAACTCTGGGGACAGAGGACACACAGCCAGGACTATCTCAACACTCAGGGCACATACACACACGTACACACGCATGCAAAGGTCACAGTGTGACTGACTGTGTAACTGAATGAGTGACTGATAGAGAGAGAGTGCCATGGAGACAACACTTTTCACAGACACAGAGGTCACACTCAGAGTGATGGAGGGAAGAGAGGTTGGAGAGAGGGTGAGAGAGGGGGAGACCCTCCACTGGGACCACAGTCGTAATCAATGGGAAAGAGGGATGAGGAGGGGGATGGAGAGAAAAAGAAGAATGCAGTCAAGAGGGAGGTTACAATCAAAAGGAGAGATGGATGGAGGAGGAGGAGGAGAGAGAGAGAGATGAAAAAGCAAAAAGAGAAGTTTAGAGTCAAGTTGTGAATTTCTTTACTTCCTGTAATCAGGGAAAGCGCTCTCTCTCATCAGATGCCCTGAGCTAGATCCACCCTCTCCTTTAATCGTAGAGTCAGACCGAGAGGGAGAAGAGAGAGAAAGAGAGAGAGGGGGGCAGTTAGCCATCAAGGTTAGACAAAACTTCTCTCTCTTCTCCACTACTCTCCACTTCTCCTTGTGTTTCCTCTACTGTCTTTGAATGGGGCACATGGCCGTGAACTAGTGACACATTTTAATGCCAGGTGTAACTACGACTTGCCCAGATATGATTGTAATCTGATCATCTGTAGTCGTATCTGTTCATCGCAGTCAGGTATAAGCAGGATATGTTCTGACATCCTCACAGCTCTCTCCGTCGCCCAACTCTTAACCATTTGTTACCTAAAAATCAATTTCTCCCAACCGAGCATTTGGAAGTATTAGGTGGGCCATCTCCAATAATGCACCAGAATTGTGTAATCTGCTGAACACACCAAAACTTCCCTGTTTGATGTCATGGCTCTTTTAATTTCCTAAAACTGCAGATCTGTTGCTACCTCGTGATCCTTGTGCATTACATCATTGAGGTAGAACTGCTGTAGAAACTGGATATGTTAAACAATAAATTGTGTTTATCTTACTATGATATCCCTGACAGTTTTATGGATTCATCATTGTTTGGTTAAAGTACCATTATGTGGCTGGCTGAGTGTAAGCCTCTCTGTCTGTTTGTCTGTGAGACTGGCCTGTTTATTCACTTGATGAATATTCATCTGGTTTGTTGTGGAAAATTTGATCCAAAGATTAAGGCGGAGACTATTTCATTATATAATAGAAAAACATGTAATGCAAGCAGCTGCAGGGGAGATCTACCTCTCAAATCTACAGTTAGCAGCACATGTCATAAACCCAATTCCTCAAATAGAAATACAAGTGAATGGCATGAGGCACGGACACACTGGTAGCGTTTGCCGGCCGAGAGTACTTAGCCCCTCTGAATACAGTGCCGGACGTAATTTCAGAACAGAGTGCAAACTGATTCAACATGTAGAAACAGTCTAGAACATCATCAGTAAGACTCCTACCGGCGGACGGTCCCTAAAACAAACTGCGCTGAACGAACGTCAGACCCTCATTCGGTGAGATGTGTTTTCTCCTTAATGAAAGATTTGTATCCGCAACTAAATGGCTGGCATACACATCTTACAACCTATACACATCTCACAACCTATACACATCTCACAACCTATACACATCTCACAACCTATACACATCTTTTGTGTCTTTAGATATGTTTGTCAGATGTTACTATGGAATACGGAAGTATAATCACAAGCATTTCATACGTCTCAAAGGCTTCTATTGACAATTACATGAAGTTGATGCAAAGAGTCAATATTTGCAGTGTTGACCCTTCTTTTTCAAGAGCTCTGCAATCCGCCCTGGCATTCTGTCAATTAACTTCTGGGCCACATCCTGACTGATGGCAGCCCATTCTTGCAAAATCAATGCTTGGAGTTGAGGGGAGCGTGGCAGGAGCAGATGTAACAGCGACTTCGGGATGCTGGTCTTCTAGGCAGAGTTCCTCTGTCCAGTGTCTGTGTTATTTTGCCCATCTTAATCTTTTCTTTTTATTGAGATATGGCTTTTTCCTTGCAACTCTACCTAGAAGGCCAGCATTCCAGAGTCGCCTCTTCACTGTTGACATTGAGCCTGGTGTTTTGTGAGTACTATTTAATGAAGATGCCAGTTGAGGACTTGTGAGGCATCTGTTTCTCAAACTAGACACTGTAATGTACTTGTTCTCTTGCTCAGTTGTGCACCGGGGCCTCCCACTTTTTCTATTCTGGTTATGCACTGTTCTGTGAAGGGAGTAGTACACAGCGTTGTAATAGATCTTCAGTTTCTTGGCAATTTCTCACATGGAATAGCCTTCATTTCTCCGAACAAGCATATACTGCAGAGTTTCAGTAGAAAGTTCTTTGTTTCTGGCCATTTTGAGCCTGTAATCGTACCCACAAATGCTGATTCTCCAGATACTCAACGAGTCTGAAGAAGGCCAGTTTTATTGCTTCTTTAATCAGAATAACTTTTCAGCTGTGCTAACATAATTGCAAAAGGGCTTTCTAATGATCAATTAGCCTTTTAAAATGATAAACCTGGATTAGCTAACACAATGTGCCATTGGAACACAGAAGTGATGGTTGCTGATAATGGGCCTCTGTACTCCTATGTTGAAATTCCATAAAAAATCAGCCGTTTCTAGCTACAATAGTCATTTACAACATTAACAATGTCTACACTGTATTTCCGATCAATTTGATGTTATTGTAATTGTCACATTCTGACCTTAGTTCTTTTATTATGTCTTTGTTTTAGTATGGTCAGGGCGTGAGTTGGGTGGGTTGTCTATGATCCTTTTTCTATGTTTTCGGATTTCTTTGTTTGGCCTAGTATGGTTCTTAATCAGAGGCAGCTGTTTATCGTTGTACCTGATTGAGAACCATATTTAGGTAGCCTGGTTATACTTTTGAGTTGTGGGTGATTATTTTCTGTGTTAGTGTTTGTTACCACACGGGACCGTTTCGTTTGTTTCACTTTGTTATTTTGTATTTTGTAGTGTTCAGTTTGTCTTATTAAAATGGACACTTACCACGCTGCATATTGGTCCGACCTCTCTTACTCCTCATCAGAGGAAGACGACACAGAATCACCCACCACCAAAGGACCAATCAGCGTGTTAAAGGGCAGCAGCAGCGATCGCAGGACTCCTGGACATGGGAGGAGATTCTGGACGGAAAGCGACCCTGGGCACAGGCTGGAGAATATCGCCGCCCCAAGGCTGAGCTGGAGGCAGCGAAAGCCGAGAGGCGGTGGTATGAGGAGGCAGCGCGGCTGGAAGCCCGAGAGGCAGCCCCAAAAATTTCTTCAGGGGGGCACACGGGGAGTGTGGCGAAGTCAGGTAGGAGACCTGCGCCAACTCCCCGTGCTTACCGTGGAGAGAGACCGGGCAGGCACCGTGTTATGTCGTGAGGCGCACGTTGTCCCCGGTGAGCAGGCATAGCCCAGTGCGATACATAGCAGCGCCTCAAATTGGCCATGCTAGAGTGGGCATCGAGCCAGGCACCATGAAGCCGGCTCAGTGCATCTGGTCTCCAGTGTGTCTCCTCGGGCCGGGGTACATGCCACCAGCCTTCCGCATGGTGTCCCCGGTTCGCCAGCACAGCCCAGTGCGGGCTATTCCACCTCGCCACACTGGCCTGGCTACGGGGAGCATTCAACCAGGTAAGGTTGGGCAGGCTCGGTGCTCGAGTGCTCCAGTGCACCTTCACGGTCCGGTCTAGCCGGTGCCACCTCCACGCACCAGCCCTCCGGTGGCAGCCCCCCGCACCAGGCTGTCTCTCCGTCTCCTTCCTACAGGTGCTCCCGCCTGCTCAGCGCTGTCAGAGTCTTCCTCCTGCCCAGCGCTGCCAGAGTCTCTTGTCTGTCCTGAGCTGCCAGAGTCTCCCGTCTGTCCTGAGCTGCCAGAGTCTCCCGTCTGTCCTGAGCTGCCAGAGTCTCCCGTCTGTCCTGAGCTGCCAGAGTCTCCCATCTGTCCTGAGCTGCCAGAGTCTCCCGTCTGTCCTGAGCTGCCAGAGTCTCCCGTCTGTCCTGAGCTGCCAGTCTCCCGTCTGTCCTGAGCTGCCAGAGTCTCCCGTCTGTCCTGAGCTGCCAGAGTCTCCCGTCTGTCCTGAGCTGCCAGAGCGTCCCGTCTGTCCTGAGCTGCCAGAGTCTCCCGTCTGTCCTGAGCTGCCAGAGCGTCCCGTCTGTCCTGAGCTGCCAGAGCGTCCTGTCCTGAGCTGCCAGAGCGTCCCGTCTGTCCTGAGCTGCCAGAGCCTCCCGTCTGTCCTGAGCTGCCAGAGCCTCCCGTCTGTCCTGAGCTGCCAGAGCCTCCCGTCTGTCCTGAGCTGCCAGAGCCGCCCGTCTGTCCTGAGCTGCCAGAGCCGCCCGTCTGTCCTGAGCTGCCAGAGCCGCCAGTCAGCCAGGAGCTGCCGGAATCGCCCTTCACTCCGGGGCTGCCGGAGTCTCCCGCCTGTCCGGTGCTGCCGGAATCTCCCATCCGGTGCTACCGGAATCTTCCATCCATTCGGAACCCATGTCTTGTGTCCCCAGTCCGAGGTCACGGCAAGGATCGCCGTGTTAAAGAGGCCACGGAGGTGGGAAAGAGGCGGAGAAGGACTATGGTGGAGTGGGGTCCACGTCCCATGCCAGAGCCGCCACCGTGGACAAACACCCACCCAGACCCTCCCCTATAGGTTTAGGTTTTGCGGCCGGAGTCCACACCTTTGGGAGAGTGTACTGTCACGTTCTGACCTTAGGTCTTTTATGTCTTTGTTTTAGTATGGTTAGGGCATGAGTTGGGTGGGTTGTCTATGTTCCTTTTTCTATGTTTTGGGATTTCTGTGTTTGGCCTGGTATGGTTCTCAGAGGCAGCTGTTTATCGTTGTCCGTGATTGAGAACCATATTTAGGTAGCCTGGTTTCACTTTTGAGTTGTGGGTGATTATTTTCTGTGTTAGAGTTTGTTACCACACGGGACCGTTTCGTTTGTTTCACAAAGTTATTTTGTATTTTTGTAGTGTTCAGTTTGTCTTATTAAAATGGACACTTACCATGCTGCAAATTGGTCTGACCTCTCTTACTCCTCATCAGAGGAAGACGACGAACGTTACAGTAATGGACCAAAAATGTGATTTTCTTTCAAAAACAAGAATTTCTAAGTATCCCCAAACTTTTGAACGGTAGTGTATATGTATATTTTTTCATCCCCTTTATTGGATCAAGACTCCACACTACAGTCCATCACCATTCAGCCCTCATTTGTCATGCTCAAATATGAGAACACATGGTAAAGAGGATTTTTAAAAACTCCAGAGCTCCCTCATCGACAGAGCACAATGCC
The DNA here is from genome assembly GCF_023373465.1 of Oncorhynchus keta. Classification (NCBI taxonomy): domain Eukaryota; kingdom Metazoa; phylum Chordata; class Actinopteri; order Salmoniformes; family Salmonidae; genus Oncorhynchus; species Oncorhynchus keta. The sequence continues at coordinate 20,222,779 of NC_068427.1, read as the reverse complement.
CCCCGAAGGCCCCTTGTACCAATGACGGTTCCCCACCAGCCTCTAATAGGCCTACTTAACCCTCAGCCTTGATACCAGCATCCCCTTAGGCATGCCCACCACATCCACAGACCCCTGTCCCTGTATGCAATTTTACTTAGTCTTCCAGATAGCTAGCTTGGCTGCTCCTGATATGAAGTTGAGTAGGACTATACCACTCCCCTGAGCCTAAAACTATACTTCGGTCTAAAAGAGAACAGCCTGGAAGAGAAGACCTCTTCCAAGGCAGAAAACCAGCTGGTTAATGGTGTAAACAGCCCCTCCACTCTGGGACATTGTACAAAAAGATGCGCTGACTCGGGACAGAATGGACAACCCTCCCCAACGCTAGGATCTAGGTGCACCAGATGTCAGTTGGTGGCTATCACCCCATGTATTATCCTCCATTGGAGGTCAGCTGTTGGTTTATCAATTGGCAGCTTATATAGAGACCGCCAGCAGCCTTTCGGGGTTTTGAATGGCAGCAGCAGCCCCTCACCCTCCTGCACCGCCCCCGCAGCAGGGTGACGTCATTCAGAGTAGGGACAACGTAAGCTTGGCTCTTCTTCTATTGGTCAGCGTGTGTGTTATTGGACACTTGTGCCTGATAAGTTGCTGGCAAGGATTCAGAGACCTCTGTTACCAACTGCTTCAGCAGGCTAAATCTTCCACTTCTGAAGACTCAAAAAGATTGGGTTTAAGCAATATGGTAATTGCTACACCTTGCCTTCTGATTAGCTGGGTGGAATCTTCTCCATATTGTTTACACCTTGACACCCGAAAAGGTTTCATGGTTCCTTGAGGTTTCATGAGATGTTGTGGAAATTAATATTTGTGTCATTCTCAACTTTTGGCCACGACTGTATAATATTTCTCTATCCTGGCTCTCTCTCTTTCCTATCACTTTCTTGCTCTGTCTCTTCTCTCTCTCGGGAGGATAAGTTAAAAGCACATTACTGGGGCTACCTGAGAGCTGAGGATTCTTGCGGAGTGTTAAACAGTCTTATCAAATGGCACTCCGCATGACATCCCAGGGCCCTAGACACTGCTGGTCAGAGGTTGGCATAGGCATTTCTGTCATCTGTTCAACTTTATTTTCAAGATTAGCTTTTAAAATATTATTCCAAATGAAGGGGGATTCATTTTTAACACGTTGCCACACACGTGCGCACACACTGTCTCACCACATGGTTTTTCATCTCAAATCCGACTGTGTCGTAAGTCTTCATATACAGGCCCAGCCGTGGGTGAAGCTTGTAATGATTCGTTTGGGACGCCTGGATCAATATGTTAGCTGAGCTCCATATCGGCAGCTGGGGAGATGGTTTGTGTGTGTTTTCTGATCAGGCGCAACGGAGCAGGAGTTATGACTCAGAGGCACTGCAGCATTAAATACCCTGTACACACACACACACACACACACACACACACACTCCACTCCACTCCACTCCACTCCCCTGAACTGAACTCAAACATGGTCCACAGTGCTGAGTCAGAGGCCAGAATATCATTGTTCTCTTTTGAACAACAAAATATAGTTTTTCCTGGTATTTATTCTGGCTGGTCCTATTGATAATGTTTCAGAAAAAGGCCCCTCTCAGAAGATTCTATTACAGTCATTAGAAGTAACAGACGAACTCTCTGTTCCCATTGTAACTAGCTAGCATGTATTTGTCATTTAAAGAGTGACTGCCTTTAAAAAGCAACAAAGCAACAAATCCCTTTGAAAACGTCCTATGTGGCACCAATATGAGTCAGAAACAGTTATTCTAGTGTCAACATTGACTACAAAGTGTAAATAGTATCATTTTGGTCATAAAGTCAGTCTCGTATAAAATGGAGTTTGGATCATCCATGCGTCACACTGGGTAAATGTGGAGGTTTTGATTTGACGAGGTCCATGTTTGCCCACTAACATGGGGTGAACAGCTGCAGTGATTGCTCTCTATTCCAGCAGCTCTGACTGTTCACATAAGACAAAACGTTGCAAATTCTTTTACACCTTAGTTAGATGTATAATTGTGCAACTAAAACATCCTCGGCCAAAACGTCAAAATGTATTACAGATTTCTTGAGTTTTCTTAGATTCATTCTGGGGATTTTGAGGAACTGAAATAGGCTTCTCGTGGGAATAACAACATGAGCTAAATAACCAAATGCGAAACAGACCTCTAAGACTGAAATCTAAATTATCGAATGAACAATAGAAAAAAACGTGCCAATCAGTGTGTTCAGTGGCTCTTTCAGACTGATACTGTACAGTGGTAGCTCGGGTGGTAGAGCATGAAGCTTGCAATGCCAGGATAGTGGGTTCGATTACCCACATGTGCAAAATGTATGCATGCATGACTGCAAGTTGTTTTGGATAGAAAGCGTCTGCTTTCTAAATGGTAATCGAAACCAAAGCTGAGAACAGATACTGAGAAAAAATGGTCAAACAGGTTCGTGAAACGGTCAAATTGTCACGACTTCCACCGAAGTCGGCTCCTCTCCTTGTTCGGGCGTCTCCTCTCCTTGTTCGGGCGTCTCCTCTCCTTGTTCGTTCGGCGATCGATGTCACCGGCTTTCTAGCCATCGCCGCTCCATTTTTCATATATCCATTTGTCTTGTCTTGTTTCCATACACACCTGGTTTTCATTTCCCCAATCAATCTACGTGTATTTAACCCTCTGTTTCCCATCGTGTTTTGTGTGTAAATGTTATTGTGGTGTCTTATTACGCGCTTTACTTTTGTTATGTTCCGGGTTTTGAGCGCGTTTGATTTATGTAGTGCTCTCGTTTTGGAACTAAAATAAAAGTGTGCCTGTTTACATCACGCTACTCTCCTGCACCTGACTTCACCACTTATACACCCGCTGACACAAATGGAATCAGAAATTCTCATCAATGGCTGACTACCTACAACCACAGACTATCTGCACTGACTCTATGCACACTCATAAACTCTGTCCAAACACCCAGACACTGTCGCACCCACACACACTGGCATACTCACATACTGACGCTCACACGCTATCACCATGTACGTTGCTGATACTATTTATTATATTTATTTAACCCTTATTTTACCAGGCAAGTTGACTGAGAACATGTTCTCATTTACAGCAACAAACTGGGGAATAGTTACATGGGAGAGGAGAGGGGACGAATGAGCCAATTGGAAGCTGCGGAGTCACTTTAAACCCTGATTACACGCACATACAGTGCCTTCAGAAAGTATTCAGACCCCTTAACTTTTTACACATTTTGTTACGTGCCTTATTCTAAAATGTATTAAATACAAAACAAAACTCTGCAATCTACAAACAATACCCCATAATCACAAAGCCAAAAAATGTCTGCAGCATTGAAGGTCCCCAAGAACACAGTGGTCTCCATCATTCTTAAATGGAAGATGTTTGGAACCACCAAGACTCTTCCTAGAGCTGGCCACCCTGCCAAACTGAGCAATCGGAGGAGAAGGGCCTTGGTCAGGGAGGTGGCCAAGAACCTGATGGTCACTCTGACAGAGCTCCATAGTTCCTCTGTGGAGATGGAAGAAACTTCCAGAAGGACAACCATCTCTGCAGCTCTCCACCAATCAGGCCTTTATGGTAGAGTGTCCTGACGGAAGCCACTCCTCACTAACAGGCACATGACAGCCCGCCTGGAGTTTGCCAAAAGGCACCTTAAGACTCTGACCATGAGAAACAAGATTCTCTGGTCTGATGAAACCCAGATTGAACTCTTTGGCCTGAATGCTAAGCGTCACGTCTGGAGGAAACCTGGCATCATCCCGACGGTGAAGCATGGTGGTTGCAGCATAATACTGTGGGGGTGTTTTTCAGCGGCAGGGACTGGGAGACTAGTCAGGATCGAGGGGAAAATGAACATAGCAAAGCACAGAGATCCTTGATGAAAACCTGCTCCAGAGCGTCAGGACCTCAGACTGTGGCGAGTGTTCCCCTTCCAACAGGACAACGACCCTAAGCACATAGCCAAGACCATGCAAGAGTGGCTTCGGGACAAGTCTTTGAATGTCCTTGAGTGGCCCAGCCAGAGTTCTTACTTGAACCCGATCAAACTTCTCTGGAGAGACCTGAAAATAGCTGTGCAGCGACGCTCTCCATCCGAACTGACAGAGCTTGAGAGGATCTGCAAAGAAGAATAGGAGAAACTCCCCAAATACCCAAGAAGTAAATGTGATATTTTTATTTTATAAATTAGCAAAACATCTAAAGCCCTGTTTTTGCTTTGTCATTATGGGGTATTGATGAGGGGGAAAAACTATTTTAATCCATTTTAAAATAAGGCTGTAATGTAACAATATTTGGAAAAAGTCCAGGGGTCTGAATACTTTCTTAAGAAACTGTAGCCACCTTAACTTTCACCAAAATCCTTGCCATTGATTTTGGGACTGATATTGACCCTGTATATAGTGTATATATTCATGTATGTATTAATCTATTGTCATGTGTGTTTTATCATCTGACCTAGTATTATTGCATTGTGTGAAAAAGCATTTCACTGTACTGTTTACACCGGCTGTATCCTGTTCACGTGATTAAAAAAAACGTAGATTTGATTTGACACACACAAACGCACGCACACACATACGCACACATTCGCACACACACACACACAGTGTAGTAGTAGGACCTCTCCTGGCTGTATGAGAGGTCCTGTTAATGCAGTTTTAATGGGGCTCTGATGGCCTGTCGTCTAGCAGGGTTTAAATGTTTTAATGTTGCTATTTCTCACTCCACTACTTTCAGCCTGGGAGGAGTGGGACCAGGGAACAGCCTTAGGGTTAAAGAGCTCTGACTGGAACTATGAGCTATTATAGCTATCCATTCCTTTCCAAAATGCTTAGAAGTGGCTTAAAGGGATACTATGGGATTTTGGCAATGAGGGCCTTTACCTACAGTACTTCCCCAGAGGCAGATTAACTTGTGGATACCATTTTTATGTCTCTGTGTGCAGTTTGAAGGAAGTTGCGTTAGCGCAATGCCTGGAAGTCGATTGGTATAGCATGCTAGCAGATAGCGCAATGCCTGGAAGTCGATGGGTATAGCATGCTAGCAGATAGCGCAATGCCTGGAAGTCGATGGGTATAGCATGCTAGCAGATACCCATAGACTTCCAGGCATTGCGCTAACACTAGTTTGTGAAACTACCTCTCTCCAACTTCCTTCATACTGGACACAGAGACATAAAAATGGTACGAGTTGATCTGTCTCTGGGGAGACATTAGAGCTGGATTGCCAAAATCCCTAAGAATCCCTTTTAAGGCATGAGGAAGTAAAGCTGAGAGTATGGGGTAATCAAGAGATTTGACCTTCATTTAACTTGGCAAGTAAGTTAAGAACAAATTCTTATTTTCAATGACGGCCTAGAAACGATGGGTTCACTGCCTTGTTCAGGGGCAGAACGACAGATTTTTACCTTGTCAGCTTAGGGATTTGAACTTGCAACCTTTAGGTTACTAGTCCAATGATCTAACCACTAGGCTACCCTGCCACCCCAGATGATGATGAGGAGGTGAGGGTACGGCGTTGAGAATGAGGTGAATGATGGGGGTTATGGGGAGATGAGGGGACATGGGGGGGCAGTCATGTTTCTGAGAGGAACACAGAGGGTCTTTCATTGTACCCTCACACACAGGGGAACATTCCCATAGCTACCCCTGAGAGAGGGAGAGTGGGGGTGAGAGAGGAGAGGGGGTTACGAGTTGAGAAACCCAAGAACACACTCAGCACTGAAGGACCACAGCTCTAATGAAGATTACAGGAATTATGAGTGTATTTATAAGTACGGCCAAGAGTGCCTGTGTGTGTGTGTGCGTGTGTGTGTGTGTGTGTGTGTGTGTGTGTGTGTGTGTGTGTGTGTGTGTGTGTGTGTGTGTGTGTGTGTGTGTGTGTGTGTGTGTGTGTGTGTGTGTGTGTGTGTGTGTGTGTGTGAATGCACCTACATGTTAAATGAGTGGTGTGTGAGTGAGTGTGTGGTGAGACACATAATATGTGTGCGTGTGTGAGGAGAATTACTGTGGGGTCAGGTCTGGTGAGTATTTAAAAAGACATTCTACTCCAAAATTAGTGAAAATAAAATGATGGTTTTGGAACTGCCGGAACACAGCCTGATTGAACCCCTGCATGCATTCGTATGGACACACATGCACGTGTTTGAGGACAACCTGTGATCCCCTGCCAGTACAAACACACCTCCATTCCATCACCTCGTCTATGCCAAACTCCAGCTGCCTAGAGACTCTAGTGTGCTCTGTGGAAACATATCATGCAATACCGTAAGTGGAGAAAACTCATATTGGAAACAATTCATTGCATTGCATACGGTCATAAACCATGTGTGTGTGTGTGTGTGTGTGTGTGTTAGGCATGAAAATGAAAGGAGGAACTGTGATATTTCCCCAGAGGGGTGTGTCAGAAGTTGTGTCTTATGCCACCTGCCTGTTCAGAAGGGAGCAACGTTTTGTAGAGCAGGGCCCAGATTCACAAAACCTTCTTAAGAAGAAATGTATTCTAAACTGCCATTTTTCCCTTAACTATAGACAAGTAGAAACTTAAGCAAAGTGTCTATTCCTCAAAAAAGGTTTCTCCTTAAGCAAAAAGTTAAGAAGAAATTAGATCCTTGAAAATAAAGTTCTTGGAAATGTTGTTAATTCCAAGACAGCTAAACCCTTGTATTAAACTGAGGGCAGTGAGAGATAAAGCTCATGAAAGCGATTGTTTAATTCACTCCCAAACTTCATCTGAAAGTTTCAGTATTGATTATTTTTAACCCAAGAACATGTTTTAGAACAGCAATCTCAAGACATATGCCAACGTGATTGCCATTGCTAGCTAGATAAAACGGTTGCCTAGCAACAAACCTCTTAAGAAGATTTGTAAGAAGATATTTACATTTACATTTAAGTCATTTAGCAGACGCTCTTATCCAGAGCGACTTACAAATTGGTGCATTCACCTTATGACATCCAGTGGAACAGCCACTTTACAATAGTGCATCTAAATCTTTTAGGGGGGTGAGAAGGATTACTTATCCTATCCTAGGTATTCCTTAAAGAGTTGGGGTTTCAGGTGTCTCCGGAAGGTGGTGATTGACTCCGCTGTCCTGGCGTCGTGAGGGAGTTTGTTCCACCATTGGGGGGCCAGAGCAGCGAACAGTTTTGACTGGGCTGAGCGGGAACTGTACTTCCTCAGTGGTAGGGAGGCGAGCAGGCCAGAGGTGGATGAACGCAGTGCCCTTGTTTGGGTGTGGGGCCTGATCAGAGCCTGGAGGTACTGAGGTGCCGTTCCCCTCACAGCTCCGTAGGCAAGCACCATGGTCTTGTAGCGGATGCGAGCTTCAACTGGAAGCCAGTGGAGAGAGCGGAGGAGCGGGGTGACGTGAGAGAACTTGGGAAGGTTGAACACCAGACGGGCTGCGGCGTTCTGGATGAGTTGTAGGGGTTTAATGGCACAGGCAGGGAGCCCAGCCAACAGTGAGTTGCAGTAATCCAGACGGGAGATGACAAGTGCCTGGATTAGGACCTGCGCCGCTTCCTGTGTGAGGCAGGGTCGTACTCTGCGGATGTTGTAGAACATGAACCTACAGGAACGGGCCACCGCCTTGATGTTAGTTGAGAACGACAGGGTGTTGTCCAGGATCACGCCAAGGTTCTTAGCGCTCTGGGAGGAGGACACAATGGAGTTGTCAACCGTGATGGCGAGATCATGGAACGGGCAGTCCTTCCCCGGGAGGAAGAGCAGCTCCATCTTGCCGAGGTTCAGCTTGAGGTGGTGATCCGTCATCCACACTGATATGTCTGCCAGACATGCAGAGATGCGATTCGCCACCTGGTCATCAGAAGGGGGAAAGGAGAAGATTAATTGTGTGTCGTCTGCATAGCAATGATAGGAGAGACCATGTGAGGTTATGACAGAGCCAAGTGACTTGGTGTATAGCGAGAATAGGAGAGGGCCTAGAACAGAGCCCTGGGGGACACCAGTGGTGAGAGCGCGTGGTGAGGAGACAGATTCTCGCCACGCCACCTGGTAGGAGCGACCTGTCAGATAGGACGCAATCCAAGCGTGGGCCGCGCCGGAGATGCCCAACTCGGAGAGGGTGGAGAGGAGGATCTGATGGTTCACAGTATCGAAGGCAGCCGATAGGTCTAGAAGGATGAGAGCAGAGGAGAGAGAGTTAGCTTTAGCAGTGCGGAGCGCCTCCGTGATGCAGAGAAGAGCAGTCTCAGTTGAATGACTAGTCTTGAAACCTGACTGATTTGGTTCAAGAAGGTCATTCTGAGAGAGATAGCGGTAGAGCTGGCCAAGGACGGCACGTTCAAGAGTTTTGGAGAGAAAAGAAAGAAGGGATACTGGTCTGTAGTTGTTGACATCGGAGGGATCGAGTGTAGGTTTTTTCAGAAGGGGTGCAACTCTCGCTCTCTTGAAGACGGAAGGGACGTAGCCAGCGGTCAGGGATGAGTTGATGAGCGAGGTGAGGTAAGGGAGAAGGTCTCCGGAAATGGTCTGGAGAAGAGAGGAGGGGATAGGGTCAAGCGGGCAGGTTGTTGGGCGGCCGGCCGTCACAAGACGCGAGATTTCATCTGGAGAGAGAGGGGAGAAAGAGGTCAGAGCACAGGGTAGGGCAGTGTGAGCAGAACCAGCGGTGTCGTTTGACTTAGCAAAAGAGGATCGGATGTCGTCGACCTTCTTTTCAAAATGGTTGACGAAGTCATCTGCAGAGAGGGAGGAGGGATTCAGGAGGGAGGAGAAGGTGGCAAAGAGCTTCCTAGGGTTAGAGGCAGATGCTTGGAATTTAGAGTGGTAGAAAGTGGCTTTAGCAGCAGAGACAGAGGAGGAAAATGTAGAGAGGAGGGAGCGAAAGGATGCCAGGTCCGCAGGGAGGCGAGTTTTCCTCCATTTCCGCTCGGCTGCCCGGAGCCCTGTCCTGTGAGCTCGCAATGAGTCGTCGAGCCACGGAGCGGGAGGGAGGACCGAGCCGGCCTGGAGGATAGGGGACATAGAGAGTCAAAGGATGCAGAAAGGGAGGAGAGGAGGGTTGAGGAGGCAGAATCAGGAGATAGGTTGGAGAAGGTTTGAGCAGAGGGAAGAGATGATAGGATGGAAGAGGAGAGAGTAGCGGGGGAGAGAGAGCGAAGGTTGGGACGGCGCGATACCATCCGAGTAGGGGCAGTGTGGGAAGTGTTGGATGAGAGCGAGAGGGAAAAGGATACAAGGTAGTGGTCGGAGACTTGGAGGGGAGTTGCAATGAGGTTAGTGGAAGAACAGCATCTAGTAAAGATGAGGTCGAGCGTATTGCTCGTAGGGTGAGGTCAAAAGAGGAGAGGAGTGGAAAGAAGGAGGCAGAGAGGAATGAGTCAAAGGTAGACGTGGGGAGGTTAAAGTCGCCCAGAACTGTGAGAGGTGAGCTGTCCTCAGGAAAGGAGCTTATCAAGGCATCAAGCTCATTGATGAACTCTCCGAGGGAACCTGGAGGGCGATAAATGATAAGGATGTTAAGCTTGAAAGGGCTGGTAACTGTGACAGCATGGAATTCAAAGGAGGCGATAGACAGATGGGTAAGGGGAGAAAGAGAGAATGACCACTTGGGAGAGATGAGGATCCCAGTGCCACCACCCCGCTGACCAGAAGCTCTCGGGGTGTGCGAGAACACGTGGGCAGATGAGGAGAGAGCAGTAGGAGTAGCAGTGTTATCTGTGGTGATCCATGTTTCCGTCAGTGCCAAGAAGTCGAGGGACTGGAGGGAGGCATAGGCTGAGATGAACTCTGCCTTGTTGGCCGCAGATCGGCAGTTCCAGAGGCTACCGGAAGTTTAAGAAAATCATTAAATATTAAGATATTGTTGAGGAATTGCACTTAGCAAACTATCTTATGAACTTCTTTTTTCTTAAGAAGCTCCTTACATTTTTGCTTAAAAAGTGTTTTGTGAATCTGGGCCCTGATATTATATTATGTCATGCAGAATTAAACTGGGGATCATGTCAGCACTATTCATTACATTTCTAGATGCAATGCTTCACCTTGCTGAATACATTCCAGATGTGATGTCCCAGGAGCCTGGGCCCCACTCTATTGTGATGCTTCCTGTTTTTTTTCCTTAGTTAAAGTCTGTTTTCTCAGTGTGATGTGATGCATGGCTAAAGGCTAGCTGACAGAGGCAAGCACAGAGAGACAGGGCAAGGGCTTCTTTAAGGAGACTTTGTTTCAGGCTTCTGGCTGTCAGCCATCATCTTCCACACACAGTAGCAAGACCACATTCACACATTCGGTGGCAAGACCAGGCTCACACACACTGTGGCAAGACCACATTCACACACAAGTGCATGTGTACCAACAAGTTTACGGCAGCGGAGACACACACAAACTATTCCAAATATTTGAATTAATGCTCAGAAAAACAGTTCAAGACCCCCACATGTAGAGGCAGCAGAACAACAATAAAATAACAAAATGAACAATAGTGCCGTAGTTTGTAGATCACTCATAGATACTGTTATACTGTATACAAGTTGACAATCTTTGCTCAGGTCTTTGTGCAGTCTGCCCCAGATAAATATCCTACACTGTACCGCCACCTGGTGGTTCAATCATGTAAAAAACAACTGGAGGAAAATCTGTGCCTGATAACAGCTTGAACATTCAAACAAATGTTAATTCTTTTCAGCCGACTACTTAGTACCTACCTACCTCTTTGTTCCTTGTAAATTATACAACATTTTAAAACTGAATAGAATCAGTATGAGGTTCATGGCCAAACTTACCATTTTGTCAAATAGAAGGCATCATGTGGTAAAATAAGTTTAATTAAAAACTAGCTATCTAAAAATGGTCAGTGCATGCAGACACCTGTTCAAACAGCACATATCCTTCATCACACAAACATCACATATCCTTCATCACACAAACATCACATATCCTTCATCACACAAAGACCTTGTAGGCTACATCCAAAGCCGCAAACAAATAGTTTAAAAACATAATTATAAAAGTATCTCTGTAAAACAACAATAATAATACACATTGTTGCTTCTCAATACAGCCATAAAAAGCAGAATGTTCTACAAAGCACAAAAAGAGAAGAGTACACACAGCAAGTGACAGTTTTTGTGTGACAAATATATCATTGTGCATCATCCTTTGGCCACTAGGCGGTGTAAACAAGCTAAAATATGTATGTTGAACAATCCACCGTGTGTGTGTGTGTGTGTGTGTGTGTGTGTGTGTGTGTGTGTGTGTGTGTGTGTGTGTGTGTGTGTGTGTGTGTGTGTGTGTGTGTGTGTGTGTGTGTGTGTGACTTTGTGTGATTTCACTGCTTCAAGCTTTGATTTGAGTTTCACAAAGGAAACCCTTAAATCATGAAGGACTGGGTGTGCTTGTAGTTCTTGGGCTGCAGAAAGGGAAAGAGTATCCATTAGTTCACTAGACCTGTTGGTATTATCAACAACTCAGTCTTATCAACACGGTGGTGTGGTCAACAACTGCTCAAAGACCAGTCCAATGTAAAACATGACAACTTCTCTACCAGGCCTATACTGATAGTAGAAGATCTAGGGTTGGGAACACACTCACGTTTCTGGTGGGAGGAGGAGGTGGATTGTAGGAGTTGGTGCTAAAAGAAAAAATACAAACACCACCATGAATTTTTTTTCTTTTTTTTCTGTAAAGAGCTAATGAAATGAACTAATGAAAAACACAATGATAAGTTGCCAGAATGGTTGTCTGAAACACGAACCTTCTTCCTTTCTGCTCCTCTGTTGGCAAACATGAAGAACAGGACAGTTAGAACATATTGTTAATGTTATCAGTCAGTCACAAGCTCAGTCAGTAGTGGTAAGTGCTCACGCTTTTTGCAGCAGCCCCGTCGATGACAGAGGCACACACCCAGGCAGCACATGACAACGAGCAGGAAGAGACCTACAGCTCCGGCTATCAGTGTCGTCATACTCAACTGATCTGAAAGAGGGGGCACAGAGGCCAAGACGAAGAGATGGGATAGGGGCCGAGAGTGAACAGAGAAATGCAAGAAAGATAAGCATGATTGATGATTGGAAAAGAGAGAGAGGGTGAAAAAAAGGAAGAAAAAAGACAGAAAGGGTTCAAATTTCCACAAACATTCTAAAACACACACACACACACACACACACACACACACACACACACACACACACACACACACACACACACACACACACACACACACACACACACACACACACACACACACACACACACACACACACACACACACACACACACACACACACACACACACACACACACACACACACACACACACACACACACACACACACACACGCACACACTGGATTGTACATACATTCTATGACCTTCATGTGATGGGCCACACAGCTCTTTGGCGCCCCCACACTGTTGGATGCCTCGCAACGATACTGGCCTGAGTCAGCCTTGGACACACTCTTGAACTTCTGCTCCGGAGACACACACAGAGAGTAGAGAATCGGTGAGGACAGAATGAGAGTATGCAGTGTGAGAAAACGTCATTAACGTGCCTTTGATCAGGCACGTGAACCACCTCCATTACATGTTACTCACCAATGTTCCCTTGTCAGTGTCCATGCTAAAGGAGGTGTCAGTTGTGTGTGTGGTGCTCAGCGCCTTGTTGTCTTTGTACCAGATGTAGGTAGGAGGGGGTACACTGAGTTTATCCTTACAGTGGAGCTCTACCCCTGCCCCAGACAAAACTGAGCTGGGCACCTCACAGGACGGGGTGTGGGGGGGCACTGGGGGAGGAGGATAGGATTACTAACGACAGCACAAAGGCCCCTCAGTACAAATACACAGACACCCTCAATCTCTCTCTCACACACACATCCACATCCACACGCACACTCACCCAGTACGCTGAGGGTGACGTTAATCTCTCCCAGGTTGGTGTGGTCTGCTGGAGCACTGACCTCACAGCGGTACAGCCCTGAGTCCTTCTGGGTAACGGCGTGCAGCGTCACTGTCGCACCCTCGATGTTGGCCCGACCTGCAAAGGATCCTGGGATACCACAGGTGTCAAGGGTTACAAAGATGAGAGAAAAAGTGTAGAGAGAGGAAAGAAGAAAAAACAACAAGAGGGGGAGGAATGTAGTAAGAGATGGTGTTAGAGGGGAAGAGATAAGAGAGACGGAGGAGAGGTGGAGCGGTGCAGTAGAGTAGAATCAGGAAAAAGGTTGAAGAAAGAGAGGCGAGGAGGAAGAGAGAGAGGGAGGTCTAGTGGTCACCGCTGAATTTGCCATCAAAATAAACAAAGGTGATGTCCTTCCCTTTCTTCTTCCACTCGATACGAGGGTTAGTCTCCTTCTCTGTCTTGAACTGACAGGACAGCACAGCGTCTGACAGAGACCGAGAAATTCAGAGAGAGAGACAAAAACAGTGAACAAACAGTTCATGAACTCTCACAATTCATCCCCTCCCCTTCTCTTCATCATCTAACTTATCCTCTCATACCTGTGTTCTCATGGACCACCACTTTGGCCTTACTGGTGCTCACTGTCAGAGAGAGGGAGGCAGGACCTGAGACAGTGAGACAGTGAGAGAGAGAGAGGGAGAGGGAGAGAGAGAGAGAAAGAGAGAGAGAGAGAGAGCGGTGATTCAAGAGTAAATAATACACACAGCAGCACTCAACATTAACTATTTGCAGCAATGTTTCTAACTTCTAACTTTCTTTATTAAATACAAAAACTTTATGTAAACATGAACTGAACTGAGATGTTGTACTACACAGTCCAGATTGGGCTGAGGGGGGTATTTCAGAAGGTATTTGTTTGAGAAAGAGCAGACACAAATCCAGACACAGACAGACAAAGAGACACACACACAATGAAAACACTCATTCACTTACTATACACACTCACTAACACATGTACACACACACAGAGCGAGGCGGTGTAAACCCACAGAATAGATATGCCCTGGTGCCTGGTGTTACCAGTAGGAATGTTGTGTGTAGGAGGAATGGAGGTGATGGATGGCAGACCACTGATCTCTACATGACCTGATTAACCTGCACACACACTTAAACTAACATAGGAATACACACATACTGAAACAACACGCAAATATCAACACAGGAAAACATTTTCTGGGAGATGATTTGTTTACTCTCTCTCTTTCAGACACACACATTTTACATTTGAGTAATTCAGCAGATGCTCTCATCCAGAGTGACTTACAGTAGTGAGTGCATACACACGCAGACAGTAGATGGAGACGGCTGCTGGTCATCCACTATCACTGTCCTTAATATTTTTGACTCTGTGTTTGTGTGTGGGGGGTCCCCTCTATACAAAGCCCCTCTGTATCACAGTAACTCTACACCAACATAGGGTTTTTAACTCTCTCTCTCTCTCTACCTCACACACACACACACACACATCAGTCATCTGACCTAACTGTAATTGCTGATATTACATCAGATTTCTTTGGACCAGTGAACAGTGATAACGATTCCCATGGCTGTTTGGAAGAACAACCTCAAACACGACAGACAGTCTGTAACCCTTCCAGATAGCAACTGATTGCATCTCTGGCCAATTAGCAGCTGGGTCATGGAGGGGCTATTGACAACATTAAACAGGACCATTGCCTGCCTACACCAGGCATCAGAGAGGTTGGCCCTGGAGCCCCTCAGAGATCTGGCCTTTCATCAGTCTCTGGGTCTCTGGGCTTGGACAGCATCAGAGGGTCTAAGGTAAATAGAAGATCTGTATGATTCCCGTCCCACTCTTCCCAACCCCAACCCACTCCCAGCCCAATCCCAGCCCAATCAAATCAAATCAAATGTATGTATAAAGCCATTCTTACATCAGCTGATATCTCAAAGTGCTGTACAGAAACCCAGCCTAAAACGCCAAACATGCAGGTGCAATCCCGAAACACATCACACACACTTCACCAAATCGAACTGTTTAAAGTGTGCTTAGTCTCAGGGACACATACACAAGAACATACAATGCATGCAATGCATATATATATATATATATAGCTTACACACACACATACAGCGTGAGAGGCAAAGCTATGGTAAACACTATGATGGAAAATGAAGTGGGGGGCTGTCAATGTTTTGACCCATATTTGCACCCCAGTTCCCCAAACCCTCTTGCTGCTTAATGTGTAAACGTATGTGTTTAAACTGTAGTGCTCTGTGTTGTAAATGTGTCTGAAACTTTGTGTGTTCCTATTTTGACCAGGTCTCTCTTGTAAAAGAGACTGTTCATCTCAATGAGACTAACCTGTTAAAATAAATGTAAAATAGATTGAAGATCATCAAACATCAATACCATATAGCCTGTATGGTATTGAATACAACTATCCTGTATTAGTCATATGTATGAAGGTTGCAGTGTGCATGACAGCTCATTGACTCCCCTTGAATTCATATTTTCACAGTGGTATAAAGTACTTAAGTAAAAATACTTAAGTAGTTGTGGGGGGTCTCTGTACTTTACTATTTATATTTTTTACAACTTTTATTTTTACTTCACTACATTCCTAAAGAAAAGAATGTACATTTTACTTGTTACATTTTCCCTGACACCCAAAAGTACTTGGTACATTTTGAATGCATAGTAGGACAGGAAAATGGTCCATTCACAGATTTATCAAGAGAACATCTCGGTCATCCCTACTGCCTCTGATCTGGTGGACTCACTAAACACACATGCTTCGTTTGTAAATTGTGTGCCCCTGGCAATCCATTAAAAAAAATGTATTGTGCGGTCTGGTTTGCTTTATATAATGATTTATACTTTTACTTTTGATACTTAAGAATATTTTAGTAATTACATTTACTTTAGATACTTAAGTATATTTAAAAACAAATACTTGTAGATTTTTTTCTCAATTAGTATTTTACTGGATGACTTACACTTTTACTTGAATAAATGTATATTAAGGTATCTTGACTTTTACTCAAATATGAAAATTGGGTACTTTTTCCACCACTGTATTTTCAGACAAAATACCCATTGGGCCAAGATTAAACAAATAAAAGTCTGCATCTCCATCTACTTACTCTGCAACAAGACGAGGAAGATAAGAGACAAAATCCCCATGCGGTCCATAGTTCTTCCTAACGAGTAAACAGTGTCCAGTGAATTTAAATAACCTAGAAAGATATTTGAGTGTCTGAGAACGTTCGCTCCAGACAAGACTGAAACACTTCCAGACGTTCAGAAGTTCTTGAAGTTTTCAATGTGCGCGCTCCCGATGGAGACCATTTCATCGAGCGGAGATACTCAGGCGCGCGCTCACCACGACACACGCGTCTGTGATTTTGGCTATAGTAGACAAACGTTTTGTCCTCGAATAGGATTTTACCTCTTCAGTGTGTGTAGGCAGTAAACGGTTATGTACAACGTTATTAACGAATAATGGGCCAATGTATATACCGTCAAATACACCACCCAGCAAACACACAACGTTCTCTAAAAGTTGTGGGACTTAAAGATGCACTATGCAGAAATCCACCATTTCCTGGTTGCAAAAATTCTAATAGTTAGCCTAATTTCAGTTTATGTGACAAAACAAGCAAGCATAGTGTAGAGAATCACTGTACAATCTACTAAACTGCTGTGAAATATATTTTCCATAACCAAAAATATTGTATTTTCAGCTGTTTGAAGCTGGTGTACAAAACCAAAATTAAAAGATGCAAAACAAAACGTACAAATGGAAGGTATAGAAATAGCACATAGTACAGAAATACTGCTTCTTAGACTTTCTTTCAATATGAATGCCAGAACTGTAACACACATTTCTATGTGAATTTGGTTGGGTCGCCCAAAAAGTGACATATTGCAGCTTTAATGTGTCATTGCTACTATCATGTATGTTAGATATAGCCTATAGTAGTCAAAATAGTGATGATCAATTTGTAATTTTCTACCAATTTGTAGCAAACATATTTTTTCTATCAATTTGTGACAAATGTGTACTTGTTGTCTTGTTGAAGTAACAAGTAACAAGTTCTAAGTTGTGATAACATTCATATTTCTGTTTATGCTCATCGTACAAACTAGGCTACAACATTCATATTTCTGTTTATGCTCATCGTACAATCTAGGCTACAACATTCATATTTCTGTTTATGCTCATCGTACAATCTAGGCTACAACATTCATATTTCTGTTTATGCTCATCGTACAATCTAGGCTACAACATTCATATTTCTGTTTATGCTCATCGTACAATCTAGGCTACAACATTCATATTTCTGTTTATGCTCATCGTACAATCTCGGCTACAACATTCATATTTCTGTTTATGCTCATCGTACAATCTAGGCTACAACATTCATATTTCTGTTTATGCTCATCGTACAATCTAGGCTACAACATTCATATTTCTGTTTATGCTCATCGTACAATCTAGGCTACAACATTCATATTTCTGTTTATGCTCATCGTACAATCTAGGCTACAACATTCATATTTCTGTTTATGCTCATCGTACAATCTAGGCTACAACATTCATATTTCTGTTTATGCTCATCGTACAATCTAGGCTACAACATTCATATTTCTGTTTATGCTCATCGTACAATCTAGGCTACAACATTCATATTTCTGTTTATGCTCATCGTACAATCTAGGCTACAACATTCATATTTCTGTTTATGCTCATCGTACAATCTAGGCTACAACATTCATATTTCTGTTTATGCTCATCGTACAATCTAGGCTACAACATTCATATTTCTGTTTATGCTCATCGTACAATCTAGGCTACAGCATTCATATTTCTGTTTATGCTCATCGTACAATCTAGGCTACAGCACTGTTTTTGCAAATGTAGATATTTTTATGTTTTTATTTAAAAATGTGTGGTTGTTATAAGTAGGGCCATGCTTTTTAGGTACTTTCTGAGCCACTTTTCTTTTACCGGTATTTCCAGCATTATCCACTAGTGTTGCTGCAGGTAGAAAATCCTAGGAAATGTTATTTAATTGAGACAAGCTGTCTCCAATCAACCAATCAATGTCTGGTTGTGCATGTGTTTGGCGGGGGAGGCCTGACCCATGGTAGACTCTGAGAATGTTCTTCGCACAAAAACTATTATTTGGCAGGGAATGCTATTTGTAGATCAGTAATTCTACTACACCTCACTTTACTCAACCTGATGCTCTCCAACGGACTCGGAAGTTGTAGCTAGAAATGTGTCAATTAGGGGCAGTTAAAGGGTAGAGTCAATGAAATCAATCAAGTATATTGTAGCGAATTCAGGTGTAGCCCCGATCGGGACTTGAACCAAGGTCTAGGTGGGGGGTTTGGACCTCTTGGCGTAACAGTTAAGGTGTTGGTTTGACAGTCGCTGTAATGCGATGCTACTGGCGGCAGAGAAGTCAGGCACAGGAGAGCAGAAACTGATTTACAACAGTTGTGTTTAATAACCATAAACCACCATCAACAGAACAATAAAATAAATGGGTCAAACAAAACGCGGTACATACCAGCATACCGTGCATAACCACTACAACAAACAATTACGGACAAGAACATGGGGGGGAACAGAGGGTTAAATACACAACATGTTATTGATGGAATTGGAACCAGGTGTGATGGAAGACAAGACAAAACCAATGGAAAATGAAAAGTGGATCTGCGATGGCTAGAAGGTCGGTGACGTCAATCGCCGAACGCCGCCCGAACAAGAAGAGGGACCAACTTCGGCGGAAGTCGTGACAGTCACTGGACATTACAGGAGACTGCTGAGTTGCGGATGGCTCTTAATAATGGCCGGAACGGCGCAAATGGAATGGCATCAACCACACGGAAAACATGTGTTTGATACCATTCCACAAATTCTTCTCCAGCCAATACCACAAGCCCATCCTCCCAAATGAACATGCCACCAACCTCCTCTGCTGGCACATTCACACACACAGATGGAGTCAAGAAAACACACTGCCATTGTTCTGTCCTATAGACAGAGGTGGCTTTGGGGAGGTCAATAGGCTCCACATACACACACCCACCCACCCACACACACACACACACACACACACACACACACACACACACACACACACACACACACACACACACACACACACACACACACACACACACACACACACACACACACACACACACACACACACACAGGGGATCAGAGAGGGACAGCTGGATGGGCTACTGTGTCTCTGCTCCTCTAGATCATGGGTATTATGTGTCTCACCACTCACATTCACACAGACAAGTGCATACAGTTATACATTTAACATGTAGGTGCATTCACACACACACACACACACACACACACACACACACACACACACACACACACACACACACACACACACACACACACACACACACACACACACACACACACACACACACACACACACACACACACACACTGCTGTGGCACCTGTTTCCAAGCCACTGTCTGTGCAGCTGCTGTGTTGAGAGAGGACCCTGCTGCTGTTAGCTCAACACACACACACATGATGGAGGGGTTGACAGGAAACCCCATTGCCATTACCCACAACCATTCCCTCTGACCACAGGGAAACATTAATCAACAGCTATTCCAGTATTTTTACCATATTTACTACCTTTTCTTGTAAGGCCACTAAAATGGATAAGAGACTGATTACAAAATGTAAAGATGCAATAAATAAAGTAGCAGATCAAACCACATGAAAACAAAAAGTGATAGATAGATTAATGACAGGCTGATAGATCAAGATATACATGCAGCATAATTCCTTGTTTTTGCTCGCAATTTCTTTAGGAGCTAAATTATCTGTAAACTAAACTAATAAACACTGAAGGGGAGGGACTACTGGGTTGTTTTAAGACTGGACCTCAGTCTCTTGTCCAGTGTCTGATAGGACAAGTGTCCGCCTGTTGTGTAGTGACCTGAATCAGGAGGTTGATCCCTAGTGGGATTGGATCATACTAACCAATACTGTACTTCTGTCTGACATACATTTTAATTTCAGAAAACAGGTTTGGCTAAGTCCATTGTCATTCAATCTTTAATCACATTCAAAATACCAAAAGGAAATTGACAATTGCAGGATTACAAAACAATGACCACTTTACAGTTAAATTGCCATTCTGTAGCCTGGTGCTATACATCTGCCTCTGTGACAAGCAGGATCTACATTTACTATTTCATTTTATGTACATTTTATAGACTCATTCTGCAAGGCCCCACACACGTGACCAAAATGCGCTGTTACAAAGAGTCTGCCAGCGACTGTTGTTGATGTCTAACATGATAATTATTACCTATTGAGATAGGGATACTGTTTTTTTACTGTACAGTCTGGGAAACCAAGAAGCAGAGGGAGAAAAATAGAGTGCTGCTGAAGAGACACTGAGATAGAGGACAAATGTGTTTAGGAATTTACCTGCACATGATAGGAGTGGAGGGGGGATTTAGGGGAGGGTGGTAATAAAGGACCAGCTCTTTATAGGGCCAGGGGAGCTCAAAACAAGATCATACAGACAGACACACATCACAAAGCAGACAATTGGAGCCGTTACCTTGACTACATTCACAGGTAAGGCAAAAACAACAACGCATGAAATTATACTTTTTTTCTTCTTCACAAAGAGCAAGGTTGTTGATTTGTTCAGTTCAGGCTGACATCAGAGTGATATGAGGGATATTATAGGTATATTTACGCACCTCCAAGACATATGATATACACTAATGGTCTTGTTACTTTAGACATAAACGAATGTAGGGAGGTCGGTCGCCTAGCAATCCAAGGGTTGCATGCTTGAATCTCTTCAGGGACAACTGTAGCAGTTGAGCTAATCCTTCTTCTAACATTTTATGTAAATTCTCCTAAACTTTATCATTACAATGGAAAAAGCAGCCTGGCCTCAGAGAAAGACGTATAATACTAACCTTAGTTCTTTTGTTATGTCTTTGTTTTAGTATGGTCAAGGCGTGAGTTGGGTGGGTTGTCTATGTTAGTTTTTCTATGATTTGCTATTTCTATGTTTGGCCTGTTATGGTTCTCAACCAGAGGCAGCTGTCTATCGTTGTCCCTGATTGAGAACCATATTTAGTTAGCCGGTTATCTATTGTGTTTCGTGGGTGATTGTTTTCTGTGGTGTGTCTGCACCAGCAATAACTGTTTTCAGTTGTTTCTCTTTGTTATTTTTGTTATTTGTTACCACACGGGACCGTTTCGTTTGTTTAACTTTGTTATTTTCTATTTTTGTAGTGTTCAGTTTGTCTTATTAAAATGGACACTTACCATGCTGCAAATTGGTCCGACCTCTCTTACTCCTCATCAGAGGAAGACGACGAACGTTACAGAATCACCCACCACCAAAGGACCAAGCAGCGTGGTAATGGGCAGCAGCAGCAGCAGTGATCTCAGGACTCCTGGACATGGGAGGAGATCCTGGACGGCAAAGGACCCTGGGTACAGCCGGGAGAATATCGCCGCCCCAAGGCAGAGCTGGAGGCAGCGAAAGCCAAGAGGCGGCGTTATGAGGAGGCAGCGCGGCTGGAAGCCCGAGAGGCAGCCCCAAAAATGTCTTTGGGGGAACACGGGGAGTGTGGCGAAGTCAGGTAGGAGACCTGCGCTAACTACCCGTGCTTACCGTGGAGAGAGGGGGACCGGCCAGGCACCGTATTATGCCGTCACTTTGTTATTTTGTATTTTTGTAGTGTTCAGTTTATCTTATTAAAATGGACACTTACCACACTGCGTACTGGTCCGATCTCTCTTACTCCTCATCAGAGGAAGACGACGAACGTTACAGAAGCTACATTATACAATTAGTATGATATTTTACAACCAGGTAAGGCGTATGATAGTATAGATCCTCTAATTTATATGATCTTGTACGACTGTTATTCCATTCATAAAGTAACGTAATATATCATACTAAACTAATGGATGGAAACAAATTTGCATACCAAATCCTACATATTGCTTACCCTGTGTTAAGTGTTATTTGTCTCCCTGTCTAAATGAATATGAAGACTCTGGTCTTGCTATTGTTAGGCCTAGCAGGCAAGGTGTCTCAGAAGTTCTACATTTCTATGTTCTATAAAGTTTTCTAAGTTCTCTCATACAATATTCTACCATCAGAATAATATGATAATGGTTTCCAAAGTTCTTATTCTTCTACATAGTGGTGTGCTGAATGCATGACAAATGAGTAAAACACCATTCTCTGTCAGATCGCTGTGGCCCCTCTGTGCTAGTACATGTTTTGTGTGCACTCTGTTTGCAACACCAGTACAGTAGTATCTTATTTTGAACCAGTTCGCTACATCAGAAAAATGATCTTGGGCAGGCGGGCAGGCAGCGATCGATCGGTTGAAGAGCATGCATTTAGTTTTACTTGTATTTAAGAGCAATTGTCGGCCACGGAAGGAGAGTTGTATGGAATTGAAGCTTGCCTGGAGGGCAATTGTCCCAGCTTTGTCCGGGTTAGTGGGCGGTGTAAACTGTCATTGTAAATAAGAATTTGTTCTTAACTGACTTTCCTTGTTAAATCAAATAAAAAATGCACTCTGTTCCATCTGACTGCGCAATCCACTGTCTCCACTATAAAAAGCATCGATACATTATCTCATATTTCTTTTAGACTAACATTTAGTTTTCAAAATAGAAGATTTGTATAAACCTTGCTGTCTGTCTCTCCGACATTTGCAACATTGTTTCAATATTAAAATTCAATTTCCAGCTGTCTCATAGTAATGAACGTGTAGGGGTCGTGAGTCAGGATGTCAGACAGACAGTGTTTCTCAGCCAGTCGAAATCATGAATCAGCTGGCATAATTTTTTTTATGGATACATACAAAAATGTCAAATGAAAAAAGGTCAAACTAAACGAAGTGCAGCTAGTTTGCAATCTTCACAGCTTCAGTGTTTGAAGTTATTGTGTTGGCTGTGTTGTTAGCTAGCTCCTCTGAACAACAGTGTCCTGACGAGAGCACATTTTCTATGCCAGGCGAAATCACGCCTCATTTGCTCATTGTTATGGATGTGTACTAATAAATGTCACTAGAAAACAGCTTAAATGCGGCCACTGTTATTATTTTTGACGTTGACATGACTTTAAATTAGCCGTAGTTGGCTAGCAAGTATGGCAATGGAACATTTAGAACGAATGTCTGTAGATACAGAACAAAAAGACTGAAGGACTGGATCGCGTCTCTGGCAACCGAACCAATAGAGGGTAGCAACCCCTGCCAATATATCCTCCAAACACCAGTTAATCGGGCATTATCATTTAAATAGTAGTACGCCAATGCTACATTTGTAGCTGAATTTCAACGAATAGAGTACATTTTGCTAATGTAACTTCAGAATGAAAATATTAATTTCACCTATTTTTTTACATTCTGGCAATAAAGAGCATATGTTTAACATAATAAAAACATGTTTTCTCGTCTTAAGGGGTAAAACCCCCAAAATGTATATAGTAAGTGCCAATAAAATGCCATTGAAGTAACAGGGTTGTGGTTTTCATCTTAAATCAGCCATAAATCCACTTGTGACGGGGGATGCAAGCTTGTGTGCAACAGGGTGAGGCAGTTGAATATATTGTTAACACATTTGTGAAATAAATTCTAGCCTATAAGGGTTGTTTTGCTCAACATGATCAGTTTTCCACCATGAAACACATGTCCAAAATGAGTATAACCAGCTTTTACTCTATGATTATATGTTCAATGTTTCTTTTGAAAAAATAATTTAAAAAGTTAGTTTCACCATATTTAAACAAGAGTTCAGTTCACATAACTGGGTTGAAGTCAGAAAAACATGAGTTTTTTTCTTTTCTCAGTCTGATTTATAGAGTTTTCCATGTGGTCTATATTAAAGGGCACTTCCTTTAATATAACGGCTTCTTTATTTTATTTATCCATTATTTTACCAGGTAAAGTGACTGAGAACACATTCTGATTAGCAGCAATGACCTGGGGAATAGTTACAGGGGAGAGGAGGGGGATTAATGAGCCAATTGTAAAATGAGGATTATTAGGTGACCGACCGTTTGAGGGCCAAATTGGGAGTTTAGCCAGGACACCAGGGTTAACACCCCTACTCTTACGATAAGTGCCATGGGATCTTTAATGACCTCAGAGAGTCAGGACACCCATTTAACGTCACATCCGAAAGACTGCACCCTATTAGGATATTTTTTTAGACCAAAGGAAAGAGTGCCTCCTACTGGCCCTCCAACAGCATCTGGTCTCCCATCCAGGAACTGACCAGGACCAACCCTGCTTAGCTTCAGAAGCAAACCAGCAGTGGTATGCAGAGTGGTATGCTGCTGGCAAATATTGGTGCACAGTATCGACTTAAAACATCAAAGGGACACAAAATGTTATTGATGTATTTTAGGGACTTGACTGTGATCCCAGTGCAGGGACACGTGGTGGAGGCTGACCATTTTCCCCTAGCCAGACAAGGCCCCACTGCAGAGTGAAAACCAGCTGGCTGGAACCCTGAGGCAATTGTGAGAAGAATCCAGCTGAAACCTGCTGAACTTAACCATCCAGTGCAGGAGAATCTAGGGGATCCCAGCCTGGATGTGCAGGTGATTCCAGTAAGTCATGAAAAGTCAACTGAATGGATGCCAGTGGTACAGGAGAAACCAGAGACAGAAGACACTGTGGGGCTGGAGACCCAGGAGGATCTAGTGGAACTGAGCCCTGTCGAGCAGGAGAAACTAGAAGAACTGAGCCTTGTGAAACCTGATGGGCAAGAGAAACCAGAAGAACTGAGCCCTGTGAGCCCTGTCAGCAGAGGAGGCTCAGCCTGAGCAGGAGATGGAGGCTGAGATGGAGGGGGACCTACTGAGGATGGAGATGGAAGATCCAGAGATGGGGGAACTAGAGATGGAAGAAGTAGAGACAAAGGAGATACAAGATCCAGAGCAGGGGTTAGATATGAAAAACCAGAGATGGAGATGGGAAAACTAGAGATGGAAGAACCAAAGATGGCAATGGAGGAGCCAGAGATGGAGAAACCAGAAGTACAGATGGAAACAAGGGTATAAATGGCAGCTGAATTAGAAATGGAGCCAGAGGTGGAGATGGCACTTGCAATGGACAAGGGGCTAACACAACAAGAGAAGGGCCCTCTTATGAAGGGTGAATGTGTGATGGCTGAAGAGCCAATCATGGAGTTGGAACCATTTGGGTAGCCTAGTGGATAGAGCTGACAAGGTACAAGTCTGTCATTCTGCCCCTGAACAGGCAGTTAACCCACTGTTCCTAGACCGTCATTGAAAATAAGAATTTGTTCTTAACTGACTTGCTTAGTTAAATAAAGGTAAAAAAATATATTTAAAAAAACACTACCAGAGGACGGTCTGATTTAAGAGTATGGAACTTAAAACTTACTACCCTCTCCACTACTGTTCCATCGATGTGGATAGGGGGGTGTTCCCTCTGCTGTTTCCTGAAGTCCACAATCATCTCCTTAGTTTTGTTGACGTTGAGTGTGAGGTTATTTTCCTGACACCACACTCCGAGGGCCCTCACCTCCTCCCTGTAGGCCGTCTCGTCGTTGTTGGTAATCAAGCCTACCACTGTTGTCGTCCGCAAACTTGATGATTGAGTTGGAGGCGTGCGTGGCCACGCAGTCATGGGTGAACAGGGAGTACAGGAGAGGGCTCAGAACGCACCCTTGTGGGGCCCCAGTGTTGAGGATCAGCGGGGTGGAGATGTTGTTGCCTACCCTCACCACCTGGGGGCGGCCCGTCAGGAAGTCCAGTACCCAGTTGCACAGGGTGGGGTCGAGACCCAGGGTCTCGAGCCTGATGACGAGCTTGGAGGGTACTATGGTGTTGAATGCCGAGCTGTAGTCGATGAACAGCATTCTCACATAGGTATTCCTCTTGTCCAGATGGGTTAGGGCAGTGTGCAGTGTGGTTGAGATTGCATCGTCTGTGGACCTATTTGGGCGGTAAGCAAATTGGAGTGGGTCTAGGGTGTCAGGTAGGGTGGAGGTGATATGGTCCTTGACTAGTCTCTCAAAGCACTTCATGATCACGGAAGTGAGTGCTACGGGGCGGTAGTCGTTTAGCTCAGTTACCTTAGCTTTCTTGGGAACAGGAACAATGGTGGCCCTCTTGAAGCATGTGGGAACAGCAGACTGGTATAGGGATTGATTGAATATGTCCGTAAACACACCGGCCAGCTGGTCTGCGCATGCTCTGAGGGCGCGGCTGGGGATGCCGTCTGGGCCTGCAGCCTTGCGAGGGTTAACACGTTTAAATGTCTTACTCACCTCGGTTGCAGTGAAAGAGAGTCCGCATGTTTTCGTTGCAGGCCGTGTCAGTGGCACTGTATTGTCCTCAAAGCGGGCAAAAAAGTTATTTAGTCTGCCTGGGAGCAAGACATCCTGGTCCGTGACTAGGCTGGTTTTCTTCTTGTAGTCCGTGATTGACTGTAGACCCTGCCACATACCTCTTGTGTCTGAGCTGTTGAATTGAGATTGTACTTTGTCTCTATACTGACGCTTAGCTTGTTTGATAGCCTTGCGGAGGGAATAGCTGCACTGTTTGTATTCGGTCACGTTACCAGTCACCTTGCCCTGATTAAAAGCAGTGGTTCGCACTTTCAGTTTCATGCGAATGTTTCCATCAATCCACGGTTTCTGGTTAGGGAATGTTTTAATTGTTGCTATGGGAACGACATCTTCAACGCACGTTCTAATGAACTCGCACATCAAATCAGCGTATTCGTCAATGTTGTTATCTGACGCAATACGAAACATATCCCAGTCCACGTGATGGAAGCAGTCTTGGAGTGTGGAGTCTTGGTCGGACCAGCGTTGGACAGACCTCAGCGTGGGAGCTTCTTGTTTTAGTTTCTGTCTGTAGGCAGGGATCAATAAAATGGAGTCGTGGTCAGCTTTTCCGAAAGGAGGGCGGGGCAGGGCCTTATATGCGTCGCGGAAGTTAGAGTAACAATGATCCAAGGTTTTTCCACCCCTGGTTGCGCAATCGATATGCTGATCAAATTTAGGGAGTTTTGTTTTCAGATTAGCCTTGTTAAAATCCCCAGCTACAATGAATGCAGCCTCCGGATAAATGGATTCCAGTTTGCAAAGAGTCAAATAAAGTTCGTTCAGAGCCATCGATGTGTCTGCTTGGGGGGGAATATATACGGCTGTGATTATAATTGAAGAGAATTCTCTTGGTAGATAATGCGGTCGACATTTGATTGTGAGGAATTCTAAATCAGGTGAACAGAAGGATTTGAGTTCCTGTATGTTTCTTTCATCACACCATGTCTCGTTAGCCATAAGGCATACGCCTCCGCCCCTCTTCTTACCAGAAAGATGTTTGTTTCTGTCGGCGCGATGCGTGGAGAAACCCACTGGCTGCACCGCCTCCGATAGCGTCTCTCCAGTGAGCCATGTTTCCGTGAAGCAAAGAACGTTACAGTCTCTGATGTCCCTCTGGAATGCTACCCTTGCTCGGATTTCATAAACCTTGTTGTCAAGAGACTGGACATTGGCGAGAAGAATGCTAGGGAGTGGTGCACGATGTGTCCGTCTCCGGAGTCTGACCAGACGACCGCCTCGTTTCCCTCTTTTACGGAGTCGTTTTTTTGGGTCGCCGCATGGGATCCATTCCGTTGTCCTGGTTGAAAGGCAGAACAAAGGATCCGCGTCGCGAAAATCATATTCTTGGTCGTACTGATGGGGAGTTGACGCTGATCTTATATTCAGTAGTTCTTCTCGACTGTATGTAATGAAACCTAAGATGACCTGGGGTACTAATGTAAGAAATAACACGTAAAAAAACAAAAAACTGCATAGTTTCCTATGAACGTGCAGTGTTAGATGATGAAAATGAAGAAAACAAAGCAGTATACAAATGTATCTGTAAAAAAAAAAAAGTACTAGAAGTGAATGGACAGTGTGTGGCCTATTTGTGTGCATATATGATTTTATTTTTTCATTTGCAGAGTCTTATAAGCATATGTGGGCTGGGCATCCTAAAGATGCAAGACACTATAATAATACATTTACATTTACATTTAAGTCATTTAGCAGACGCACTTATCCAGAGCGACTTACAAATTGGTGCATTCACCTTATGACATCCAGTACATGAAATCATACTACGCTACACCCTAAGAGCCCTTACGTGTATCTGTGTTCCAGATGTGTATTAATGTGATATTCAAGTGACTAAAAAATGACAATATTTATTGGCTGAAAAACAAAATAGAAATAGCCCTCTAAGGTATGTGATAACTAACGTGGCAAGAGGAACTGATGATGCACTGCCCAATTTCGAAATTGCACCTTGTGCATTCTACTATTACAACTTTCAAGAGTAAGATTGAGTTCCTTTAAAAAATAATTAACAAAAACACTTTTTGGGGTGGGGGTGGGGGTGGACCCTCGCCCTACAGTTTGGGAACAACTGCTTTAGAAGGGGAGACGCCTCTTAGGGAAGAGAGTTTGTTATTGGTGGAGGGCTTTTGAGTAAGAGAGAGGCCTCTCATGGAGCAGCCAAGCATGGCGAGGGCCTCATGATGGTCGGAGCAGGGTACATAGTGGTGGAGCCAGAGCCCTCAGAGGTGGTCTTTAAATAGAGAAGGGGGGGGCTAATGAAGAACATGGCCCAAATTGAACCCACAGGTTAGAGGGGTGGGAGGGGGGGAGGTCCACACACTACATGTAAAATCATGTTGCAATTCTGCTTTCTACCATAGGGAGGAGCTCCTGCAGTGGTGTGGTCCTAGAGGGTAAATGCTACTAATTCTTTAGAGGCACAAAAAATGCTGCTGATGCAGAGGTGAGTGGAAACTCATTCCTCCTCATGTTGTATTTAGTTTTCTCAATCTCTCCAGCTTGTCTCTTTTTGAATCATTCAACCATCTCTAATTCAACAAACATGTAAACATTTAATCAGTGTTTTCTCTGCTACTCTGCAGTTCAACTTCCCTCGTGGCCACCTGGCATCTATCACCAGTCAGACCATCCACAGACAGGTCATGGACCTAATGCTTCAGCAGAATTGTGAATACACACACTCCTGGGTGTGAGTGTTTTTGCGCATCCTGTTATTTTTTTCATATTTGTGTAGACACTATTTTCTATTCTTTGCTCTGTCAGACTGGTGCCCACTGCCCTGAGGATTGGCTGCCTGAAGAGCCAGTGGAGGACTGTCTGGAGCTTTTGGTAGTTGGTACGTATGACTGAAAACCATAAATACTGTATATCCATATTGCGTATGGGGAATGGAAGGATAGCTATGGATAGTATAATGACATATACAATTAAATAATACTTTGTTCTTCTGCTATTATTCATTTGTTTGTTTGCTGTTCAGGAAAAGGGAAGTTCAATAATATGCCATGCTGTGATCTGCAAGTGTTCATCTGCACTTACCCTGTCTAGAAACGGAGTAGGACAAAGTTGCCCCTCGTAGACACTGATCTAAGGTCAGATTGCATTCTTCACCCCAATGTTGATGATTTGGGGAGGGTAAGCTGATCCTAGATCTGTACCTAAGTTCATCCTCTATCCTGAGCTCTAGGAATACAGCGGTCTTAGTTTCTGTGACCCTTGCACTTTGAACCTGTGGCCCCTCTTGAACCTATGGCCTCTCAACTGTCAGTTCCACTCTGAATCTCAGGAAGTTTCTAGTTTGAGCAACTTGGGATTCATGTTAGTGTAAAGGTTATATAAGTGACTAATTAATTATGTAAATAGTACGACTAACTTCTCTAGTGTGGGTTTTGCTCATTGATCTCCTTTTTGATGACTCCATTAAAGCTGCGCTTTAGGGTCATAGCAAAGGGAAGACTGGGGGGAGCTTTGCCTGAGCACTGTTTACTGACAACATACAACCCATACACTACACAGCACATACAATGAGTGTACAAAACATTGCTCTTTCTGACCAGGTGAAAGCTATGAACCCCTATTGATGTCACCTGTTAAATCCACTTCAATCAATGTAGATGAAAGGGAGGAGACAGGTTAAAGAAGGAATTTGAAGCCTTGAGACATGAATTGTGTATGTGTGCCATTCAGATGGTGAAGGGATGGGCAAGACAAAAGATGTAAATGGCTTTGAACGGGGTATGATAGTTGGTACCAGGCACACCAGTTTGAGTGTGTCAAGAACTGCAATGCTTCTGGGTTTTTCACACTCGAACAGTTTCCCATGTGTATCAAGAATGGTCCACCACCCAAAGGATGGCCAGCCAACCTGACACAACTGTGGGAAGCATTGGAGTCAACATAAGCCAGCAACCCTGTGGAACACTTGACACCTTTTTGAGTCCATGCCCCAATGAATTGAAACTGTTCTAAGAGGAAAAGGAGGTAAAACTCAATATTAGGGAGCTGTTCCTAATGTTTTGTACCCTCAGTGTATACAACCCATATTAGACCCATATATGACTCACATTCAGCCCATATTAGACCCATACACTACACGGCCCATATTAGACCCATACACTACACGGCCCATATACAGCTTTCTCTTCATCAGACTCACGATTCCAAACATTCCATTGTTTCCTGCATGTCGTCTGTTGGATCAGGGAAGAGCCACTCTGTCCAAGCGAGTGTTAGTTCCCAGGCCAACAGTCTCCCATCGTGACCAAGGCTGCACACATCCAGCTCTAGTATTTTAACTCCGTTTCATTGTCCACTGGGAAGCTAAATAGTGTATCTGTGTGTGAATATGTACCAGTGTTTTTGAGAAGTTGAGAGAATAGACTGAACTACTGTACGCCCATCCACAGATCTCCATCAGACACACACACACACACACACACACACACACACACACACACACACACACACACACACACACACACACACACACACACACAATAAAGCCTGCTGGGACTCCTACATAGTTGTGTATGAGTGTGACTAATTTTCCATTGGACTACAGATGCTGTTCATGAGCTTCTGAGAAAGAGGCAGCATTAGCAGCTCTCAGGTGACAATCAATCCTGTCTAATCATTTGAATCACTAATTACCACGCACACAGAAATATCACATGCAAACTCATAATACAAATTCTCTCACGTACAAACACAAACTGAAATGGGCACCCATGCTCTCTTTCCCCCTCCATCCCTCTTTCTCTCTCTGTCTAATTCCAGCCAGTGGTTGAGAAAGGCAACCTTTCACTGTGAGACAATTGAGGCCTGTTTGGGTGATGATCAGAAACAAGGTCATTGTTCATGTACCGGGAACCCAGCCTTTGGCAGGGTTTAGGAGATCAGCCCTCACAATACAACTCCAATCTATTACTGGCGTTGAAATCTAGACCAGCTTTGCATCGCATTACATGAAAATGGCAACCTTATTCAATCATATCTGGAGATTAAACACATTCAGGACAGGTTAGTCACAGTCACTCAA
Source organism: Oncorhynchus keta (assembly GCF_023373465.1). Classification (NCBI taxonomy): domain Eukaryota; kingdom Metazoa; phylum Chordata; class Actinopteri; order Salmoniformes; family Salmonidae; genus Oncorhynchus; species Oncorhynchus keta. The sequence goes on along the minus strand of NC_068427.1, from coordinate 20,191,374 downwards.
CAGTGTTCCTCTGAAGAATGTTATACTGTTGAACCCTTTCACCACTTGATGACTGTAATGCTGTATTTTGCAGACATAAACAATTTTACAATCAAGAGCAATTTTGACCCACGGAAGTTTGATAGAAACATGAAGCCGTACTGTAATATGTGCATTCCATCAAAGAGAGGGTTCCTCTTGATACATTTTCTAGGATGCATGTGAAATATTTAAAATTGTCCAAATAATGCATTTCAGAAATATATATTTAATACATGTTTAATACCTTCAAAAACATATTACAGAATGTATTTAAAATGTATACCAAACGAAAATATAAACACGACATGCAACAAGTTAAACATTTTACAGAGTTACAGTTCACATAAGGAAATCAATCAGTCAATTTAAATAAATTCATTAGATCCTAATATATGGATTTTACATGACTGTGCAGGGGTGCAGCCATGGGTGCAGCCAATCAGAATACGTTTTTCCCCACAAAAGGGCTTTACTACAGACAGAAAGACTTCTCAGTTTCATCAGCTGTCCGGGTGGCTGTTCTCAGACGATCTAGCAAGTGAAGATGCCGGATGTGGAGGTCCTGGTCTGGCGTGGTTACACATGGTCTGAGGTTATGAGGCCAGTTGGATGTACTGCCAAATTCTCTAAAACAACATTGGATGCAGCTTATGGAAGAGAAATTATCATTCAATTATCTGGAAACAGCCCTGGTGGGCATTTCTGCAGTCAGCATGCAAATTGCATGATCCCACAAAACTTGAGACATCTGTGGCATTGGATTATCTTTGCAAAGGAGAAATGCTCACTAACAGGGATGTAAACAAATTTGTGCACAAAATTTAAGAGAAGGAAGCTTTTTGTGCATATGGAACATTTCTGGGAGTTTTTATTTCAGCTCATGAAACATGTGACCAACACTTTACTTTATGTTGCATTTATATTTTTGTTCAGTATATAAAGTACCAGTCAAATGTTTGGACACACCTACTCATTACAGGGTTTTCCTTTATTTTTTACTATTTTCTACCTTGTAGAATAATAGTGAAGACTTAAAAACTATGAAATAACACATATGGAATCATGTAGTAACCAAAAAAGTGTTAAACAAATCAAAGTATATTTTATATTTGAGATTATACAAGTAGCCACCTTTTGCCTTGATAACAGCTTTACACAATGTTGGCATTCTCTCAGCCAGCTTCATGAGGTAGTCACCTGGAATATATTTCAATTAACAGGTGTGCCTTGTTAAAAGTTAAATAGCGGGACTTCTTTCCTTGCGTAGTGATGGTATACAGAAGATAGCCCTATTTGGTAAAAGACCAAGTCCTTATTATGGTAAAAACAGTCCATCATTACTTTAAGACATGAAGGTCAGTCAATAGTACAAACAATAGTACGCAAGTATAAACACCATGAGGACCACGCAGACATCATACCGCTCAGGAAGGAGACGCGTTCTGTCTCCTAGAGATGAAAGTACTTTGGTGCGAAAAGTGCAAATCAATTCCAGAACAACAGCAAAGGATCTTGTGAAGATGCTGGAGGAAACAGGTACAAAAGTATTTATATCCACAGTAAAACGAGTCCTATATTGACATAACCTGAAAGGCAGCTCAGCAAGGAAGAAGCCACTGCTCCAAAACCGCCATTAAAAAGCCAGACTACGGTTTGCAACTGCACATGGGGACAAAGATCGTACTTTTTTGAGAAATGTCCTCTGGTCTGATGAAACAAAAATAGAACTGTTTGGCCATAATGACCATCGTTATGTTTGGAGGAGAAAGGGGGATGCTTGCAAGCCGAAGAACACCATCCCAACTGTGAAGCACGGGGGTGGCAGCATCATGTTGTTGGGGTGCTTTGCTAAGGGAGGGACTGGTGCACTACACAAAATAGATGGCGTCATGAGGAGAGGAAATGATGTGGATATATTGAGGCAACATCTCAAGACATCAAGAAGGGAGTTAAAGCTTGGTTGTAAATGGGTCTTCCAAATGGACAATGACCCCAAGCATACTTCCAAAGTTGTGGCAAAATGGCTTAAGGACAACAAAGTCAATGTATTGGAGTGGCCATCACAAAGCCCTGACCTCAAGCCTATAGACAATTTGTGGGCAGAACTGAAAAAGCGAGTGCAAACAAGGAGGCCTACAAACCTGACTCAGTTACACCAGCTCTGTCAGGAGGAATAGGACAAAATTCACCCAAATTATTGTGGGAAGCTTGATGAAGGCTATCTGAAACATTTGACCCAAGTTAAACAATTTAAAGGCAATTCTACCAAATACTAATTGAGTGTATGTTAACTTCTGACCCACTGGGAATGTGATGAAAGAAATAAAAGCTGAAATAAATCATTCTCTCTACTATTATTCTGACATTTCACATTCTTCAAATAAAGTGGTGATTCTAACTGACCTAAGACATGGCATTTTTACTAGGATTAAATGTCAGGAATTGTGGAAAACTGAGTTTAAATTTATTTGGCTAAGGTGTATGTAAACTTCCGACTTCAACTGTATGTAAGAGTGATTTTTCATTTTTTTTATATATAAATTTCCAAAAAATTAGAATAGCTTGTTATTGCTTTGTCATTATGGGGTATTGTGTGTAGATTGATAAGGCGGGGAAATTAAATACATTTTATGTGACGTTAAATATATTTATATGTATTTATTTTTTCTCCTATGGGTAGGCTTAATCTGTGCCTGGGAAACAGTCCCTCTGTATTAAACCAGTATTTTTGTATTCCATTCAAATGAAACTTCTTCTGCAACTGTTGCTACTGTGGACGTGTGTGCACTCTTTAAGCCCAGACACACCTGTTTCTCCAGAGGCTATGAGAATGAATAAGCCTGCAGCCTGCCTGACTAACACACACACAGGCTGGATTAGACTCCACTCCATCAACGCTCCATCATAAACTACATGAGCTATAGGCCCATCCATATTTGGCATACTCTAGCCTCTCAACTGTTCACCAGACATCCATTGCCATAGTCTCACTGACCCCAAACCAACTGTTTACTGTAAGTCAAACAAGCCTGATCATAAAAATTACAACTACATCTCCCACATAGTACAGTTCCATGATCTATTCTACTCACCTGTCTCTCTTGGATACAACTGGGAATGATATTAACTCACATGGTATTCCAAGCCTCTCCAGATCAGCTATTATCCAGCGGAGTGACAGGAAATCAGAATCCTCTGATCCATTTTTGGAGGAATCTGCTCATAAAAGAGGCAAGCCATTGAAACAGGCTGTTCTGTTCTCCTGTACATAATCACCAATCAAACAACCCTCTTATTGTCTAACATAAATCAAACTATTTGAGTGATCCTGTGCTTAGACTGGTATGAGTGTTTTGATATTGAGCAATATCATTTACATGACAACGAGCATGGCTTATAGATTTACACACTCAGAAATCCTCTCATCTGTTAGTGTCAGCTGGCTCTAGTCTGTGTGTCGTTATCCGTGCAGGCGAGAGAGAGGGATGGTGGAAGAGAGAGAATACAGGCCGGGGAGATGAATGACAGAGACAGAGAGAGTGAGTCAATTGTGGTGAGAGAAACAGGAGAGGAGAGCCAAATCATTCCCTGGTCAGTGCTGACAGGGAGGAGAGGGGGTCAAGTCCGGGTCAGTGATACTTGACCCCACAAACTAATGTCACACAGTACACTAACTTCATAAGACTTCCACAAAGTGTATAGTGTAATCTGAGCCATAGGCAGTAACCACAACAGGCATGCCTTAAGTGTGCCCTTGCTCCATATCTCATATTATTGTCATACTCTCATAAGTCTGGTTTCAACGGGCTGCAGATGGTCGATATGGGATCAAACCATGCTTTCCAAACTCAGTGGAGGAGGGTATTGCAATGCAGAGGCTCTAAAACATTCCGAAAGGGGGTTGCAAGATACTGCTGAGTTTTATTTCATTACAGCTAACCACACGCACGCACGCACGCACGCACGCACGCACGCACGCACGCACACACACACACACACACACACACACAGGTAAGAACAACGAAGTCTCAACATATACATGAAGAGTGACCCTCTGATATCGGACACCAGTTCCCGCTGTGCCCTCTGAACCAGAGTGCCCTGGCCATTTCCTGGTATGGGCACTGTGTTGCCAAGTCCGCTGTTTCATTTAGACAAGCAGAAAGTTATCCTCCACTTATGTTCGACACTAACCTGGACGCACACACCAGTGGAGGCTGCTGAGGGGAGGACGGTTCATAATAATGGCTGGAACGGCACAAATAGAATGGCATCAAACACCTGGAATCCATGTATTTGATCCCATTCCACTGATTCTGCTCCGGCCAATACCGTGAGCACGTCCTCCCCAATTAAGGTGCCATCAACCTCCTGTGGAAGACACACATAAACATCTCTGAAAATGGTGACTTCACTTGGCTCCATGTCAGTGGGATCAGTGAACAGTGGAGAGGGCTTTAGTCAAAGTGGGGGTCTGGCTTTAGGCAGCATATCTGTCTCCCGTTCTCTCAGACTGTCACTCTATCATACTAGCTTAGTCTGACGTTCCCTCCCTTCCGTAATTATAGCTCCGTGTTTTGGGGACATATTTAAAGGGATGCTGGCCAGCTATAAACACAGGATGCAGAAGGTCAGTCACAAAGACAGAGAAAGAGACCACCATCTCACACAGGTCTGTATTACATATCGTACATCATCCCATCTTATCTCACGCATTCTGTTCAATTTCATTCAGCTTGATTAATTTCTCTGGAGCATGAGTCTATGAATCTGCAAGCCTCCTGGACATTAGTATGTGGAGATTAACGTGTCTGTAAAAGCCTTGTTACATTATAACTTAACTTGTATTAATGATGCTCCATTCTGATACTTACAAACACCGTCTTAGTGAACAATGTTTTGATGTGAATTCTGGTGATTGTATGTGTGGAGAAGATAAACTGTAAGAGCATGGAGCTGAGGGAGGTCGGTGATGTATTCCCTTTCAGAGCGTGAGTGGCATGCTGCTGACGGTTGGTTATAAATAAGTATTTCTCTGGGCCAGAACCCAGACAACCAGACCCAGGGGAGATAGGGGAGCAGCGGACTCACCATTGCCCAGTCCAAGCACAAGGTGGCGATGGAGACCTACTCTACAGCCAAACAGTCTGACCAGGAGGTTCCCAAGAAAGAAAGGACAGATGGAGAGCCTGGTGAGAACAGGGAAGAAGAAGAGACAATGGAAAATGGAACAGCAGGTGAAGGCAAGCAGTGGTTTCCTAACCTTAACAGTAAGGAATGGTGACTGTGATCTAGTGTAGAAGAAAATGCGAACTAAGACTCACACTTTTGCTACTAGCACAGACTTTGCTGATGACTACTTCTTCTCCCACTGCCAGCCACATGGCTTCCTCTCATCACCAAATTGCTTCAGATTTATACATCCTGTGAAACATCTGTCTCATTGTTCGATCTGTGGTTGTGTGTAATTGTCAGTCTTATTTTGTGACCCTGTGTACTGTAATAGTGATTATTAAAATATTGGCCATCCAGTGTGGTGTAGAATTCCTGGTTGTATTGTGGTCCTGTTCTCTACAGTGGTGTCTGACTGTAAGCAGATGGCCAGGGAGGCGTTGGACAGACTGAACGTCTGGGAGCCCAGTGTTTACTACACCCTGGGAAAAGAGTCCTTCTTCATCGCTGGTCATGAAATCTGCATCCGAGAGTCTCTGGACTCCTACGGTGCCCTCATCTGGCCGGGGGTGAGTTCTACAGATGCACACCGACAGTGGAATATGATGCTAGAAACCCATTTTTACAAGGAAAAATGTAAACACAGTGCACGTCATTCATATTGACTGATCTGGATTTACTGACAATCATTGTGCGATAGTTGATCGTAGTGATGATGATGATGATTGTGTGTGTGTGTGTGTAGGCGGTAGCTCTAAGTCAGTTCCTGGCGAATAACCGGCAGCAGGTGAATCTCCTGGATAAAGCAGTTCTGGAGATCGGGGCAGGCACAGGCTTACTGTCTATTGTGGCGAGTCTACTGGGTGAGTCTGTCCTTCAGTCTCTTAGTCAGTCTGCCTAACTGTATAGTGGCCACTGATCAGTCTACTGGGTGAGTCTGTCAGTTGGTAACATGGTTTGATAGACTGATTGATTTGACTGATTGACTGATTGTTCCCTTGTGTCCTGTTTTCCAGGAGCCTGGGTAACGGCCACCGACCTGCCCGAAATCCTTCCCAACCTGACCTTTAACCTCTCTCGTAACTCCAAGAGCCGCTGCCGCTACACGCCCCAGGTGAGGGCCCTCACCTGGGGTCAAGACCTCGAGAGAGACTTCCCCTGCACTTCCTGTCGCTACGACTATGTTCTGGCAGCCGATGTGGTGTATCACCACGACTACCTGGAGGAGCTGCTGGCGACCATGCGCCACTTCTGCAGACCAGCAAGTGGCACCACGCTCCTGTGGGCCAATAAGGTGAGGTTTCAGTCAGACCTGAGGTTCAAGAAGAGCTTTGAGAGTTGTTTTAGTACGACGCTGCTGACAGAGCTGAAGGAGGGGGACGTGAGGATCTATAAGGCCACTGCACGGGAGTGAGGGGGAGGAAAGGAGGGAGAGAGGATAGACGTGGAGGGGATAGTGAGAAATGAAGGAGAAAGAGGGATGGAGAGACCAGAGAGGATAGGAGCTAGACTCAAGGAAAAGAGGTGAGAAATAGAAAGAAGAGATGGAGGTTGTTCTCCACCGTGGATGAAACAGGAGCTCACTAGCTCACTACAGAGAACGGACTGCCTGGAGCCTATTCTGTGGTGCTAAGTCATCCTCGGGATGGGTACATTCACCTCATCAGCATATTAGACAACAAAAGCTGATTCTGTGTTTCAATGACATTCCTGTGAGCTACATTATATTTACAATGTGTCATGCAGAAACTCCATGTGACTTTTCAAAAAAACTGTGTTTTTTTTTCTTCATATATTTGATAGTGACAAATGTTTTGTTAATAAATTTGCTTTGCAATACAGTGTGAAAAATGTGTTCCTTTCTCCATGCTCCATAGTCTGCATTGGCATCACCACAGATACATGTATATTGAAAGTTACTGTATAAAGTTAATGTCAAAGATCTACAAGACAGTATCACCTCCATATACAACAATGGTCAAACACTTTTCCACTAAACATGAAAACAGACTAGTTTAATAAGAAGCTAAACACTCATTTTTATATACAGTGCATCCTAGGTAAATATGAACAAAAATGGCTGTGAAAATTGTCATTGTTGTTTATCAGCTTGATCTTACACTGAAAATATCATATGAATCTATCCTTTGAGTTAAACATTTTCAAATAAATTAAAAAAGTCATGAAATAATTATTTTATGAAAGAATTTGTCACAATTATTGGCACCCCTGCACTTAGTACTTTGTGCACCCTCCCTTTGCCACGATAGCAGCTCTGAGTCTCCTATAATGTTAGATAAGACAGAATTAAGACCATTCCCCCATACAGAAACTCTTCAGATCCTTCAGATCCTTGGTCCTCACTTGTGGACTCTCCTCTTCAGCTCACCACACAGGTTTTCAATAGGGTGTGCCCTGATCTCGTCACAGGCGCCATTCTTGAAGCATAGTCTCTGGTCAACCTGTTTCTCCAGCAGCCCGGAGCAGATGGACTTGCCGTTCACACTGAATGTCTCTGGGTAGACCACCGTCCCAGTCATGATACGCTCCTTCAGCTCTTCCTTCCTACCTAACCAGAAGACGACTGCAGGTTAAAGACATTACATCAAAGTCATAGACCAACTCTGGACCAAGAGAGCTACTGGGTGTACAGGATTTTGTTCCAGCCCTGCACTAACACACCTGGCTCAAATAATCATTGTCTATGAATGAAGAATGATAAAACAGGTGTGATAGTGCTGAGATGGAACAAAAGCCTTCAGACTCCAGTGGCTTTACAACATGACCAGAATTGGAGACCTTCACACTCATCAGTTTGAAGAGTTAAGACATGAAAGGGAGGCAGGATAGAGTGGGTTACCTTCTACCCTGGTTCCCTAAACGGGTTCTTGGCGGCCATGAACTCAAACAGCGTGACCCTCGGGGTGAAATAGTCTACTGAGGTGTCATACTTTTCCCCCTTCAGCAGCCATTAAACCCTTGGGGCAGAGGTCAAAGGTCAGTCACAAGAGACAGAGTGGCGCTTCTTGGAGACACTAAACGTGAGACCCATTGTGAGATAATGAGATCGGGCAGGTGAGACTGACCTGGATTTCCGGCATAGCCTTCGCTTTTTGTCTGGTCCACTTTTAGTTCAACCACCAGACCCAGGTCAGAGAAATGCACATTACCTAAGGACAACATCGCATCACAAAGCATCACGTCAACGTGTGTGTGTGTGTGTATATAACTGCATCAGTGTGTAGCTTCATTATCCAGGAGGACGTTCTCAGGTTTGAGGTCTCTGTAGAGGATGCTCTTCTGGTGGAGGTGCTCCATGCCCTGGATGATCCCTGGGTTGTTCTCATCTATCAGGTAGATGTGGTATCTGGGGCAGTACGAGAACAAACATGTTACAGATCTATTACAAGAAACAACAAATAGGATAGTTCCTGCAGTGTGTGTGGGTATGTGCTTTGTGCATGCGTTTACTTCAGGTCACCTCCATTCATGATGGTCATAACCAGACAGAGTATTCTAGGCCAGCAACACGATGAAGTGACTGTGAACCCTGGTGCAAGGATCCTCTTCTCCACCATCGCCCCCTAAATCAAATCAAATCAAATTTATTTATATAGCCCTTCGTACATCAGCTGATATCTCAAAGTGCTGTACAGAAACCCAGCCTAAAACCCCAAACAGCAAACAATGCAGGTGTAAAAGCACGGGAGCAGAGGAGGGACACACACATGACAATGTATAATACAGAGGGCCAAGACAGAGGCTAAAGTGATTAAGACCATTATCTCCTCATCACTTACTGGAGAACAGGTACTGTAGCCTACATCAAAACTGCTTCCATGAACATAACCATTTCCACTCCAGATAAGTGGGTTCTAACAGTCACAGAGGCAGAGACACTGTAGCACAACCCTCCATGTCATTAGTCATTGTGTTTACAATCCTATTCTGATCTAGCATTAATAGTGTACAGAAGCATACTGTACTGTAATTAACCAAGTTCCCCCTTTAGATAGTATCTTCTCTCTCACACATCAACTACAGCAGTGGTCACCGATTGACTGGACAACCTTCAAGGCACTCCTTCCTAGTCGATCACCAAACATTTCTGTAGAAAAGCCAATGATAAAAGGCACAAAGGCTTGCGACCCTTTTTCCCAAGTTGCTGGTAGGTGCTCTTGATTCGGAAGCCCTGTGAACAGGGGAAGCAAAGTGTTCCCATTGTGAACCATTTATTGTGTCTGAAAAGATGAACTCAGCCTATCCGACGGACGAGAACTGTGGCTATACAGCCCTGGCCAATCAGACAGCTCAAATCACCGTACCTCCAGCTTCCACGACCCTGGCCACAACAAAGTTTGATACTCGCCTCCGTGAGATTTAATACATTTTAAAACCATGACCAAAGAGAGACTGTCAAAAATACAGCAAAGAGCTTGTGTTTTTATGAGTTCATGTCTATGTTCTATTCAACACTATTACAAAACGCACTTCTCTCTACTTCCACTCGCGCTGCAACTGCAAGGAATGAGTAGCCATGCGTTTTTATTAGTATTACCAGCTCGTCGTGTCTATTTTAATATCGAGGAGTATTTCACTTGCTCTGGTCGTAGGAACAACATTAATTTGTGCCTGAGGCAGATGCGGTGTAAATTGAGTTTCACCATCAGGTGGAAGACTGTGGCCCCTTTCTCTGGTCAGTCTAGGAGAGAGAAGGGCCAGTGAGATGCGTAACCTCAGCTGCTCTCTCCGTTGAGACTATTGCTGTGTTCAAAACAACTGGAAACTCGGAAATCTCCAACTTCCGCGCGTTAATGACAACTGGGAACTCGGAAATAAATGAGATCCGAGTGGGGGAAATCGTTTTGAGGAGTCATCCAAATCAGAAACTCTGGCATCTTTTTAGAGCTTGGACCTGAAGTTCACTAACATCATGATTTTAACTATTTTTTTTCTGGAGTTCCCAGTTGTCTTGAACGCACCATGACCATCAGACGCAATTAGTCCAGTAAAATGAAATTAGAAAATTATTTCAATTTATGCTCAGCTTTGCCTCGCAAGTGCTGCACCAACTGATCTATTTTGTTATCTAAGCTCGAGTTTTGAAATATGGTCTGTATAGAAGAACAATATTGTCAGGCCAAGCATATAGCCAATATGCTGTGATAAGGTATTAGGGCTACTGCACAAACCTCATTCTTACATAACTGTTTGTATTAGTTTGTTAAAAAAATGTTTAGCTGTAGAACTCAGCTTGCTTTTTGACTGCATAAGAGATCTTGACTCAAAAGGTTGGGGACCACAACTACAGTAAACATCAGGAGACTAGACTACAGTTCAGGTGGGGCATACCAAAGACACTCACTCAAACCTCATAGCCTTTCCTCTTCTTCAGCCTCTTCTTGTTGAGCTGCATGCAGGCGTACAGATTCCTTGTGGCCTTCATCTGACAGGCAGACACCTCTCTGAACCCCCCCTCCACTGAAGGAACATGCTCTCCAGGAAAAAGGTGGAGGGAGCATCCTAGAGGTAGCCAAGTACTGAGGTCAGTGTTTGGGCAAAGAGGCCCTCCACCTGGTTCACCATCTCCGGAGTCAGAAAGGGACAGTAGAACCTCTAGGTAGCGCTGGACGATACTGAACCCCTTCTGGGCCCGCTCTGAGCCTTCTGCTAAGTCGTACTCCTCGATGTCCAGCCACAGGCAGCAAGGACCATGGATTCGGGAGCAGCCTCAAGGAACACGCGGAAGAGGCGTTTGCCAATGGGCTTCTCCACGCAGACTGACTAGAAGGCCAGGTCCAGGGCTTCCTGGATGCCCTCACACACTGTGGGGCAGCTTGAGGCAGGTGGGGTACTTGTCAGACAAAGCCGCTAGGTTTGAGCCATCGAAGCTGCTACGGGCATTGATGTAGGTTGAGTTGGCAACCACCATGGTCAGGCTGCCCAAATCCATGGCAATGGAGGGAGAGGGGCTGCCTGCAGCACTCAGAGAGCATGGTGAAGGAAAGATAGGGTGAGAAGAGTGAGATTAAGGAGTTCAAATGTGAGAGTAAAAGGTGTTAGAGAAAGGGAGGATTAGAGAAGGGTAAGATGAACAGAGGGAGCGATAGGAAGGAGAAAGATCAGTGCCTTCAGCAGGACAGAGGACACAAGAAGATCCTCCTCATGTCCCAAGGCATACTTCCTGAGCGCTATCTCGGTCTCTCTCACACACACCTGACTCAACACCCTTCAGACAGTAATGCCTTTATCCACTAACTCCCTAATACCACAGGCTGAGAGTGAGCCCAAGCTGATAATGTATTCAGTCCCTGTGGCTGGAGTAGCACCTGTTATCTAAAGAACAAGAAGCAGTGGTGCAGCGAAGTATAGGGGGGGACATGCACAGTCTAAAATGGACAACTCTGGACCCTTCGGAAAGGCCCCTAGCCCTCGGAAATGAAAGGTTCAGACAGGTGAAAGCAACACGGTTATGGCTCCCTCTAGCCCTCAATTCTTCCATCATATCGCTCACACATTCAATTAAAATAAAATACAATTTTATTATTCACATGCGCCGAATACAACCTTACAGTGAAATGCTTACTTACGAGCACCTAACCAACAATGCAGTTTAAAAAAATATGTTTAAGAATAAGAAATAACAGTAATTAAAGAGCAGCAGTAAAATAACAATATACACTATATACAGGGAGGTACTGGTAGAGTCAACGTGTGGGGCACGGGTTAGTTGAGGTAATATGTACATGTAAAGTCATTAAAGTGACTATGCATAGATGACAGAGTAGCAGTGGTGTAAAGGGGGGTGACAATGCAAATAGTCTGGGTAGCCATTTGATTAGGTGTTCAGGAGTCTTATGGCTTGGGGTAGAAGCTGTTTTAGAAGCCTCTCGAACCTAGACTTGAAGCTCCGGTACCTCTTGCCGTGCGGTAGTAGAGAGAACAGTCTATGACTAGGGTGGCTGGAGTCTGACAATTTTTAGGACCCTCTGACACTGCCTGGTGGAGGTCCTAGATGGCAGGAAGCTTGGCCCCAGTGATGTACTGGGCCGTACTCACTACCCTCTGTAGTGCTCAGCGGTCGGAGGCAGAGCAGTTGACATACAAGGCAGTGATGCAACTGTAGAACCTTTTGAGGATCTGAGGACCCATGCCAAATATTTTCAGTCTCCTGAGGGGGCATAGGTGTTGTTGTGCCCTCTTCACGACTGTCTTGGTGTGCTTGGACCATGTTAGTTTGTTGGTAATATGGACACCAAGAAACTTTAAGCTCTCAACCCACTCCACTGCAGCCCCGTCGATGAGAATGGGGGCGTGCTCGATCCTCTTTCTCCTGTAGTCCACAATCATCTCCTTTGTCTTGATCACGTTGAGGGAGAGGTTGTCTTGGCACCACACGGCCAGGTCTCTGACCTCCCTATATGCTGTCTTGTCGTTGATCAGGCCTAGCACTGTTGTGTCAACTGCAAACTTAATGGTGTTGAAGTCATGAGTAAACATGGAGTACAGGAGGTGACTGAGCATGCACCCCTGAGGTGCCCGTGTTGAAGATCAGTGTGGCGAAAGTGTTGTTCATTTACATTTTACATTTAAGTCATTTAGCAGACGCTCTTATCCAGAGCGACTTACAAATTGGTGCATTCACCTTATGACATCCAGTGGAACAGTCACTTTACAATAGTGCATCTAAAACTTAAAGGGGGGGGGGGGGTGAGAAGGATTACTTATCCTATCCTAGGTATTCCTTAAAGAGGTGGGGTTTCAGGTGTCTCCGGAAGGTGGTGATTGACTCCGCTGTCCTGGCGTCGTGAGGGAGTTTGTTCCACCATTGGGGGGCCAGAGCAGCGAACAGTTTTGACTGGGCTGAGCGGGAACTGTACTTCCTCAGTGGTAGGGACGCGAGCAGGCCAGAGGTGGATGAACGCAGTGCCCTTGTTTGGGTGTAGGGCCTGATCAGAGCCTGGAGGTACTGCGGTGCCGTTCCCCTCACAGCTCCGTAGGCAAGCACCATGGTCTTGTAGCGGATGCGAGCTTCAACTGGAAGCCAGTGGAGAGAGCGGAGGAGCGGGGTGACGTGAGAGAACTTGGGAAGGTTGAACACCAGACGGGCTGTGGCGTTCTGGATGAGTTGTAGGGGTTTAATGGCACAGGCAGGGAGCCCAGCCAACCTACCCTTACCACCTGGAGGCGATCCGTCTGGAAGTCCAGGATCCAGTTGCAGAGGGAGGTGTTCAGTCCCAGGGTCCTTAGCTTAGTGATGACCTTTGAGGGCACTATGGTGTTGAACGCTAAGCTGTAGTCAATGAATAGCATTTTCACATAGGTGTTCCTCTTGTCCAGGTGGGAAAGGGCAGTGTGAAGGTCAATAGAGATTGCATAATCTGTGGATCTGTTGGGGCAGTAGGCAAATTGGAGTGGGTCTAGGGTTTCTGGGATGTTTATGTGAGCCATGACCAGCCTTTCAAAGCACTTCATGGCTAAAGATGTGAGTCCTACGGGTCAGTAGTCATTTAGGCAGGTTACCTTGGTGTTCTTGGGCACAGGCACTATGGTGGTCTGCTTAAAACATGTTGGTATTACAGACCAGGACAAGGAGAGGTTGAAAATGTCAGTGAAGACACTTGCTATTTAGCTCAGGATAGTCACCCTGGGCACCATTATCATAACAAACTGCAAGTTAATTAACAAAGATTTCCCATTGGATTTAATAGGTTTGACACATTTGAGGTTTTACTGTCCTAGTTCAGCTATTGAAGACAATTGAGAAAATACAACCCAACTGCTTTTCAGATTAGAAGTTATAAAACCGCACAAAACGCTCACTGAAGTCAACTTGTTAAAACATTCTCTATATTTAATTTTCAAATTTATATTAGATTACAGAAAAGGTATTTTGGAAGAATCAGTACATGGGTTGTTCAGTTTGAAAAAGGAGATCTTCGAAGTGAGTCCATAGAGACCTACACAACCCACATATTTGAGACATCGATCATGTCCAGGCCTTCCTTCCACCACTGACCCGTAAAGGATGCTATAAACTACAATCTTCACAGGATCCGTTTACATTTCACAAATAAAGCCTAACATTGTCCTATAGTTAGCATGGGTAGGAGTTATTTTCTTCGCTGGTGCCAGTCATTTGTAAACACTACCACTGTGTGACAGGGTCTGAGGGATTGAGTCGCTGCTAAAACGCTCCAAAAACAAGGAGCAGAAAAGCAGCTGCCTACAGAACTGTGGGGAGCAGATACAAATTCTCTACTTGAAATCAATGCCACAAATAGCAGGGGAGGGGAGGTATAACAAAATAGTGTCCACACTTTCAAAAGGGCAGTTTCAATCTTTCTTAGGGCGTTGTGGCAACTAAATCAGCCATTTTGGATCCAGTGAATGTCTCTGAGCCAGCGGTCTGGTGCAGTGACACTGGCAGCCATCTTGAAACAGTGGTTCACCATTGAGTCTCTCCAACGTAATCAAAACATAATAAAGATAACTATTTCACACACAAGGAACACTATACATTCTCCAACAGCAATGAGTTGGCTGGAAGATTTTTTGTTGTAGCTTTATTCTCGGGTGGGATGGCTTGCCAAGAAGAGGGTGATAATACACAGAAAGGACGCAGCAGTGCCAAAGCCATAAACTACACTTCCCAGAGAGCCATTGGCTATCATGTGATTCAGGACCCCGCTCTGAGAAGAGGGTTGCACAGCCTCCATACTCAAACATTCTTCAACACCCTTGAGAGAAAGCGATACAGAGAGAGATGCAGAGACAGACTGCATGTTGGAGATGAGAAATGCGTGGAGTGGCAGGAGGTTAATCTTCATCGTCATTCTCATCATAGTCATCCTCCTCGTCATCATCCCCCATGTACGACACAGGGGTCTCAACACGGGAGCCGCTGTAGTGAGAGTCATTAGAGCTGGAGGCCAGGGTACCATCTGCACCACTGTCACTACAGAGAGGGAGAGATAGAAATATGGTAACTCTTCCTCTCCCTCTATGTGAATGTGTGACTAGGGCAACAGTAGGAGAGAGACTCACCTGCCCTGGCCGTGATGGCGCCCCCCGTTGGTGGAGGATCCTCCAGTGATGTAGACGTTACTGATGGGGCCCTGGGCCATCTCTGTTTGAGACAGTAGTACACACGTTCACATATATATACCTCAGACAGAACCAAACAGGACCAATCTACACCGAATTAGCAACATGTTTCAGTATTTCATGCCCAATTAATCTCACTTACTTTGATATGGATCATGTGGAGCTCAATGACTTGACCTATGGCTGAAATTTAAGCATGCACTATGAACCCTGACCCCTATGGTCTGACCTGTGACGTAGGGCTCCAGGGCTTTGGGCACCAAGCTACGTGCCACCTTCAGGTCCTCCGGGGAACACTTGCCCACCTCCAGGCCACAGGCCATGCCCATACGCTTCAGCACCTCAATGTCGTCGTGGATCTCAAACATGCTGTCAAAGTTGAACAGGTACTCAAACCTGAAGAGAAGGAAAGTAAAGAGGTGAATATAATGGCATGGTTAGAACATGAATGAAAACATTCAATCCTGGAAAAACTTGAGCAGGGTGTTCCCATTGCCTCAATACGATACTTTATTGGGCGGCGGCAGGTAGCCTAGCGTTTAGGAGCATTGGCGCAGTAACCGAAAGGTAGTTGGTTCGAATCCCTGAGCTGACGAGGTGAAAAATCTGTCAATGTGCCCTTGAGTAAGGCACTTAACACTAATTGCTCCCCTCCTCCAGTCACACTGGATAAGAGTCTGATAAATTTACATTTTAAATTGGCCATTTACATAAATATATTTAGTGAAAATTCTGTGGGACAAAATAAAAATGTCTACATGAATTAAGTTGATGATCAATTTACACACACTCAAATATTACAGTCACTCACTTGTCATTGGAGATGCTGCAGTCGATGACAGTCTTCTTGCTAGTGTTGACAATGATGAAGGGGAGGTGGATGAGAGAGTTGGGGGGTGGAGGTCTGTTGGTCTGCTGTTCCGTCTGTCGGTTCCGCTGCACCAGGTTCTTAAAGGCTATTTGCTGCAGGAGAGGATCATGGATAGAACATTAGAAGAATGTTAAAGTGCCAATCGGCATTTAAAACAATAAAGCATTGTCACCACCACTGTCGTTTCGGTAGAATGCTGAGGGATGGGGCTCGAGAAATATAACAACTCAAATTCAGACAAAGCTATGGATGCATGGACATGATATCAAAATGATAGTTTTTTTTAACCAGTAAAACAGGCATATATTTTGGATTCTGATGGGGTACGGCAGTTCAGCTAAGCTATTGGGGCATTCCTAAGTTATAGGCTTAAAGAATCAATGGGTACATATTAATTTAAGTCTAAAAAAAGGTATGTAGCAACTGCTGATCTCCTGATCTCTTATATATGCTTGCCTTTAGCAGTGATTGTATTGTTGTCGATGAGGCAAGCTAGTCCTGTAACAGGAGGCAAGCTAGTCCTGTAACAGGAGGCAAGCTAGTCCTGTAACAGGAGGCAAGCTAGTCCTGTAACAGGAGGCAAGCTAGTCCTGTAACAGGAGGCAAGCTAGTCCTGTAACAGGAGGCAAGCTAGTCCTGTAACAGGAGGCAAGCTAGTCCTGTAACAGGAGGCAAGCTAGTCCTGTAACAGGAGGCAAGCTAGTCCTGTAACAGGAGGCAAGCTAGTCCTGTAACAGGAGGCAAGCTGATCACCTGTAATATAAGCTCTTGGAGTTGTGACTGCTTCTGCTTGATTCTCTCCAGTCGCCTTTGTCTCTCCACCTACAGATGAGCAGAACACAGCCAGGGTGTGAGAGCGTATTAGAAAAGAGGGGGGTGAGGGAGAAGAGAATTCATGGTGTACCAGGTGTGTGTATATACACAGTGGCTTCGGAAAGTACTCAGAGCCCTTGACTTATTCTACACTTGATACCTAACAGCCATATTCTAATATTGATTAAATTGTTTTTTTTCTCCTCAATCTACACACAATACCCCATAATGACAATGAAAAAAAAAAAACTGGTTTAGACATTTTTGCAACTTTCTATTAAAATAATTAGCTGAAATATTACATTTGCAGAAGTATTCAGACCCTTTACTCAGTATTTTGTTTTAGCACATTTGGCAGCGATTACAGTATTGAGTTACAGCATCGAGTCTCCCCATCCAACCAGACAGAGCTTGAGAGGATCTGCAGAGAACTGGATAAACTACCTAAATACAGGTTTGCCAAGCTTATAGCATCAAACCCAAGAAGAGGGGTGGCAGGTTGCCTAGTGGTTAGAGCGTTGGGCCAGTAACTGAAAGGTTGCTGGATTGAATCCCCGAGCTGACAATTAAATAATCTGTTGTTCTGTCCAGAACAGGGCAGTTAACTCACTGTTCCCCGGTAGGCATTCATTGTAAATAAGGCTGTTTAGTAACAAAATCTGGAAAAAGTTAACGGGTCTGAATACTTTCTGAATGCACTGTGCATATACACTGAACAAAAATAAAAAAGCAACATGCAATTAAAAAGATTTTACTGAGTTACAGTTCATAAGGAAATCAATCCACTTAAATAAATTAGACCCTAATCTATGGATTCCACATGACTAGGAATACAGATATGCATCTTTTGGTCAATTAATAAATAGGGGAGTGGATCAGAAAACCAGCTAGTATCTATCTGGTGTGACCACCATTTGCCTCATGCAGCGTGACACATCCTTCGCATACAGTTGATCAGGCTGCTGAGTGTGGCCTGTAAAATGTTGTCCCACTTCAATGGCTGTGCAAAGCTGTTGGATATTGACGGGAACTGGAACACGCTGTCGTTCAAGTCAATCCAGAGCATTCCAAACATGCTCAACGGGTGACATGTCTGGTGAGTATGCAGGCCATAGAAGAACTGGAACATTTTCAGCTTCCAGAAATTACGTTCAGATCTTTGCGACATGGAGCGGTGCATTATCATGCTGAAACATGAGGTGATGGTGGCAGATGAATGGCAGAAAAATTGGCCTCAGGATCTCATCACTGTATCTTTGTGCATTTAAATTGCCATCGATAAAATGCAATTGCGTTTGTTGTCCGTAGCTTAAACTATAACCTCACCGCCACCATGGGGCACTCTGTTCACAACGTTGACATCAGCAAACAGCTCTCCCACACAACGCCATTCACATGGTCTGCGGTTGTAAGGCCAGTTGGTTGTACTGCCAAATTCTCTAAAACCACTTGAGGCTTATTGTAGAGAAACGAACATTCAATTATCTGGCAACAGCTCTGCATATTCCTGCAGTCAGCATGCCAAATGCACAGTCTATCAAAACTTGAGACCTCTGACGTTGTGTGACAACTGCACATTTAAGAGTTGGCTTTCATTGTCCACAGCACAAGGTGCACCTGTGTAATGATCATACGGTTTAATCAGCTTCTTAATTTGCAACAACTATCAGGTAGATGGATTATTTTGGCAAATAAGAAATACTAACAGTGATGTACAATTTGTGCACAACATTTGAGAGAAATAAACTTTGTGTATATGGAAAATTTGGGGGATATTTTATTTCAGCTGGTGAATTATGGGACCAACACTTTCCATGTTTAGTTTATATTTTTGTTCAGTGTATATATTAGACTCACCTCTAGGTTCTGGCATTCCTGGGCCGAGTTGGTAGGCAGACCAATCCACTTGATCTCTTTCTTCTCTTTAGAGATGATGTTCATGGCCATAAGCACATTGAGTGCGTCGTACACACGCCTACGGATGTTCTTCTGGTCATACACATGCTACAAGGAGAGGGGGAAGGGGTTAATCTCTGACTCCTGGGTGTGCAGAGCGCTTCCATTGGGTTTGGTGTCATAATGATCATGTGGATTTGTCATAATGAAACCAGTGTGCTGAAGCCTAATTTACTACTTCCGTTTTAGCATGAGCGAAAACATCCGCTTCAGTCCGCACTCCGAAATCTCTTTAAGACTTTACAAGGTGGATGAAGCGGAACACTGAGGATGGCAGCTGATGTTTGAAGTCCGAACACCAAAAGCAAAAGTAGTGGACATAAATTAGGCTCGAGGAAGACCTCCATGTCATAACTTCATTTCCTAAGTAGGTATGTTGTGTCTGAAATTGTGATGTCATAGAGATTTGTTTTGTCTAAGATTAAGGCTGAAAAAAGTGATGGTTGTCAGAGAGTGATGTCATAACGAGGAGTTCTGTCAGAGCAGTTTAAGAGTGATGCAACAACGGAGAATTCTGTCTGACAGTGTGATGACATAATTAGAAATTCAGACAATGTCTGATGTCAGAGAATTATGTCTCAGAGAAAGTGAAGTCAAAGACTTCCCCAGGCTATTTTGAGGAAGAGCCCTGTGCATTGTGCATACAGCTGCAAAACTCACAGAGTCATTGGGGGAGATGTGGTTGTCTGCAGCGCTGAACTCCGCCACCAGCTCATCTGCCACCTCATTGTACGAGGTGACACCCTTCTTTTGCACCTTCTCACACACCTTCATGGAGAAATGCCTCAGGCCCTTGCCATTCTTCTCCCCCTTCTTACCACGCTTCCTGTGGACAAAAGTGGTTAAACACAGCTATATACTTCTAGACTACACTGGCATAGCACACAGAATAAATCAACTAAACTCACCCCGATGACCAAGGCGACGCGTCGGCCGGCTGGCTCTGTGTGAGGAACTGGGAGCTGGGTGTGTGAGGGCTGTTCACCAGTATGGCACTGGAAACA
The DNA here is from genome assembly GCF_023373465.1 of Oncorhynchus keta. Lineage (NCBI taxonomy): Eukaryota > Metazoa > Chordata > Actinopteri > Salmoniformes > Salmonidae > Oncorhynchus > Oncorhynchus keta. Next base: position 20,171,430 of record NC_068427.1, on the reverse strand, counting down.
CTGGGCCTCTGGGGCGTACCAATAACCTACAGGGGGAGGGGGGAGAGCTCAACCAATTCAGTTTTAGAGCACTAGAAGCTTTATAATCCAAAAGAGTAATTTGCTTTCAAATCAAATCAAATGTTATTTGTCACATACACATGGTTAGCAGATGTTAATGCGAGTGTAGCGAAATGCTTGTGCTTCTAGTTCCGACAATGCAGTGATAACCAACAAGTAATCTAACTAACAATTCCAAAACTACTGTCTTATACACAGTGTAAGGGGATAAAGAATATGTACATAAGGATATATGAATGAGTGATGGTACAGAGCAGCATACAGTAGATGGTATCGAGTACAGTATATACATATGAGATGAGTATGTAGACAAAGTAAACAAAGTGGCATAGTTAAAGTGGCTAGTGATACATGTATTACATAAGGATGCAGTCGATGATGTAGAGTACAGTATATACGTATGCATATGAGATGAATAATGTAGGGTAAGTAACATTATATAAGGTAAACATTGTTTAAAGTGGCTAGTGATATATTTACATCATTTCCCATCAATTCCCATTATTAAAGTGGCTGAAGTTGGGTCAGTGTCAATGACAGTGTGTTAGCAGCAGCCACTCAATGTTAGTGGTGGCCGTTTAACAGTCGGATGGCCTTGAGATAGAAGCTGTTTTTCAGTCTCTCGGTCCCAGCTTTGATGCACCTGTACTGACCTCGCCTTCTGGATGATAGCGGGGTGAACAGGCAGTGGTTCGGGTGGTTGATGTCCTTGATCTTTATGGCCTTCCTGTAACATCGGGTGGTGTAGGTGTCCTGGAGGGCAGGTAGTTCGCCCCCGGTGATGCGTTGTGCAGACCTCACTACCCTCTGGAGAGCCTTACGGTTGAGGGCGGAGCAGTTGCCGTACCAGGCGGTGATAGAGCCCACCAGGATGCTCTCGATTGTGCATCTGTAGAAGTTTGTGAGTGCTTTTGGTGACAAGCCGAATTTCTTCAGCCTCCTGAGGTTGAAGAGGCGCTGCTGCGTCTTCTTCACGACGCTGTCAGTGTGAGTGGACCAATTCGGTTTGTCTGTGATGTGTATGCCGAGGAACTTAAAACTTGCTACCCTCTCCACTACTGTTCCATCGATGTGGATAGGGGGGTGTTCCCTCTGCTGTTTCCTGAAGTCCACAATCATCTCCTTAGTTTTGTTGACGTTGAGTGTGAGGTTATTTTCCTGACACCACACTCCGAGGGCCCTCACCTCCTCCCTGTAGGCAGTCTCGTCGTTGTTGGTAATAAAGCCTACCACTGTTGTCATCCGCAAACTTGATGATTGAGTTGGAGGCGTGCGTGGCCACGCAGTCGTGGGTGAACAGGGAGTACAGGAGAGGGCTCAGAACGCACCCTTGTGGGGCCCCCGTGTTGAGGATCAGCGGGGAGCAGATGTTGCCTACCCTCACCACCTGGTGGCGGCCCGTCAGGAAGTCCAATACCCAGTTGCACAGGGCGGGGTCGAGACCCAGGGTCTCGAGCTTGGAGGGTACTATGGTGTTGAATGCCGAGCTGTAGTCGATGAACAGCATTCTCACATAGGTATTCCTCTTGTCCAGGTGGGTTAGGGCAGTGTGCAGTGTGGTTGAGATTGCATCGTCTGTGGACCTATTTGGGCGGTAAGCAAATTGGAGTGGGTCTAGGGTGTCAGGTAGGGTGGAGGTGATATGGTCCTTGACTAGTCTCAAAGCATTTCATGATGACGGAAGTGAGTGCTACGCGGGGCGGTAGTCGTTTAGCTCAGTTACCTTAGCTTTCTTGGGAACAGGAACAATGGTGGCCCTCTTGAAGCATGTGGGAACAGCAGACTGGTATAGGGATTGATTGAATATGTCCGTAAACACACCGGCCAGCTGGTCTGCGCATGCTATGAGGGCGCGGCTGGTGGATGCCGCCTCGGCCTGCAGCTTTGCGAGGGTTAACACGTTTAAATGTCTTACTCACCTCGGCTGCAGTGAAGGAGAGACCGCATGTTTTCGTTGCAGGCCGTGTCAGTGGCACTGTATTGTCCTCAAAGCGGGCAAAAAGTTATTTAGTCTGCCTGGGAGCAAGACATCCTGGTCCGTGACTGGGCTGGGTTTCTTCTTGTAGTCCGTGATTTACTGTAGACCCTGCCACATGCCTCTTGTGTCTGAGCCATTGAATTGAGATTCCACTTTGTCTCTGTACTGACGCTTAGCTTGTTTAATAGCCTTGCGGAGGGAATAGCTGCATTGTTTATATTCTGTCATGTTTCCGGTCACCTTGCCCTGATTAAAAGCAGTGGTTCGCGCTTTCAGTTTCACGCGAATGCTGCCATCAATCCACGGTTTCTGGTTAGGGAATGTTTCTGTCGTTGCTATGGGAACGACATCTTCGACGCACGTTCTAATGAAATCGCACAACGAATCAGCGTATTCGGCAATATTTTTATCTGACGCAATACGAAACATGTCCCAGTCCACGTGATGGAAGCAGTCTTGGAGTGTGGAGCCAGCTTGGTCTGACCAGGGTTGGACAGACCTCAGCGTGGGAGCCTCTTGTTTGAGTTTCTGCCTGTAGGCAGGGATCAGCAAAATGGAGTCGTGGTCAGCTTTTCCGAAAGGGGGGCGGGGCAGGGCCTTATATGCGTCGCGGAAGTTAGAGTAACAATGATCCAAGGTTTTACCACCCCTGGT